>NC_134953.1:39691998-40003589 GCF_965638725.1 Aptenodytes patagonicus
AAGGCAACTCTCAAAAATGCTTCAAAAACATGGTTGTTCGTGCAGAAAAGATCTGTAGATTTTAAGCACCAAGCAACACACAATTCAGTTGTGCTGTGAATGGCAGTGCAGTGGTGTAGGATAGATGGAGATCTGACTTCAAACAAGTCTTTAAATTTTGTTTCTTTTTTTCCCTTGAATTTAGTTGGTTCTTTCCTATTCTTGCTCCCCCACGCCCTTCCTTCCTGTGGTGTTTCCCAGCTGTCTTCTCACTGTGTCTCACCCTGCTGCTTCTTGAAGAATTGTGCAAATTAAAGATGTAGAAGGACACCAGAGTGTACTTAGGCCAACAAGCCTCTAAGAAAAATGAGAATATATTGTCCTTTCTTGCAGCATTTGAAATGATTGGGACAGAAAATGTAAGTGTTGAGACTTCAACAGCTTTTTCTTGTGAGACTTTCCCGGTGCCTGATAGACAGTATAATCACGAAGCTTTCCCTGGAGTCCCAAACGTTTCCTGTGTTGTCTTCATTTGATGGCCCCTAAAATGATATTAGTACATCAAGAAGCAACAAAATCTTTCAAGCGTTAGTGGATGCTACGGTCTCCGTTGCGTGATCGTTGCCTTGCAGAGCAGTGTCAAACTGAAGTGAGCTCCCTGAAATGTTTCCTACAACAAGCTCTGCTGTGTTGCTTATGTTGCAACTCTTTGTATGCTGCTGTTGTGATCCTGGAAATAGTGCTGAGAATGACAAGATAGTCTTGGTTTGGCTGTACTGGGGCAGTGTGACAGTCTATTATCTCTTTTCAGTGTTCTTCGATGCCTGTGCAGATGCAGTCTGAATTTGATTAGCTTATTTTCATCTCTAAAGTAAGCAACACTGCAAAGTCACAATGAATTATTGTCTACTCTATACTGACATAATCTTGATTCTGGCAAAATTCATGTTGATTTCAGAGAAACAGCATTTCTGCATCTTTCCAATGATGGCTTTATTTTATTTCAGGCAATGTTTCTATTGCTAGGTCTCTTTCTTCCTTCTTTGACTAACCTTGCAGTGCCTACTAATTTTGCATCAAGTTCCGTTACTTTACTTCTTTTTTGGGTGATTAATTAGGATTGTAAAAAAACCCCTAGCTTTAACAGTTCCCTTTTCCTGTACTTTTCATGTATTATAACACTTTATTTGTAGTTTTCCATGTAACTTTTAGACTATAATGCCTGTTTCACTCCCATCACCTTGAATTAATTTTCAAGCATGACTTCTTGAGACTACCCAATGTAGCTAAATGAGATAGTTACTTCTTTCCCCTCAGCCTTTAGTTTTATAACTCTATTAAATAAAATGTTATCTGTCAGGATTAATTCTTTATGAGTCTATGCTGCTTCTTGTTGATTCTATTACCTTGCAGATGTTTACAGGTGTGTTTGCTTTGGGTTTTGGTTTTTTTCCTATCTAAATATGCTTACATTTTTCAGGTACATAGTTCCATTGTTGGGGTTTTTTTGGTAAAATAATTTTACAGAATGTGCCTTTGTTACTAACTTTTCAAGTTTCTTTGTCTTGGTGTTTGCACATGGAGAATCCAGAATATAAGCAGAATTCAGTCCTTAGTGATTTTCAAGGCATGATTCTCACATTTTCATGTATTTAATACCTATGTTGTTTATACTGGTGTGCTCCCACCTCTCCTGGCAGGACATCTGCCGCAGGTTGCAGGTTTGGGGGACTCCAGCGGTGGATTGTACCTGCAAAAGCAGCTGGTTTGGTCCTTTTCTTTCTAGCCTATTGCACTTTTTTCTTGGTGCATCTCTCCCCTTTTACATATTTACAAGCAATGTGTCTCAATCTTTCCAAGCTGCTTTAGCTTGTGCAAGCTCCTCCATTGCAGGATATGGCTTGCCATGGTGGTCCTGTCTCTGCTTGCTTAGCTCTTACCCTAAGAAGGCTGGGACCTTCAAACAGGAGGAACAGGACATGTAGCTTCTTGCTTTCATGACTTCCCCTTTAGCTTCTTGGAAAGGAGGTGGAGAATGTAGGGCCATTTTAACAGAAGCAAGAAGGTTAAGGAGATAACTTGTAAGGTATAAGCTGAATGTGCTTCAGTTTTATCATTTGGTGTCTTTCCATTATTCTACTTCTAGGAAGATAGCGTCTTTTGTCTTAAATTCATGCTGATGCCAAGTAAACTAACATATTCTTCTGTGGGTGTGGCAGCCACAGATTTTACTAAATAATTTCCTAAATTATTATTGCAATGTGCAGAATAATTAAACTACTAGCTAAAATAACTTGTAGTGCTTGGATGCTCTTATTTCTTTTTAGCATAAGTAGGAGTTCACACAGCGTGCAGATCAATAACCATATGCACTACGTAGGAATAAATATGTTCTGGGCTATGTAAAGAAGCTCAAGGCCAAATGGTTTAGTTCAGATGGATATAGAATAAACAAGAAGGTTTGCTGAAGCAAAAAATGCCACCTTAATCCTGTATAGTCTGCATGGCTTGTTTAACGCCTTGTGTATTGAATGAGTATCTCCTCCCAAATACTCTGGATTTTGTATTGAGAATGCTGTATTGGATGGCAGGTCTGTATGGTGAAGTAGTTGTACATGGTTGAGGGCATCAGCTGCAGACTTGCATTTATAGAGATGAAAATCTTATGATTTACTAATAAGAGCCCTTTGGAAGCTTGTGTGAAGGTGTGTGCTCTATAGGTATTAAAAAGTAACTATGGTGATTGTTTGACAGTGCAGGACTTGTCAATCAGGGTAGAGGCTTACATAGCCAACACTGTACTTTGGGGATTGGATACTGTATGGTATCTGGCTGCTCTGTCTGGCTTCTCTTGGCTTTTTCTATATATTATTCTTTACTATCATAAAAGCTATTAGAATCAACTTGAAACTTGAATGAAATCAACAAAAAGAGTGTGACCTGCTTTCATTAACTTCAGTGGGGAAAAAATTGCATTTAAGTGTAATATTAGCTACAGCATGTAACTGCTCTGAAGTGGGCTACCTTGAGTGAAGGTGCAAGTCTCTGTTGACGGCAGAGGCTGGTAGATCAGCAATACATCTTCAGTTCAACTGGGGAGTGCATATGTGTTAAACTTGTTAAAGAAGGCACAAGTTTTAAAAATAAATAAATGAATGAATAAAAAAATCTAAACTCCAGAAATCTGAATCTGATCAGGTCTTTCAGAAACCACCAAGTAATTGTGAATAAATAATAGAATTGCATGCGTATACTGAGACCAAATATAATTTCAAATGCCTCTTAGATTTAATAAAAACACCATAAATTTTGTCCTCATTATGGCATCCCTAATTTGTTGTTTTCAGATTCCTAAATGGAAGGAAGAGGGGTGCGACGTCTAGTGCATTTTAATGACTGTTTTCTCTGCAAGTACTGTAGTTAAAATGTGACGTATTTTGATTGTCACAAAACCTGTTAAATTGTAATTAGGCCTTTATTATCTTTGATTACATGGCAAAAGGTTCAAATGCATTTTCATCCCAATCACCACCTTGTTTGTGGTTGCATTCATTGCTCCAAGGCTAAAAAAGAAAATATTATGCAAATGAAACCCTCTACCCACCCAGAACAGTGTTAAATCTATCTGAAAGCATCCAGTATTAATCTTGTTTATATGCGTGTCGCTGATCTCACTAGGGCTGCTATGGATTTTGACCAGTGCAGAAGCAGGCAATGGCCTAAGATTTAAAGCTTGCTTAATTCTTTTTCTTTTTCTTCTTTTCACATTGACAAAATGCCACTGAGAAATCGAGGGAACACAAAGTAAACAGACAATGGTAGGTTTGAATATAATTCTTCATTTTTGTGGTTATTAAACAGTCAAGTTGCATATTAAAAATCCCTTTTGAGTCTAATCTGGAACAAGTGGCTTTTGAAATGATTCCTACAGACAAGTCTCTCAAAACCATCCCCGCCTTTTTGCAATTAATATGCCAATAACTCCAAACGAGCTCCTCCAAAGCCCATAGCTTCTTAGAAGCTCTCTGACAAAGAATATTAAGCCTTTTAAGTTGTGTAATTTTATTTTGTTTGGCCTGATTGCTTCTGGTTTCGTATGATAAGGACCTGGCATAAACTGCATAAAACAGCAGTTAAAAGTCGTCACAGCGTTGGAAGTTTATTGGTGACTTTATGCACTGAAGAAAACATCTGTGTTATCCTTGGAGAAGCCATTAATGAAACACCTTGTGTAGTTAAATCCTGTTATTCTTTATTCACCTTGAAATCTGATGAAAGAAGAAAAAGTGTGTAGTCGTAAGATGAGTATCAGTTCATGTTTTGAGTTTGTAATCATTGCCTCTGCTTGATAACAGCTCATAGAGACAGAGGATCCAGGAAAAATAAGCTTGCTTTGAAAACTCTGGCACCTAATACATGACAACGTTACTACTTACCAGGAAGTTTGTGTTTGAAAAAACAGTGATATGGCAAATAATAGAGGTCTAGGGGCTTCCTAGTTTCAATTCAGAATATGGAGTCCCTGTCATTATGGGAACATGCATATAATTCTTTCAAAAAGAGCCCTTGAAGTCTGATATGCAATATAACTGCCTGATTTTATTCTAAGAATCTGTGGTTTTATTTTCCCGCCAACTTACAAATACTCTTACTGATCTTTATTCTCAAACTTTTCTGGAGTCAACAGCTTGCATTTTGGGAATGGTGTACTTTTTCAGATTCTTCTGAAGTATTCTGTTTGCAGTTACTCAACTGTCAATCTTTGGTTATTCGATCTGAATTGTTATATAAATCTCAGCAAATGTCAAGAAACAGATCTGAGCAAAATGGTGCATCCTCTCAGCACTTTAAAAAAAAGTGTAATTATTCTCTGCATACTGCAAATGAACAACGCAGACCATTATTTTACTGTTTTCAGAGGCAGGGCAATTATATTCAGTGAGCATCCCCACAGAGCATATTGCTGCTAAACAATATTCTTTGGTCCAACTTCTAGGTCTTCATAGTATTTTCCAGTTTGTTAAAAATGTTTTTATCCTTTAGTGTCTTCTCTTCCAACAACCCTTAGATGTGTCAGGAATTTTTGCCATTGAGTTTAAAGTGCTTTATGCACTTGTGTGTCAGTCCTGGGGCTCAGCTGCCCTCCTGCTACAGCACTCCCTAAAATAGTTTTAGCCATGCATGGAAGGTGAAAGATTTTATTGCATTCGTCAAATCTCATTTGTTCTAGAGCCATTGGGACATGAGCTCAAAGGTCACAGAATCTGTAATAACCCTACATACAGCATCAGGTAGGATATGAACTTGATTATACGTACAGTATTAGTTAACGGTAATTGCAGTCTTCTGTTCTTTTTCATGCATAAAGTAAATACTTGATCATAGGAAATGGAAGTGAATTTACTTCCATTTACTACAGGTAGGAGAAAATGAAATATTAGTTAAAAGTAAATTCGATATCCTGAAGTATCTGTGTGTGAAAACTGACATGCATTTTACCTAATATATGTTGTCTTTGGGAATATATAAAATACATATTTCATAACAAGTTTCTGAAACTAAATATTTCGCCAACTTGTGTGTTTAGAAGCATTTGAAATTTCAGAACTTAACTTCCAAAAAAACCTACATTCCCTTCTAGGATGGTTTAAAATTTACAAAGAAGTTTCAGCAAAACTTACTTTTCAGTGAAAATTCTTGCTGCTCTTGGTTTTTCTTTTTGTTTGTTTGTTTGTTTTCCTGGCTCTGAATAGCCTTTCTCGATGGAATGACTTGATACGTTCCTCATCAAGTTTACAAAACCAGGGAATGAGCAGCTTGTAGACATTTACAAAAACTTGTATTTCTGACTGCAGTAACTTGCTCGTTGGGATTGCAATTGAAATTTTATGAACTGAGGTCATTAGTGTTTGAATGCATGTCGTTACTATCTGATGGCTGCTTGGAGGCCTGTGTAAAAATGAGCTTTTGAGCTTAGTCATTATTTTAATGTGACTGGATGGATCATGAAAAACAACGCCTGGAAGAGTCAGTGGCTTGCCACCGTTTCCCAGCTGTTCTGCGTAGCTGGGCTAGGGCAAGGAGGAACAAACCGTTATCACTTAAGAATACCTACTATATCTATAAGTACCTAATACATACCTACTATCAGTTTAGGGCCTGTCAAGCACACAAATATAAAGTTCTTTTTTTGTATTTAAGTCAGCATTTTTATACCTGAACAAATCTGCATATCCTTGGTGCTAACACAGAGTGTCAACCTCTTCCACTCAAAATCTATCACTGATGTCACTTGATTTATCCAGGAAATAAATGGGGAAGATGGAATGACTTTAATGAGATTTTGCTGGGAAATAAGAGTTTTCTTAACGGCTCCATGCAATGAGTTAGAAACAAATAATAAACACTGGAATCAATTTTATTTTTTTTTATTCTCAATTTACATGCATAAAGCTTTTTGAAGTGCTAGGTAGGAGTTTGGGAAAGATGACTTGCCCTCCATTCTTCCTGCTTGTGAATGTGCATTTTGTGATTATCCTGTGTCTCATGCTCCTCCCTCTTCTTCTCCCCCGATGAATAGCCTGTGGTTTATTTTTTTTAATTTCATAGGCTGACTTTTCTTCTAGCTTGTTTATTTGTGATGATTACTCTTCAGAGGTCTGAAGTTAGGTGCAACACTATCAGCAATTTTCTGTTTCCCATTGTTGATTTAGGCAGTGTGACAAATATTTGGCCCTGTGGAAGGTCCACAGTGCTGATATTTTACCCTCCTAATGTGCTTTTTCCCAAGTACTGCCTAAAGATTGTATTTATCTTTCGTATCGATGCACTTGAAGGAAAGGAAAAGAGTGAACAAAATGTAAGCAGCTCCTGGGCAAGTGCTCTTACCCCATTAATAAAACCAAACCAACCTCTGAATTTGCAGTTGCAAGATTTGGACGGGAGGTGATGTTTGAGGAGTAATGGGGGTTATTTGAGGCAGACAAGTATCTGCCTAAGCCTAAGATGGGTTTAACCTGTGTTTCTGCAAGGTTGTCCCTAGGATTGAGGTTTATACACCAAAATATGTGTGCATCTTTCCTGTTGCCTTCCTCTTGTACCCATGCATGCCCTGTAATTCACAGGATTATGGCTGTGGTTTTGGCAGGCATTAATGCCCACCCTAATGTGTCTGGGTATGGTGCTGACCACTCGTTTTGACTATCAGATTTCCAGCTGTTTTCTTTGGGAGTATGTCTTATAGCCCACGTTAGAAGTAATGTGGGTGTTGACCTTCCTGTATTACTAATGTTTGTAAATATTGCACCATTTGTTGTTGTTGAAAAATCAGTATTATTTTTAAACATCTTAAACTGTCAGCTTCTTGAGATGTGAGAGCGCCCCATTTCAGCACAGGTTTCAGTAGCTTTCAGCTACTTTCTTACAACTTTAGTGTGCTGAATCTTCCTCCTTTGCTTCTTCCAAAGTGTGAGGGGCATTTGGGCCCCCCACTGCTGCCTTGTGAATCACACGCAGTGAATGCCTGCAGTAGGCAGTACAAATACCTCCTGAGTGAATGCATCCAATTTGTTTTAGCCTTCAGTTTTCATTAGTGGGGTTGTGGCAAGGCTGATGCATAGGGATTTCGGAGACATTTACTTTTCATGGGTGTTCAGAACCAAAGGAGAAATTTCATGCCACTCTTCACTAATATATATAATGTGTTCTTTCACAAGCAGTCAGGAGGGAAAGATAAAAAAATGAACGTTAAATACATGAGTCAGTCAAATAAGGGTGGTCTGGAGTGGCAGTGTGTTTGCCTTTGATCGTCTCAGTGCTGTGTAGATTAAATAGGTCCTTTTTGTGAAGCTGCCCGGCCACATCTTAGTAGTGAGACTTGCACATCTAACCCATGCAGATCTTCCTTGGCTGCTTCATCTCAAATCCCTGTAAACAACATCCACAACATCCTAGAGCAAATGGTGCTTTTAAGTAACAGAAGCTAAAGCATGACAGTTAAGCGGATTTCTGGAAGATAATTTGCTAAAAGTAGAAAAGCATTATGTCACAACTTCTCTTATACAGTGATAATGAAAATGAATTCAGTCCTCTAATCTCGAATACAATTTGGCCTTAAGAAGCTAAAGTGAGAATAAAAATAATGATGCAGAGCTCCTTCTGCAGTCCACTTGTGGTTTTTTTTTTAAACATAGTTACTGTAAGTAGTAACTGAGATTGGACACAACTTAGGAGGTATACAATTAAAAATCAATACAGATGAACATATGTGTTGACATCAGTACATATAACCAATAAAATTGCTGAGAAATAATTGAGAATGCCAGAAGGTTTCCATGGGCATGTAGAAAAGCTACTGTAACACAAATTTAGTGTAATACCCAAATACTATAACACAAAGTTAGTCCTAAATCAGCTGTACAAGATGTGAATGCTGTCAGTGCTCGGGATGAGAGCTCTTGGGTGACTTGAAGGTGCCCTTTCCCCACCCAAGCCCATGGCCCATCTGCCTCCATCATGGGAAATTGCTACCTCGGTACCAGCTCTGGACCTGTGGTGGTCTTCAGCTTGGTGTGTTATGGTGAACTGAAATCATAGCTTTAGCTTAATGTGCTGGGCTGAAAACTGCAGTATTTCATGGACTGCTTTGTGAGCCATGCAGTTGTCCTCACTGCAGAAATGGCAACATGGATCAGCAGTGGGGGATTTGTAGCGAGCGCCTATTGCAATAGCTGCTGTTGGCAAGTCGGGGCCTTTGGACTCTGTGTGGACACAGGAATTCAATTCATATCTATGTCAGGGGGACGGACAGACACTGAACCCAAATATGGGTGTGCCGAAGGCAAGTTTGAGAGAGCCTTGGTACCTTAGGATTACTGCCAACTAGCATACAAACACCTGCTTAAAAAAAGTTTAGAGGTATTTTTGTTATAAATGTAGATTTGTACATTTTTTTCCTGGCACCATAATACCTGTGTCTGTGCTGCTTGAACAACTGTGCTCAGCATACAAATTTGCTGCATGGGGAACAAAAGCAAAAGGAAGATGTAGTGATGAAGAGAAGAATTAAAATGCACAAAGCACTGATTATCTCTTCCAAATAGATACATCTCTACTCTGCTTTGGGCTTTTCATTGTATTCTGGGCAAATTGTCCTCTAGTGTTTAAAAAGACTTCTTTTTAACATTAACTGTCCGGATATTTATAAAACAGAAATAAACACACCTCCTTCCCCACTTTGGTACAGCTTAAGAAGATGAAAGATAACTTATTTCCTGTTTTGTTACAATACAGATAGGCAGGTTAATAGCTTGATCTGATACGTCTGACAGAATATGCTTCTTTTTTTGTTGCTTGACCATCAGCATTTGATTATAACACTGAGGACCACAACATCATCCTATTTTTCAAGGAGCTCTTCCAAGTTTTTCAAATCCCTTAAATACCTATCAGATATTTCCATAATGAAAACAGAATGCAATACCATCTTCAGCACAAAGTGCTGTTATGTGGTGTAATGTTGGGATTTTTTTCACTGAAGAGTGTTTTTGTGCTTTGCTACATTCTGTTAAGTAATTGACTTCAGGGTCTGTCACTTTGTTTTCCATCACTTCCACTGACGTGATTAATCAGGAGCTCTTCTGTTGGCTAGGTTTTCATCCCAAGTGGCTGTATGTGACGCAGTCAGCCCTTTCCTTTAACCACATAGTGTGAGTAAATCCAGTTCAGGTGATGAGCATTGATTTCATATGAAAAACTTGTGGTTAAACTCACAAAAGATGAAAATGTGTGCACGGGTTTGAAAAAGGCAAGATGCCATATTTATTTTCTCCTTTCTCTATCTTCTCTTTTACCAGGATATTTTTTCCTTTACTTGTCTGGTTAACCAACTTTGTACTTCAGTAGCTGAGCATTATACGTGCAAAGTGCAATTTTTCTCTCTAAAGTTCATTGAACATAACTACAAATGGAATGGATTTTTCTCAGTTTTTATCTCCAGCTAGAGAAATTTTGCAAAAACCAAACCCCCCCCAGCAATACTTCGTTCTGTCAGTGCAGGCATAGGCAAGAGTCTGATCTCGGTGGATTGCAAGCTGTCCATGTGGGTTTAAATAAGCTGTTTTAAAAAAGCAGCTGCTAATACCCCAGGTGTCTTGCAGTATCATTTATCCTAGTGTAGGTGAGCCAAGGTTACCAGTGACAGGAGGAATTGTGCTGCAGAATTCCCCGATGAAGTAAAAAAATTTGATATGAGGATGTTTTTGAAGGAACTTCCGATATTTTTTTCATTAAGGAAAAGTCCCGCCTCCTCTCCCCTTTTTATGCACTGATTGCTGAAAAGAAATTGAACTGGGAATTATAGAAGATTTTAGAATAAAAGGACTTTATAGTTTCAGCTGAATCTCTGTAGATGTTAGAGTTTGATAATAAGGAAGGGCACTTTAAACACACTAATCCATAGGCTACATGCTGCTTCTGCTAAAGAAAACAAGAGCTGGGCGCCCAGGAACTTCAGGGAAATATCTGTCCCTGAGATACCAGACTCTCACACTGGGGGCTTAGAAAGAACTTTATTTAAAAACTTAGGCATGAGCGTAACAATGAGCAGATGAAGAGCAATGCAGTATAGGTAAGCAAAAAGTAGTCTGTTAGGAAGAGATTTTATCTCTCTCTGGCTGAGATTTGGATCCTAACTTCAAAGGAGGTCTTGGGTGATCTGGAGGTGGGAACTTCAGTGTGAAAATAAAGTCAGTGTAAGCGGAGCCCTGTGTCAGAACATTTTAATCTTGCATCTATATTGGACGAGTACGTCTTGTTTTTGCTAACCTCTGCTAGCAAAAGTCCTCATTTGTGTGTGTCTGTCTGGAACTACTCATGTTTGCAGCTTTCATTTCTGCTGCTTTCTGTTTATTCTGTTTCATATTAGTCTTACTTAGCATGTCTGAAATGAAGTTGGACATGTGCTGTTTGTAACTCAGTCAGGCACTTCTAAGCCTTCCTCTGCATTGATTTAAATAATTTAAAATGTTATCTTTCTCACAAGTCTCTAGCCCTGAGCCACTGAGCCTCATTGTCTTTAGACCCACATATAAATGACCTGTTAGCTGAGCTGGGTTTTCGATAACCTGAAAAATGACATGCTGTTCCTAGAGCTTGCACTGCAGAGCCTACACTCTGTAGCCATGGGCTGTAACAATTCACAGCACAAGGGGATTGGCACATGCAGAATTTGCAACACGCATACGCACTTGAGTGAGTTATATCGGCATTAGGTCTTTGCCTTGAGCGATGCTGTCTTTTGTGTACTTGCAGTCAAGTCCTACATATGTCAATGTCCTCTGCTTGGAATACAAAAATAACTTAAGGAT
Organism: Aptenodytes patagonicus; assembly: GCF_965638725.1. Classification (NCBI taxonomy): domain Eukaryota; kingdom Metazoa; phylum Chordata; class Aves; order Sphenisciformes; family Spheniscidae; genus Aptenodytes; species Aptenodytes patagonicus. The sequence continues at coordinate 39,703,344 of NC_134953.1, forward strand.
GACTGTGCTGGCTCAGACCAAAAGTCTGTCTAACCTCATGTCCTGCCTCTGATGGTGACCAGGAGCAATTGGGAGCTTGTGGACTTTCAGGATTATGGGAACTGTTGAGTTTCTGCTGGTCAGGTACTCCTTCCTTTGGTGCAAGGAGAATCTTTCACTTTTGAGGGGACTCAGTTATTCCATGTATTTATTTTTCACTGTAAAAGGAGTTGAGAAGTATATAAAATTAAGAGAGCAGAGGGTTGTTCTTGCATACAAAATCCATTTCAGCTTTCTCATGAGAGTACTTCCTTTAATCCCATGAATCTCATCTTTGCATATACAACTTGCTCTGTATCACAGTCAGAGGTCTTAGACTTCAAATTGTTAAAAGAAACAAGTTATACTGGATATAAGTAAGAGTAATAACTATGATGCAATCTCCTGTACCCCATGGGATAAAAATAAGGAATGTGCCGCCCCTTCCCAAAGAACTCCTTCCTCCAACTCCATGCCTTTCTCAGCAGAATGACCCTTGTCACAAACCATACTTTGATGGTAGGAAGGACCCTCTCATCCATTTGTTATGTAGGAGGTTGGTGTTACTGCTGGTTTACTTCTTTGAGGAGTGGTGCCCAAGTGCTTTCACACTGATGGCACTCTGCACCCATTGAATATTTCATTCTAAAGAGTGAGCAGCATAGCAGTCTATTTATATTCACTTCACACCCCCCAGTTTGGGGAGAATCCGATTTCCATGATTTCAGCTGGCTTTGTGCCAATCAGATGTGTTACCATTGAATATTATACATATCAGTGCATCTGATACATGGTAAGCTCTCTATACATATGGATTCATCTTGTTTAAATTTTTAACTTCTCTAAGTGCTGTGAGCACTCTAAGTAAGTATGCTTGGGCTAAAGTTGAGTCTGTGGCTGAATGGAGCTGTGATGGCACGATTAAATCTAGCAAACTTTCACTCTCAGTGTTTTAGAAGTCTGTGATTGAATTACAGCTTTTGTAATGGCCATTTGTCAAAATATTATTTTAAATACTAATGCAACCCAGAGTGTCACTGCAAGTGTAACAAAGAATATTATGATTGTGCTTGTTATGGTAAAACATAGTGTATTACAAACATACCTCAGCCAGAATTTACCAACAGAGCAATGTACTTACACTCATCTTCCTCAGTAGACTGCAGTTTGGTCTTTCTGGTCTCTTTCCTTTGAAGTGCCAATTATTTCTTGGTATCCATTTCTTCAGGATTTTTTGTTGCTTTTATTATAGAAGACCTGCCTCTGGGACAATGTTTTTTTCCTGTTGCTTGGGGAATGCAGGAGCCCTGGGTACCTTCTCACCTTCAGTGAATGTGGGAGGGCCTGGTGCTCTTTGGAAGCTGAAATTTTGTAAAGTTGATCCAAACGTCTGGCCCCAGTGTAAGCCTGCTGAGACGAATTGTTTGGTTTCATTTCAGTTGAATGCTTTGGGGAAGACAGCATTTCAAATTATGCTGGGAAGGACGAATGTGTCCCCAGACAAGTATTATGTTACTGTATCACTCTTCCTTTGCAGCTCATAAAATTCCTTTTTGCAGGCTTTCTTGAGGTCTGTGTTCCCATGTGCTGGGATACAGGATGTGTGTACTTTTACATATAAAATTTGAATAATTCTGTAAACTACTCTTTATAAAGAATTTTATATTAACTGTATCAACTTTTGGACTTCGTGGTCTGAATCACTTTGGACATTATAGTACATTAGTAATGAAGGTGGAATCTATTGTTTTTAGAAGAAAGCTGCATAAAGGACTTGGTAGCAGAGTCTATGGCAGTCTATGGCAAAAAAGCTACTGGGTTATTTTAAGAAAGTGTTTTAGTATGAGTAGTGTAGAATATGCGTATTTGATATTATTGTCTCCTACTTTGTTTTGTAACCTCAATGGACTGTAATGAAAAATGTTGCCTGTTGTAAGATGCTGCCTGTTATGTATTCCTCCCCTCCTCTTAAAGTTGCTACTGTTAGCTATCAAAAAAAGAAACGTTTATCGTATACATGCCTCCTAGTTCCCTGTGCGTCCTTTTAACAGAAGTTATCTCGGGTTGTATCCTGGGAGAGCCTAGAGTAGCAGTGTCTTGACATGGTTATTAATAGATAAATGCTCACTGAACTTGCATTATTTTAAAGAATAGTTCATCTTGAAGTAGGTCCTTGTGTGGGAAACGATCTTTTGGATTTGATTCTTGATACGGCCTCAAAACAAAATTCCTGGTTCCTTCCATCGTCTGATATGCAGGCTTGTGATGCCAAAATCTTGGTTTGTTTTGATTTACAATATGCTGAATAGTAGAGCAGTACAACTCCTCTCTTGCAAGTGATGATTGTGGTAAAACTAGGAATGTATTAAAAATACATATAAATTAATTTGATGTCTTTAGAAAGTATTTGTCTTCAGCTTTTAAATTTTTTCAAGTCTTCATCTGTCCATTAACACTTGCTGGGTTTTTTTTTACTGTTTATTTGAATATTTCCATTTTCTATTTTTCCTTCAGGGGTAGTAATAAAACCAAGTTAATGTCACAGTATAAGGGTTGGCTCTTATACTGGTTTCATATCATGTAACTCTAATCCATCCTGTTGATAAAAGTAACTACCTTTAGCCACAGCAAACTGCAGTATCACTTTTAAGCAAGTCAACTATTGAAGTGATAATCCCATGGCAGAAGAGGATGTATGAGGCAATAAATTTCCCCCCGTTTCATAAACATGGAGACCTGTAACCCATCTGTTTGTGCCTCGAGGAGACATTTACTCGTCTGTGGTATAGCAGCTTCTTTGGGGATACACTTATTCTATGAAGAATAAAGGAAATAATTTGTGATGAATTTTTCAGGCTTACTTTATTTCATTCTGACATAGCGAGGGAACAGCAGGCAGCACAGCGCAGCAAAAAGGCTTGAACTGCAGATGCCCTCTGAAAATCTGACTGCTGGATTGGAAAACTTCTTTGGGGGAGAGGGAGGGTAGCCTGGCAGAGCGCTCAGCATCCCTCCTGGCTAAGAAACTCTCTTGAACTTCTAGATACATCTGGCAGTAACTGCTCCATTTGGGTTGGATTGTAAATAAGTGGGCAATTTGTACAGAAAACAAACAGTAAAACTGTGGTGTGGAGTAATTTTTTATTCCTAAATAATTTATATTTAGGTGTGTTATCTCTTTCTCTCAATTTTTTTTTTTTTCTTTTGAAAAGCAGCCAGCCGAAATAGAGACTTTCTTCTGAGCTTAAAAAGCTCAACTTTTAAACTGCAGCTGCAAACTCCTTGTGCCTCAGCCACAAGTCTGCTAGGGTTTAGTGTTCTCCAAATCAATAAGAGATGTGTAGAATCTTGCAGTTTATTAAATTGAGTCAGCAGGATTGGTCCGTGTGGTTTCATATCAGAATTTTGTGGAGTAAGATAAATTACACTGGGAGAAGATGAATATTTTACAGCAGAGATTGGAGCAGGGAGGTTGTCTGGCCAACTAGCAGAAGAAGGAGCTGTGTGCTTGGTCAGGACCAGCAGCCTTTCCTGGGCTCCCATCTGTTGGGGAGGCAACCGGTGAATGAAAAAGCACTTTTAAAAATGTGCACTGCCATCCTGGGCTTGTCACCAGTTGTGGCACTGCTGTCCCATTCCCAGACTGGCCTAAATGGGAATTCAGAAATGGTACAGCAGAGATCGGTAAACACAGCAAATGTGCGCTTCAGTGATGATGGGAGATAAGCCACTGAAACTATGCACTTACTGAGCACCAACATTAAATTTAATCTGTTAGAGGCTATTCTTGTGAGCAGTGTTTAATGCTATTTTAGCACTTAGTTTGCAAACTTTCTTCTATACCTGCAGCTTCCTCAGGTGTCTAAATAGGGAATTTATAATTGTGTTAAAGTACCTGTGTCCAAGTGTCCTAATTCATTCCTAGCAATCTGATTTCTGAAGTCAGCAGACATATTGGTAGCACTCACTGTAACAGCTTTACAGCAGCTAAAGACTTTGAAGCTTTCAAAAAATTTCTAAAGGTTGAAAATATTTATAGAAATTGGTTCACTGATAGCTGAAATTAAGTCCCCTTTTGCAGCACTGGTAATTTCAGAGAGTATGATCCCATTATTAGTGGAAGCTTTGTCTGATGGTCTGCCAAATCCCCCTTTGTGGCTATCTGCCCTTTGCAGATAGGGGTAAATGCACATGCTAACAAGATCCAGTTATTCTGCGCTCTCGACAGGCTGTGAATAATGTAATTATGCAATTGGATTTCCTGTGGATCATGCAAAGAGATAAATGGTGTACAAGCCACATCATTATTGATTCATGCACCATTTGCCTCTTAGCTCACTCAGAGAAACACAATTACTGCTGTTACACTTCATTTAAAAGAATTGCAACTTTTCAGCAGTGCAAACAGCTATTGTGTCTGAATTGATATTCTTTCTGGGCCAAACCTTAATGTGTTTTTATGTTTTCCTGATTGCAACCAAACAAAACTTAAAAGGGTTATAAAGCTATCTCTTTCCCATTACTGTTCTCCCTGTGCTGCCCTACAAAACTAAAGAGCGTTTTCAAAACTCAAACCGTAGCATACACACTTCCATCATTTATAATATACATTATTTTTATAGTTGTATAAATGATTGTATCGAATGCAGTGTTTTGCTGATTTAAGGCTAAAGCTGGGTTTTAGGCTCTCTGCAGACATTTGCAATTTCCATTTCTTTGAAACAGCACAGTAAGCAGGTAGTTATCTTTAGATGCCTATACATTTGCATGAAAGTATAAGTTTAGGCCTTGAATTTTGTTGGGGCAGAAGAGCTTGAGTAAAAATACTGGCTATCTTACATTTTAGTGGACTTACATGGTAGCAAGTGTTTAAACTGAGAAAGCATAGATGCAAGTATGTGGTAGTACAGTTCTCTCTGTATATGCAAGGAGGAATGCTAATGATATGGCTGTCAAAGTGCCGTAATAGTGTGAGCATACAACACGTGTGCTGGGCTGCTGAGCGCTCTCAGCATTTGCCTTGCCCTGATTTTGCTGGACCTGACAAAATGTACATCGTTGCCTTAAACTGGAGGAAGAGGGATGCTAGTGAAGATCCTGTTTGTTGCTGTTTCTCAAGTTGAATAAGTAATTGTCTTTTCTGGAGTAATTTATGTGATGTCTGAAGTGCCATGGTGTTATTTTGTGTCATAAGAATGTAATGATAATAGATTTGCTCTAAAGTCTGTTTTTTCCGATAGTTTTCACTGGTAAAGAAATAATCTAATTCAAGGGTTATTTGTACCCTATGTTGGGTGTATCAAGTGTGTCTATGATGGCTCATCCTGAAAGAGCTGGTGTCACTGGGAAAGTGTGCCCATCTCTTAGAGCAAGATGGGTCTGAGCAGCAAGAGCTGCAAGTGCTCTTTCTTGCTGCTTTTCGCAATTCCTGGGTTTCCAAAAGGTTTCTGCACCGGGGATAGCAGGTTTAAGCTGTCTCTTCTGCACTGACTCCTTTTGGAAGGAGGGATTCCAAACTGCACTAAAGAAATGGTAAAAGCAGCCCTTTGAGGCCAGCTGACACGAGCTCTTCCTCAGACTCTGCTGCTACATTAACAGAGACTGTCCTCAGAGGTTATCTTTTGACATTAATTCCAAACTTAATCCTTGAGGGACCACTGGGCTACAGATCATAATGCACTAAACTGAGAACAAGTTTTCCTCTCCGAATGAGAGTCATACTTGGAAATATGTTTTTTAATCAGGGAGAGAAGCAGTTTTGTTCAGAAATGTTGTTCCTCTCAAATAGAAGACACCAGGGAGAGTTTGTTTTGTGCTACAGTCATTTCTCTGCTGTATTTTGTTCTGTTTCATTTACCCTCTTGAAAGAAACTTTTAAAATGACTCATTACAGTAATAAGGATTATGCAAGCAGGAGTTTTCCCTTCCTTGTAGCTTGGCAAATTTGTCATCTTTAGTGGGGTTTCTCTGATATAAGTGAAGAAAGAAACTGGCCTACAGCTGAGCAGTGATGGGGAGCACTGGTGCTGCTGGAGGAGCCAGAACAGGGCTTGGATCAGTGTGGTTTTTGTCTCTTGAAGCTGTTTGGTCCTAGTGTCATTGAGAGGAAAAGGTAATGGATAGCTTGTTGGTTTTTTATTTTATTTTAAATAAATGAAGCAGGTAAACTGCTAAAACTAACTTAGCAAACAGTTTCTGTTTTGGCCTAGATTGCTTCTCAATAAAATTACATGTTAGAGCCAGGATATACAGAGATACTCTGCATTGACAGAGGGCAGTGGGACTTCACCAGTGAAGTAGAGCTGGGGTTAAGCTAAGTGTCTGGCTCCATTTTGACATACCTAGATGCCTCATTTTTATTATTTATGTCCAAGGAAAAAGCCATCTACCAAGCTGTTTTCTCAAAATATTTCCACTTGACAAGACAGTATTTTATGAGAAGAAGAGTCTGTAAAACTCATGAAAGTTTTACAGTCTGCCAAACTTGCAGCCTCATTTTTGGTTTTGTTTTACCCTTGCTGATATTTTAAGACATTCAACACACTTATAAATCTGTATATCTTCATGGATTTGAAAAGAAGGTAAGTCCAGGCTGAATTAACTTGAGCTGCTTTGCCACAGCCTGCTCCCTGCGCTTGTCCCATCAGGTCAATCTTCTTCATCTGCTCTTTTCCTAGAGAGAGTGCTGTAATTTATAAATCCAAACAGTTACTGCTTTAGCTAGGGAGTCACCAAAAGACTACTCCAGAGTGGAATACAGCTAATATATATAGTCTAGATATTCCCAGAGTATGTAGGAGATTTCACATAACTTAAGAACTCTATAATTTGAGTTGTTCCATTAAAATCCACAACATGCAATTCAGTTTTTGAATGAAATATACAGTTCTTACTAGTGAAAGGTTAGTAAATATTGTATAAGCCCAATCTCCACAGAATGGGTACTGAGACTTACAGAAATAACTGTGCAAGCTATGGATAAAACTAATGCAGCAGTAGAAGATGCAAGAAAGGTGGGTTAGCTTCTGGGGATGGCTTTAGGAGAGGAGTGAGCGCAAGGAGACTGAAAACTTGTAGTTGTATTTGGGTATGGGGCTAATTCCTCTGAAGCACAGTGAAGCTGCCTGTAAACACTGCCATAAAAGAGTCATCCCATGATTTGGCTCTAAAGGAGAAATTAACCTCTGTTCTTGCTGTGGTGCTACTCCCTGTATTAGCGGTGAAGAAGGGCAACTGTGTGTGCTGGGAAGGATAAAGCTCATCTCTGCTCATGTAAAGAAGCTTTCCAATGCTGTGTGCCAGATTTGAAAACTAGAGGTTCACGGTGCCAACAGAAACATTGGAAAACCCAGGAGATGGTGTTTCTGAGAGGCACACTGCATGCCCGCCAGCTATCTGAGGGTTCGAGGCTTGGTAGAGCCAGGCACGTGACACCCCAGTCCTGGCCCTCTTGTGTCACTGATTTTAATAGAGCAACTTCTATACAGCTGGGAGTTTTGTTCTGTACCAGTGTTTCCCCTGCCTGCCTGTGCTTATGGGCAGCAGCTGTCTGATACTTAGCACCGTGGTGTCTGTTCTCCTTTCTGGCCCGTGCATGGCCATAATGAACATGCCTATTAGTGAACAATAAGTGAATTTGCCACAGATACTTCTGTCAAAGTGGCATCTGCTTTTTCTTCTGAGCTGTGAAACGCTGTCTTGCTCACAAGTTATTTCTCTGAGCATTTTCTACGTGTGTGAGGAGTCATGACTATCCACAAATGTCATGCTTTCAGTGTACAAACAGACCCTCATGTAAAACTGTAAACAGCACCCAGGGGAACCAAGCAGATGAGTGCATGAGCTTTTATGCTTTATTTCCAAACTCTGGTGCATGTTAGTAAAGAGCTTTCAGTTATTCTGGAGCATCAATGCTCCCGGTGACTGACAGCATTTTTTCTTCTTCCCATTTTCTTCCTTTATGTTCATAACTGAGTCCCATTCCTCTGTGTTTGAGGAAGTCTGAGAGGCAGCAGGATGTGATGCATAAGAGATCGCAGCCACAAGCTGGGAGCAGCCAGCCTGGCCTCCAGCCTGGCAAGAGGAGCCTGCAAGGACTGAGCAGACGTTGTGCTGCTCTGCAGATCACTTAGCTAATTGAACCCAAGGATGGAAGTATAGACCCACCTACAGGGATGCAGTGGTCAAGGGCTGCATTACATACCTTGTTTCTGTCTTTGCTATTGCTTTGAGTTTTCCCTGTTTAAAAAAACTGATGTATTTTTTCATTCAAAATAAATCATGGTAGGGAGCTCACTGGAAGGAGATAGTTTAGGGAAATCCATCTCAAAGCCTAGAACAAGTCAGGATCTTGCCACGCTATTTTTTTCCTCTTGTATTTGCCGTGATAGCTCTTGGGATGCACTAATTTAAAAACAGTCACAACCTCCTGGGTAATCCTTTTATTGGCTCAGGGAGAGAATGATGATCTGTATGCAGTTGGTAGCAAGGTATTACAAACTCCAGTAATTGCACCTGAGTTTTATCTTAGAATGATGTAAAAAGGATGTGAAAGTGCCAGGCTGGTGTAACATTGCAGCGTGGCTGGAAGCAGATGCTTAATTAGATATGTGTGCTCTGAGGGCTAAAAGTTGTGTAAATCATTTAAAAAATATACTCTCTTGGTCATTCATATTATGCAAAATTATGTTTTCCATATCGTCTTGAATAATTGATCAGGAAAAATCACTGCAAAGGTTCTGTTTTAAAGCTGTAGAGATAAGAGCATGTTATTCATTGAGAGGCAGCAAAATATCTGTTAACACGCAAAGTTAACAAATAACATTAAGATGCCTTCCCATGGAGTTTGGTGTTAGCATAAAAGACTGATATCCCCCCTGGGCTAACTATAAGTGATTTACCATTTAGATCAGTTCAGGATGATGGACTAGATGAGCTCTTTCGATCTTTTCCAGTCCCATCTGCGATTCGGTGATACGCATCCTTCTCTTGGGGTTGAGATTGTATCTCAAAACTGCCTGTGCTATCAGTGGGGTCACATTTCAGAGTGAAAGCACATGATCTGAGTTACTTTCTGCAAAAGATTTCACATCTGAGAAAACTTTCCTCGCATCTTACTTGAGTGGGAATGAGGGATGCTGCTGGTCTTTAGGCTTGCACCTGAATTTCTTCCTTGGCAGCAAATGAGAATGCAAACCTTGTTCTGCCAAGAAATGGCCTTTAGCTATTTATTTTTGTAGCTGGTTTTAATTTTTGTATTCTGCAGATAAGTGAACCAGGATGAGTTAAATAGCAGAAAAATATTTATTTTCTACCCCTTGAGTTTATGCAAGTTCTTATTTGCCAAAATCAACACAAATTAACATGGGATATATAGTTAATGTAAAACTGCCGTCCAGTCCAAAAACTATTTTCAGGTAACCCACAAACTTTTGTTTGTGAGCCCAGCAGCCTGTGTTTTCTTCCAAAGCATGAGGCACTTGCCAGGCGCATGCACCAGGGTTGATGTTATTTCATTTGCTTGACTGATTGAATTTGTTGCATTCAATACTTTTCATTGAAATTCAGGTAGGCATGGTACATTTACGTAACGTATATGTTATATAGACACATGCCCAGCCTGAAAATGCAAATTAGACATTAGTGGTGGGTAAAAGAGCGTTTGAGATTGAAGCGGAGATTTTCGTCAATCCCACTGGCACCAAGAGGTGGGTGCTACGCATCAGCAGGGTCTGCTGGGTGCGAAGGGCCAAACTTTTACAAAATTCCCAGAGCGCTAAATGCAACCTCATAGCTCTCCTACCAAATTTGTGGGCCTGTCTGGTTCTTTTCTCTTTTCTTCTGCCTCCTCTCTGGTGTAGGTTTTGCTGTTGAGCGGCTTGTGCTGGCCCTGAGATCCCTGTGCACTGATGGCTGTTCGCAGACACAGCTCATACTGCATTTGCTAAGCATGCACACCTCTGTGTTAAGCAAAAGGTATATGCAAATGTGTACATCACTAATGTGCCTTGCCTAAATTAGAGCAAAATTCCCCAAAATAGGTGTTGAGCCTTGATTTACTATACGTACTTAGCATATACACTATATTCCCTGTCTTGGAATGGCTGCAGTATTTGTTTGGGAATCACCTGTCTGTTTTAGACTCCTTTGGACACTCCCTGGAGTGTTGATGTGCGAGGAGGAGACAGTTCCTAAAGTGGCTGTTCTCTAGGAAATACTGATGCTGTGGCTGTGCCAGCTCCATGTGGCTGTGCCAGCTCCATCCGGCTGGCATCAGTGCTGTCCTCTTCGTGGGGAGAGCTTGACAAAAGTGCCGCTATCAACTCCAGTGCTTTACAGCTGTTGAATCTTGCTGTTGTAAGCTGCGTATTTGAAACACTGAGGGAGAGGCAGCTTGCTGTGTGCATGGGCTTTGGCAGCTTTTTTCCAGAGGCCTAATGCTGCTATGAGGTGTCCGTCCTCTCTCCTTATCCTGGGAGTCTCTAACGTGCAGTATTGCAGCTTCAAACAAATTGTCACAATACTGACAGCTTGCGTTTACAACCCACGTCATGCATGTGGTCATAGTGTAAGGATTTTTTCATGGTTTCCCTGTGAAATGCTGTGGGCTAAAATGCAACGTGACCTATTTATACTTCTGAAACTAGAGGAGGAATCAAAGAATTTGCTTGAGAGATATTTGATCAGGACATGGCTTTGAAAATACTTACATTTTGCTTCAGGTATTTGTTGTGATGTCTACTCTTCAGTAACGAGGGTGATAACCTTCTCACGATGGAGAGAGAGAAAGCATAAACTTTCTGATGGCTTATATTCAAAATAAAGACCAGAAAACGTCTACTGATGTTCTTCCTTCTTTGATTCCAAGCATGCCAGTGATTATTTCTGTAATAATTGACAGTTTATACAAAATTGAGATCCACACAGTGAATGCTTATTTTAGTATCCTCCACCCCTCTTCCTGTTGGCCCTTGCCTTCAAAGGACAGACATAACAGGACAGCTTTTTGGATCCAGTAGATAGTGGGGGGGAACAGTGTCTTGATGACTGTTGGTGGGTCTGATCGCTTCTAGACCGGCAAACATTTGGGAAATGGTGTGGATTTTTTGGATGGTAAAAAGCTATATTTGGAGCTTTTGAGGTTCCTGAATGGTTCTAAGCTTCTGTTTTCTGTAGAGGTTCCCTTAAAAGAGGTTTAATTAAAAACCAAACAGCCATGACAGCTATCATATCTAGGTTTTCCTGTGTGCAGAAAGAGGATTTTACATACAACTCTTACAAGCCATAGAAGCCAATGGGAAGCATGTTCCTCGAAGCACATGTCTATGTATACGGAGAATCTCAGGACAATGTTAAAGTCTTTATTATATTGTATGAACACTAGGATCATTTGTGACATAGTGAATTATTGCATTCTCAGCCCAAGGGTGAAAAAGCCTACCTGAGGTAAAGGTAAATGTGCAATGAACTCCACTAAAAGCAGTATACAAGGTCCTGGGGCTACAAACTGAAATTGCACCGAATGAGAAACAGGTGTACAGCAACCCCATCACTTGCAAGCGGAGATAAGCACCCGCCATGGGCAACTCGGGTCTGCAGCGCAGTGAGATTGCTGGTGGCAGCTCGCTGAGCGGCAGCACCTGTAGGGCAATTTTTTACGATCTGCATCAAACAGGGGCTGTATCCATGTCTTCCAAACCTTGCCCCTGTTTTATACTTGCGAGGTGCTTTCAGGCTAACGCTGTGTCCGGGATGACTCTTCAAACAAATTTGGAATATGCTGAGAGTACGAAAGGCTCTTTTGGCTGAAAGAAATTTCCAAGGAGATTCAGTTAAATTGGTTAAAGCTGTGTGTGGTTGTTGCATATCCTTGGTTTTTTTATAAATCCATGCAAATAACTGATGGGTCACCAAGTTAAGGTGTTGTGTAAGTCTGGACTACTATAAATGTATGAGAACATTTAATCATAGACCATTCCTGCATATTGGATGTTACAGACACATATATATGCATATATGTATACACACATATAGACATATATTAAAAAAAATCTTTTGTGCCTTATGTCACACTTTTCTAACTCTGCACTTCTATTCAGTTGGAAATGCCTATGAGCGAATGTATTTGAATGCCTGCCTAACTTATTGATGCTGATTACAACACTGCTAAATCCAAATCAGTTCACACATCCTTTTAAAAATTGTAATTATTTTCCTACTAATTTTAACAAGTCTTCTAGTTTTATTGTTTTGGGAAAAAACCAAAACCCCACTAAACTCCAAAGCAGCAAAAACCCCAACTTACCAGGGAAAAAGCACCTTTGTGTGTCACTGGCTTTGTTTTTATTTACATAAGGGAAAAACCAGGTTAATGTCATTCAGAAATTGGTGAGTTTCTATGAGTATGCAGAGGTATGACACATCTCTATGCATTAACAAGAGAAAATCCCAGGATATTTTTGTGCTTTTAACAGTATCAATCCTGCAATGTGCTTGTTAAGGCTGCATGTTCTCTTACAACTTGTTTGCAGGAGCTGGTGCAAAGTACCCAGGCTCTTAAGTTTGACTTGATGCTCAGTGCCAAGTTGAGGAAGATGGAGAAGGAAAACTAGAGCCTGTGCTACTGATAGTAGGCACATGGAAATGGAAATTCAGCAGTGATGCATGAGCTTCCCACGACTGCCAGAAATGAATGCCAGGATGTTCTCGGTGGCTCAGGCTTTTCTTGGCTCGTGCTTCTTCCCCTGCTATGCCAGCAACATGCATTTAGCTCTGGCCAACGTTGGCAACTCCTTCCAAGAAGAAAGTAGGATTTTTGTGGACCTCCTATGAATTTTCTCTTAGTAAAAGGCTCCAAATGTGAAAAGAAACAAATTGATTTTTCTGGGGAATTTCTGAATAAATAATGGAGGGTTGGCATGTGGAGTTATAGGTTTGCCATCTGGTAGTACAGCCCCCGGCACATTGTAGCACATTGTCGTTATGGCGAGTAAATGCTTATTTGCTGAAATGGACTGTCATTTCATTGCTTTAGCACTGAGCAGAAGCGTGGAAAATGGTAAGCAATTTACTGGAGAGTTTTTGATGCAAGTATCTCGTGAGGGAGACGAGGCCTAATGAAAGCAATGAGTTCTTTAAAACAAAATTAATGCGCGACCATAAAAACGTGTTTAAATTCTCTGCTGATTTAAGTTTATCTTAAAGTTCATTCTTTTCAAGTTATGTATTCCTGCAAGACGTGCTTTTTTATTCCATAGGGATCAGCATAGGACATCCTGTCAGTATGGCACGACATACTGTTTGTAAGCTCTCTGAGGATGCTTGTTGAAGGTTTGTTTCTCCAGGAAACAAAACTAAGTCACCACAGCTCAAATAATTGTATATGCTTTTTATTTTGTTGAGTTAAAAAGTGACTTTTCAGTCCCGACTGACAGTTCCAGCTGAGAGCAGTTCGGGAGATGGTGTGACAGCTGTCTCTGCAACAGGACTGACAATGTCAGGGAAGTATTATGAATTAGGCATATGGAAGAAGAGAGATTACAGACAGGTGATGGTCCAGGTGAAAAAAGACAGGGATGGGAGTGAAAGGAAGATGGGTAACGGGTGAATCATTTGTTAGGGAGCATAAATGATGTAAGAGGTAGAGGAAACAACAGCTTGATATTTTAAAGGTTTGGCGAGAGGGGCCCTGGGAGCAGCAAATTGCATATAAGCTATATTGATGACTGTGCTCTCTCCAAACAAAGCATTGGAAAATGTTTCTTCTCATTTAGTTGTTTGACAGTACTGGCAAGACCCAGTCTACAATACATTAAGTGCGTAAATGTACATGGTGAGATCAAGTCTGAAGAATTCCTAATGCAAATTTACAGGACAAATAATTGAATAAATTTTAAATGTGGTAGAAAAGAACTGGAGGTGCTACTAATAACAGGGAAGGAAACAGGCTGGGGAGGGGATTTTGATTTTTTGATGCAAGATCTTGCTCCACAAAGCAACAATTATCGATTCATAAACTGGAATTTTCATTTTAGTTTCTTCTTTTTTTTCCCCCTGAAAAAAGACAAAGCAAAGACACTCTAATGAGCTCTCCAGTGGCATTATTAACCTGGTTCTTGTTTTGTTTTGTTTTGTTTTTTCTTGACTGCTCATGAAAGGAGCTGAGTTGCTGGCAGCCTGTTTACTGAAGTGAAGTGGAGTCAACTTTGACATTACTATACCCTCAGATCACCTCCAGCACATTCCTAACTGGCCAGCTGCTGCCTTGGACTATTAAAACTTAATACCTATTTGGTATTTAGCTTATCTGGGAAGTCTTTTAACAAGTGTATCTGTTAATGAGAATTGTCTGAGCTCTTGGCTGCTCTACTGCTGATAATGTATCTTGTACAGGATATCTCACCACTACCAGTACTAGTTAGTTACAGATTTTCAGCTTTAAGTGGAAAGTTGACTGAAACTTTTCATCAGTGCTTTTGTTTGGATGTCAGACATGGTATTTACAAGAAAGAAGTGTAATAATAAAAGATTGTTTAGCTTTTGCTGTAGATAGCATCTGATAAGACTATTTCTAACTTTCTCATGAACCACCCTGCATTTGTGACACCTTTTGCTACTAATACAGAAAATGCTTTCAAGTCTAAAAAGGTATAAATCCCCTTTCTCATTAATAGGTGTTTCCCTTTTGAAAAATATGGCTGCTATACTGAGGACAAAATGCTGTGTGCTCCTTAAAAAGAGACATTACCCTTTCAAAAGAGACTTTACCCTTTTATCTAACAGTTTACAGGCTTAAAAAGGAAAGACTGAGTATGTCCCTCTGTGTGGAGGGGAGCAGAGACACGGGAAAGGTAAATGGCGTGTTCAGTGTCCAGCAAGATGTCTTAAGCTGCAACAATAGGAAGCAAACTCCCTGTTTCTAGAGTCCAAGTGCATTTCCTTAAATTTTTCCCTTTTTTGTCTTATCCTCCCTTTCAGATACAGCTTTTCTGTGGCTGTCATTGAGAGTTTAGGTGGCTTCTTTGCTCTGGTTAAACTGAAAGTGATGCTGAATGTCAGATGCTATCTATCCCGAAAGGGAAAATAGAGAGTCTTTCCAGCAAATCCAATTTTTCTTGAATGTGTCATTTCAGAGAATCTCCGCAGTGTGACAGTGTTTCATAACACACTATTGATTTATTGTTCAAATGCCACAAATCCTCCACAAAGAGGTCAAATGACAAAATTTATGGAGAATTTATGGCTTAGAATGAGGGAGGAGACAGATATAGCTCTAAAAGCATTGACAGTTAAGTTACGTACTTTTTTTTTAATTGAAGGTGGAAAAGCGGTATTTCATCAGGTACACTTGGGCTTATGCCCTGCACACTCATCTGTTGTTTTCCCAGTTAAAAATCTGAGAATGTACTAAATGCTGACATATAATGCGCTTGCTGTAATGTACTATGGTATGCAGAGAAGCTTCTGGTAAATGTGTAGTATTTCACTGGCACAAAACCAGTGATTAGTTTGGGCTGAAAAATCATTTCTTTAGTAAGAATGGTATTAAATTGTCCATTGCTTACTTACACTTAGCCTTTTGAACTCTGTCATCATTAATTAAGCTCTTGGACTTGGGCATTTGTAAATATGCAAGGACAGACATGCATTTGGCAGTGATTCTCACGGGGATGCCGTATTCATGAGCTGATGTAAAAGGACTAGGTCATTAGATGGCAATTCTCACAGCAAGATGGTCAGACAATAATACCTGCTAACTTTGTTTTTTGGGGGCTTATACAAGATACATTTAAAAAAAAAAATAAAAAAATTGTCCTCTCCAGTAATTAGGACACAGACAACAAAATACAGGTCAGTCAAAGCCCTGCAAAAGGCTAAAATTGAGAGAGAGAATTACTTGGGCTCAGTGGTATCACATGCACCTTTTGAGATGCCTGCAGGTTGGGTATCTTCATGACTGCCCTGGAGAGCTTCTTTGGTTATCCCTGGTCACCAGAAGACAAGATCTCCTGCTGTTACCACCAGGGATATCTGCTCTCAAGCCAATGTCTACAGAGACACATCCTTTGTCCCTTGAAGCGATACGATGGGGAGCTGGGGGCTTGCTCGTGTCCCCTGGGAGCACATGTTTAAAGGCTGCTTCCCTGAATTGACCAGCCGTGTGTTGTATCTATTTGGAGTTGGGTTTATCACTAAGTAAGGTTTAAGGATAAAGTAGTGTTTGCTTAAGGTGTAGTCTGCAGCACTGGAAGTAGGCACACTGTTAAAAGAAAACCCAACAGTTGAGATGAGCTTTAGGTCTTTCAGCACCTCAGCTTGCTTTTATCTCTCCTTCACTCCAGTTTAACTGGAATCTTCCTCTTTTAACTTGAAATGAGTCTCTTGCTTTGCTTATGGAAGTTCCTGCCTTCTAGCCTTACATCGTCCCTTCTGTCTCCTCAAGAGAAAGGGAGGATATAAAATGAGCTATGTCCCTTTTTCTGAGAGATGTTAAACCAGGGTGTCATAGCCAAATGCCCTGCCCAATAATGCCTTGCAAGGCCTCATCTCCTCCTTTCTTGACATTAAGACCTGAGACATGTTGTGATGTGTTGCTATATGACCTCTTTTCTTGTCCCCTTTTCTCCTTCAGGTCTTGTGTTTGCAATCAGTATTTCATATCTTGATACATTCCCACCTCAAGGTTTCTGAAGACATACCTTAAAGCAGGATACATCATATTATGAGAAATACAAAATGTTTTTTGTACTAAATTTGTAACTTTTCTTGTGAGCATCATAGAATAGCTTAATATGACACCATAGCTCAGGGAATTTGAAGGGGTGCTTGGATCGTTTCCCACCTTTCATATGCATCCTTTTGACTTTAAACAGTCTTTTTCTGGCAACCATATCACAAATAAATACCTTTATTTATTTATGTCTACAGGGATTAGCATTGTCTCACTCTTCAAACCTTCAGAGGAATAGCTGGATATTCACTGTGTTTTAAAGGACTTAACAGAGCCGTAGGCATCGCTGTCAGAGGACAGCAGCAATTTCATTCTATCAGTTAAAGTGGATTTCTTGACGCTGAGTAATGAGCACATCTGGGCTACTTTTTAAAAGCGCTAATTGATTGTTGGTTATTTAAGAGTCTGACACCCTAGCTTAATTCAGTCTTTTATGGACTAATTGATTAAATAAAAAACACAATCCAAATAATAGTGTGACATTTCTTGTAATGAAAAAGAAGGAAGTTGGAAATAGAAGATGTAGGTTTCAGTTTCTGGACATATTTCTTGCCTTACTTTCTGGCTTTGACTACCTTGCAGGCAAGTTCTTATGCACCCATCAACTGAATGAAAAAACCCTTTTGTTGCAGAGTTGTGAATCCAATGTCTAAATTATCTAGTATTAAAAAATCAGAAATCCTTTGTTTTACAACCAGAACATTGCTGCACCCCCAACTGACCAAAGAGACTTAGCTGGGATAGTGCTAAAACCAAACCAGTGTTTCCTAGTGTGCCTTCAGTGAAGGGTGATTCCTTCTGGCAGAGATGAAAGACATAAAACTCAGGTAATACTTGAGTTTAAAGGCAGGGCAGACCTGCAGAACAAATCCTCTAATTCATGCAGGAAAATGCTGGTTGTCTTGGCTGTTATAATACATCTGTCAGTTCTGCTTAATGTTACTTGCATCCATTCAGGGGGGTCCATTAATGGGGTTGATTGTCTTGTCTTTTCTCAAATTTGCCATCACAGTTCATTTATTATGTCTTCCCAGGATTACTTTAGATTTTTTTTTTTTTAATCTCTGGCAGCTTGTTCAGTGGCTGAAGCTGACCAGAAGGATAGGACTTCAAATCCTATGGTTCCTTCACAGTACTTGTAGGCATTTACAGGAGAGGGGCTGCTGTGAGTTCACCTGTCAGCACCTGAAGTTTCAGAGGCAGGGGAGAAAGGCTGCCTGATTTCCTTGAGCTTGCTGCAGGCTTCAGTGCTTATGCTTCTGTTCACATACGGTCAATTTGGAAATGGGAATCATAAGCAAAACCTCTCTATGGTTTTCAGTGCACAGAAAAGCCTGCTTTTAATGTTTCAATCCACCTGTCGGGCATTGCCTGGATTCTGCAGCAGGCAGATGCACGAATGGGAGATCTCACATGTGAGCATCATTGCAGACCTCTGCAGTCAGCTGTGTTAAGTAGGTAGAGAAAGATGAGAGAATCTGGTATCACGGCCTCGGGATTTGTTGTTTGGAACCCCAAAATGTATTTGTTAGATGCAGAGGAGAACAGAGACCGGTCTGGGTTTATATAGGTTGGTTCTTCCAAACACTTGTTTTAAATCCCTTTTATTTAGCCTTTGTGTATATTGGCTTTGGCTTGTTACTGACTTGTTGCTGCAGCAGTAATAGCTGTTTCCAAGGACTGAAGGGTACCTTTATGGCAGCATCTTGGCAATAACACAAATAAGTCATGAAAGAAAATGTTGACATGTTGTTGGACTACTCTGTGTCCATTGTTACCATTAGGACAGCACTGTGGGGAGGAGGAAGAGGACTCTAGGAGGAAGAGGTCTAAGGTTATACATGTTGTTGCCACTGTACCACAAGTGACTTTTGCTGAAAAGCAGCAAGAGCGGACTGGAAGAGGAGCTGGTATTCAAGGTCTCAGTTGAGGTTAAAGGCCTATTTACAGTCTTAAAGACTGAACGTCTTCAGAGCCTATTGTACAAGCATGCTGGCAGAAAGGTGGAACATTAAGTTCATACCATGTGGGGTTTTTTTGTTCTCTTTTTCCCTAGTATTACCAGGGATCTTACACTTTTTTCTCCCCTCTGATGTTAAATTTACCTCTCAGTGGTACTGTATGATAGATTCCACTTTTGGTTTTGCTGACGTAAAAGGACCCAAAGCAGACCCTGAAGACTTCCCTAGAGATCTGCTACTATCGTCAGAAACGGCAGAACCCCTGTCCTTGTGTTTCTCCATGGTTAACCTGTAAGACAGCATTAATGTTCAAACCCAATGGTCTATGATAACTTTAAAATGGTTGTGTTTTCTTGCCCCTAAGGAGCAGCATATCACCCAACCTTGACATGAGATCTTTGGTATTAAGGTCTCGTATCATAAAAAATTACAGAAATTTTCCTGGGAATACTAAACTGTTTCTGGGTGAGGAAAAGCCAGTCTGGCAGATGAGTGGACCAAGCTGCTCCTTGTAACGAGTCCCGCAGGAAAACGCTTAGGCTATGCTGGGAGAGTCTTTTCTGAGCTTGTGCACCACTATTCAGTAGGAGTCAAAATTCAAAAACTATAGTGCTGATGAGCCTTTCCTTTCATCTAAATAACCTGATCATTTGGCGGGGGGAATACTGAATAAATACTTCTAGAGAGGTGCTGCCCACCCATCTTTGGAGAAGAAATTACTCATAATATTCCACTTGGTGAAAATAAAAGGAAGGCATATAAGTATTTAAATCTGATACCAAAATAGATAGATTAACACTTTTTAATGAAACACATTTAGTAAATTCACAGAGCATTTTATGATGCAGAGATCAAAAATAACATGACAAGGAAGGGAATTAGTGCTGCAGTATATTGCTTTTTTTCCCCAGTGACAATAACGGGAAGTTCAGATCCAACATAACTGATGAGTGAAGAGCAGAGCAAGCTGAAATGTGATTTAGTGGAGTGTCAGATGAAAAAAATATAGCAGAAGAAACTTTCTCTCACTGACAATTGCAGCAAATGCTCTGCTTTGGAAATAGAGCAACTTTATGCTGAGTGACTCAGTACAGATAATTGAAATGATACTCTCCTTTGTAAAAATGCTGGCTGTGATAAGGAAAAAAGTATAAGTGCCTCCACATGTGGATGCCAATTCCAGGGTACCTTGGTGTCTTCAGTTGAGCAAGTGCAATGAGGTCTATAAATAGGAAAAATGGTCGGTCACACTTCAACCATTCTTCCCGGAAAAGTTTTCGAGCTCGCTGACAGTGATGTAGTCTGAATGCTGAGTTAATTGGTAACTTGTCTCTTTCCTGTTCAAAGCAAGCAGAAAATAAATTTGTCTAACTTCATAATTAAAAGAAAAAAAGCAAGTGAATGACCTGTTTCTGGCACTGGAGAGAGATGTGTAACTGATACTGAATATTCTTTATGTAAATCTACATGATATAAAAGAGTCTAACTTCCTTAAGGAGGAAGGAAAAAAACTTGATTTTTTTAAAAAAAGGACCATTATAGATTTCTATGCCTCCTGCCATCTTATAATAACATTTTATTAAAAATATCCTGGATTAGGAAGCACGTTTTAGCAATTTGACCATCTAGAAAGGGATACATATGTCAGGGTTTTTTGGCTAAAAATTTTCTAGGTTTATACCACTGACAGTTTCAAAATGTGTCAGTATAGGCTCACAAATTTAAGATAAGTTGAATATGCATGTGGCTGAATATGGAGAGAATTCAGGTATGTTACTGGACGGTAGCAAATTCACTGTGTAAGATGTATAGACAGCTAAGCTCCTCCAGTGGAAGATGGGCAGTTAAGTAATAAATTTAAAAATGCTGCGTGACAATGCAATTGATCCATGTAAGAAAAGCAAATCAGAATAAAGCCCTTTCACTGTGGTATGTGTTGTAGCATATCTCCACTTTAAAATAATGTTTTCTATCTCAGGTTAGTATGTATGTTGTTGCATGTGAGATTCAGCATGCTTGGATCGTATCTGGGATTATTCAAAAGCAAACAAGGTGTAGTGCTGTAGGTAATGAAATAAATAATTTGGAATTAAATTAAGGGCCACCTTAGGCATATCTTTGTAGAAGATTAATTTCCTAATGAATTTCCCATGAGAGCAGACACCACAATGCAAGACAGTGAAAAAGATGTGGAAAATACTGGCAAATGAACAAACGTGGTTTTTTGGCTATTGAACATTTGGGAACCCAAAAGGTCTTTTTTGCTCTCAGACTAGAGACTGGGTTGAATCTTGGTATTTTCTGCTTTGTGTTGGGGGTAGGAGAAGAGAATGCTGCTTAGTCTTTTTTTGCATAGTTTAAATCCTTGTATATGATTTAAAATGGACCTCTGCATATGGTCCAGAAGCCATGGCAAAGTGGCTGAAGTTAAAATCAGCATTAAGCATGATATGATACCTTTGGTCAGCTTAGCTCCCTTCTGTTGGTGTATTTTGGACCTACCAGAGCTATGAAGATGATTTGGCCTCTCTGGGTGGCAGTGGGCATCCAACTCTCTCCTGTTTCAGTTGAACTGGAGCAGGGCACATCTTGTATGCAACTGCTGCCTGCAGTGCTGCTAATGACTCAAGCTGCTGGTCCTGCAAATGCATTTTGCGTCCAGCTCATGGGCAGATCTGTCATGTTTTGTGTCTCTCTCAATGGCAGGATTACAGCCAAGGACACAGCCGAGGGTTTTACTGAATGCGCCAGCCAGAGCTTTGCTTGCTCAGAAGGGCACCTTAGTCATGGTTTCCTCCTGCCCTTGTACCATGTTGAAGCTGAAGGCAAAGTGATTTTTGTCTGTGAAATGTTAGAACCTGATGACTCTAAAGGGCGTTGGTGGTGTGAAAGGCAGGGGAACTGCACTCAGTTTCCAAAGTCTGTGTAAACAGGACAGTGTCTGCCAAAATGGGTAGGATTTGAATACGGGACATGGCTGACCTAGCCTGTACTGTGGGTGTCCTTGTCTTCATTGCTACTTCAGTGAAAGGAGAAAATCATCCTTATCCGTGTCAGGGAGCGCTTTGTGGATGTACTTATGCTTCCTTTTTCTGATGGAGCATGTTGTGCATAAGTATCCTCCAAATCCTTTTTGAGTAGGCTTTGCTTAGTGTTAGCTCCAAAATATATTAATTCTTCTGAATACTTGCGTCTTCCCCCACCTGTGGGAAGGTTGCTTGTTCCCTGTGGCTAAATATTTTTACCTATACCTGGCCATTTAATGCAAAAATTCTGTACACCGCAGTCATTATAAGTATATTCTAGTCTTATTTCTGCAAGGATTTTACATGTAAAAGTGTAGAGAGGATGTATATAAATCAGCATTGTAAACATATTTATTGTATAATATATACTATTTTATATTATATAAATACATTCGTAAAAGCAGTTGAAAATGAGATGCACCCCAAAATCTGCCTTTTTATACCATGTTTGGATCAGAGGAAATTTTAATCCAAGGAATGGGAAATGGAGATGGGCAGAAGTTTAGATCCTAAGTAAAAGTTTCGATACATCTTTTGCAACAAGAATGAACTTAAAGAAGAGACATCACAGTGCCAATAGTACTGAATTCTGGTAGTGCCTTGATGCATCACCATCTTATGAAGCTCCCACCCCCTGAAGCTCCAAATTCCTTGGTTGGGTAGGAAAGCCAATGTTCAAGACCATCTGATAAACAGTGACTGGCATCTTTTTGCTTACACCCTGGGCCTCTAATGGATGGCATTTTGATGCAGGGGAGTTTGGAGAATGTTCAGCTTCTGTTTTCTGTGTCTGTTTAGTGAAACGTGCTTCTCTGATGTTTAGTTGACCTTTCTTCTTGGAGTACCTGTAAGCCAAAAACGCAGCCTTTTTCTCCCTGAATAGCTACTAACTACCTCTATGAGCTCCAAAGGCAATTCTGTGGGTAAAATATGGCTCTTAACCATAATTAATGTGCCTGACTACTATATGTTATTCAAATGTTTTATTGTGAATTGCTAAGGGCAGGTGTTTGTAATCCATGTACTCTGGAGCATTATATGTGGACCTATTGTACAGAAGGGAGATTAATTTCTCCATAGGTCTGTAAGTAAAAATTTCCTTTGGTGAAGGAGAGCTCCTTTGCAGGAGGGGCTGTGCTGCAGCGGAGCACTGCTCCTGTGGTCACCCACCTCCTTGTTGCAGGTGCTGGAAAGCTCTGTTAGGACCGAGAAGTGGGCTAGCCATGGCAAGAGGGGGCATCCAGAGGTTTTCCATACAGCTGGGTTTCCTACAGTGGTTTAATTTATTCCTGGCTCAGGAATGGAGACAGACCTGGAGCTAACGGAGGTTTATGTGGTCCCCTGCTCTCCTGTTCTTTTCCCTTTTGTATCCACCTCTAAAGGAACGCCAGTGTTAAAATGCCTTTGCTTCTGGACATGGTGTGGTTTAAACACTTTAGTTGCTCCCTAAAACTGTGAATGAAAAAAAAAAAACTAATTGGAATAATAACTGCAAGAGGAGGAATAATTAATTCTGGATGCCAGCTATTACTCATTTTGTAATGGGGAAAGAAGCCCAGGTTATGCTCTGTTCATAAAATGATTTAATTGCTCTCTGTATTTAAAGAACCCACTAATGTCTTCAACTGACTACAGTGCAAGCAAAGTAACTTTATACTCTAGGTGTGACGAGAGGGGCCATAAATCAGCTTGTCCCAGTGTCCTGCTTTATGCTGGAAAGAATATAAGCACATCATATTTAGTCTAAACAGAAAGTTTTTGTTAAACCTTGTTGAAAATTACAGTTTTAAATGCTGCCCTTTGTGTCAGTGAATCACCAGTTAGGTTCTCAGAAATGCTGGGAGTTTGCCTAGAAAGAGCATGGTGTATGTGGTCTGCCTCTTACACTCACTCTCCCTGGCACTTCGGCTGCTGTGAGCAATGGGATGCTGAGTCACTGGAATATTTCTTATATCCTTAAGCCAGTCTGAAGCTCTAAGACTCAAAGGGTGGAAACGGCAGCAACTTCAGTACTATTCACTGGAAGGTTTTGCACATGAGAAAAGAGCTTTTGAAAAGCTTGGATAATCTGAAATTAGCCACAGCAATATCTGGAGGACCTCAAATCTAATTTCTATAATGTATTCAACGTACCATGAAGCAGAATGGAAGCTAGCCACTTGAATGCACAACTGAGCCAGTTGGAGGGTATGTGGAAGACTGAAAGTATAAGGATTTGGATAATGTAGCAGGACATAAGCCCAAAAAAGGAGCTGAGCTCAGTTGATCTTGACATGGCTGGAGCTAGTTGGCATTTTTGGCTTGCTGGGGAACTGCTAAGAACAAAAGCCTGCCTAAAGTACCAGGGGAGATGATTTTTTTTTTTTTTTTGTAACTATAATGACAAAATTCCAGGATAAATAAGCAGTATTCTGCACAGATACCCTGACGGACTTGAGAGTTTGATTATTATCAGGCCAGGAAAAGCATCACCACCCCAAAAACTGGAATTTCCCAGTGGAGATTAAAACTCTCTTTGCATCAGAAGAACAAAAACTTCCACTAGTGAGAAAGAAAGTAGTTGATCCGTACATAGAGTTTGGGGTTTACTATGACTGACGAGGGAGAAGGCATCTGTTTGGGCTAGGGACACTACTGAATAGTTTTAAAAGGTCATAAATATTAATGTGCTCTCCTAAGTCAAGGTGGATAGCAGAAGGAGAAAAAGGGCTTAAACTGCGGTGAGGGAAGTTCTGGCTATCTATTTGCAAAATTTTTTTGGCTGTATGGGAAATTAGGCAGTAGAATAGACTGACAAGGAAACACGTAGCATTTCCATCACTCTGTGGAGTTCTCTGAGGATAAACTAGATTAACATCTTTCATGGACAACAAATACTATCAGTCCTGTGTTGCTAGGGGGTCATGGCAGACTTGGTGATCATCTGTGATCTTTTCCAGTCCTATATTTGTATGATGCTGGCTTAAATGTAAGTCCTTAGTCCTTCTAGTCTGAAAACAAGCTTAAAGCAGACAGATCTAACTAGTCTCAAATGGTTGGTAAAAGGTATATTTCTGATGCTTTGGCAAAGCTGGGTTCAAAAATTGCTATCTGATGTGTAAGTGACAAATCTGGGAGCAGAAATGAGGGTTGAACAAATTAGTGGTTTGGATGTTGGCTCAGCTCCTGCTGAACACTTCCACCCATCCTCTGGGCTGCGGCTGCTCCCAGGAAGTTTAAGTCTGCTGAAGCTCAGAGCTGTCTTTCTGGGACGAGCTTGGATAGCAGTTGTTGCTGTCAAACACATCTGAGTATGGGATGGGAGGGTGAGTGCCCCCGATTCCTTTCTGTAGCAGAAACCTGGCTTGTATCATCCCTTCTAGAAGTCCCAGCCAAAGTCCACTTGGGAGGTGTACCTGTGTGCCAGCCCCTGACCCCTCTTGCAGATCTGCTAATCTCTGTTTCTTGCTTTGTATGGTATCAAAACACCAGATCACATACTTTACTGGTGCATAGACTGATGAGATCTTTGACTTCATCTAGGAAATGGGTTGTCGTATCTTATGGGAAAACCAGAGTGTGACAGCAACTTTGACTTGTGTAACCCTAGGAGCATAAATTTATAACTATATATATAAAAGTGTTAGTCTTTGAGAATATCTATGTGTTTCTGTGAAGTTCCTCAGTAAATAATTGAAATCAGAATATAAAAAATATATTTCTATGGTTAACCTAGCTAACTGTAATTAGCAGTAGATTCATCCTTGTAGATTGATGGCCTGTCAAAGGCAGGTCCTTCACACCTGGGAACTCACATTTTGTTGAGAGAAATGAGAAATCTTTTAAGTGCATTCTGCACTTTCAGGTACTTATTTCTGTTTTCTTGCTTTTTTTTAATTCTGTGAAAAAAACAGAACCTCTCAGTTTTCCCCAGAATATCCCCTTGCTATCTACTTCTTTCCTGCTTCTAGGTGATGGTGAATTACATAGCATCCTAATAACATGGTAGTATAATAATGCAGTAATTTTTTTGATGAAAGCAGACATTTACTGGAATTAGATCCCTTTTAACTGGCAGCTTTTTGTCCCCTATAATATTTCTTTCATCTTCTTGTGCGTTATAATTTAATTTACAGTTAATAAACCCAAATACTGATTATGGGCTTTTTTTTGAGCTCGTATGCAAACTGAATTATTAGCATTTCTAGTGGTTCTCCAATATTACTGCCATGCTAAGGTCCCCATTATCTTATATGAAGTACTCTTGAAGGTTTCCTGCTGTCGGTTTGCATAGAGTAGCTGCCCTGTAGCTTTGTAACACTAACCACAAAGGCCTGGAGACGTTTCTGGAAGATTTTATGCATCTTCTGTACTTTCTCACTTGAGTTTGAGTGGGCTTTCTCTGGATTTCCTCCTCTTGTAGAAGCAAGTATATCTCTACATCTTTTTTTGTTTGTTTTTGGGCATAGCCTTACTGAAACATGCACCCAAATGCATTGCGGATTTAGGGCTTCAACACAACGCTGCAGTTTTTGGCTTGCTTTTCCTTCCATTAATAATTCACAGGAAAACTGCACGTTTCCCAACATCACAAGCTCCATTCCCCCATGGAAAACGTGATGGAAGAAGTAAGAAACTGGTTATCTCCATCATCCTCAAAGCAAACACACTGGGCAAATTTATCAAGCTATTTTGTGCCAGCACAGAGAAGCTGGAAAAGGAGTTGTGTGTCCCTGTGCGGTGCGAGTGCCATGGGGATAGCAATGCTCAGAGGGCAGCAGAGGGTTTTGGGAAGCCACCCCGGTGGACTCAGCACCCCTAATTTCAGCCACTGGAAGTGGGACGACGTTTCCCTCCAAAGTAACTGGATAAGGATAAACAGCACTGATAGTTGGCATTCAAATTCTCTTAAACTTTATGTAGTATCTTAGATCTTTTTTGAATAGTGCAAATAATTCACAAAGTTTCCCAGAAGTTTAAATTTTGTAACAAATTGTGATTGTCCTCAGGCTCTCTAGTGGCATTGCAGTGGGCAAAGGAACCAAAATCAATAGAAAATGAACACCTGTAGTAAAGATGCACTTATAGAATAATGGTGCTTATAGAAATAATTTATAATTTTACTTTTAAAGATATTTTTAAAGGCTACTATAACAAAAAAAAGACACCATGTTGGGAGTTTTGGGGACTGTGAGGGAACCAGGGGGCCTGATGCTCCGGGCTGGGGCTGCCCCCTGCTCCCTCTCCGGCCCTGAGGGGATCCCCCCGGCCTTGCGGCACCGTGACAGAAAACGTGGAAGGATACACAGAGGACTCGTGAAAGATGTGTGAAATAAAGTCACAGATTAAACTGAACAGTTACTAATAATGTATTGTGCTTTTTCAGCATTTTTGTCCTCTGTGGGAAATGGAGCTGCCGACAAATTACTCTGTGGTTTTTATCACTGCTTTTGTCAGATGATTCAGACTGTGAATTCAAAGCCAACTCTTTAAAAGGTGAAATGCTGTGGAATATATGACAGGAATAGCAAAGTTGGGAAGTGCATCAAAATCCACGTAACTTAAACCTCTGGCCATAGCACGAAAGGGCAGAGTGCACCAAAAAGAAAATGCTTATTTTGTCATAGGAAAAAATATGTATCATAGGTGCTTTATTTAAGAGACCAGCTCAGTACTGTGCAGCAAGGTATTTCACAGGCTGTCGATAAGACGTTGCCTTGCAGACTTGCTTAGGATTCAAAAGAAAGCAATATTTTTAGTAAGACAATTATCCAGCTGTAAAAAGGTGGTTTCATTCTGTGTCTTTGAGGAGCTGACAGTATCTTGCTTTTTGTATTTGTCTTACCTTTAGACAGATCATATTATTTTTTATTAGAATTTGTGCAATGGAAATGAAATCCCTTGTGAAATTGCTTGAAATTGCCTTTCACTTGCCTGAATAAATTTGTTATTGATTTTTGCCCTTTTGTAAGAATGAAAGGTTAATGAAAACAATCGCATAGCTTTCATCCCAAGGTAGAGATTACGTAATACATACAGGGCTTAGTCTTTTTTTTACCTAACAAAACCGTTAGTGTTTAGGTATTAGCCTCATCGAAGATTAGCTGTTGTGATGGGAAATGAGTTATGCTACAATATCTTCAAGAGCTGTCATACAGTGTATGACAGATTAATAACTCCAGCCTTTTTATATTTTACTCTTTGGTTATTTGAGATAGGCTCCATCATAACTGGGATCTGTACTCCCCAGATCTGCAGAGAATGTTTTGTCTTACGACTTTCCATAGAATAAGGAAGATATACTGTTGTTTTTGTGCAGGAGGCCATGGAGTGCGGTGTGCCTGATCACTGGTAGAGTCTGTGCTGTATTGGAGAGTGGCGTGATGTCTCGAGGAGCCCTTGAAGGTGTGAGTTCAAAAGCAAAACTCTCTACCCCTGGCAAAAAAACATGGTGACAACTCCCAGAGCTTGTCTGAGCTTATGACAGGCCAAATAGGGAAGAATTGCAAGTCCCTGCTTGGGTGTCAGCAAAAACGTACAAAACAAGAACATGTTCCGATGAGGAGTGTGTGACCATGGGAGCACAAGCTCTTCAGGGTGGTCTCCTAAACAGACATCCAAGAGGGACTGGGGTGGCCCATCGCACCCTTTCTCCTCTCTGAACCCTCGCAGGGCATCTGCATCTTGGCCTGTTAATGCAGCTGAGATGTAGCACTGTTGTTCTGAGGGTGCACTTCCCACAGAAATGTGCTCTTCCAACCAGTTTTTCCTTTTCTGTAGTTTTCATTGCTTCGGGACCTGGGCTTTTTCTGTGGTAACTGAATTAAGGTACTTTTACTAGGGCCAACCTTGCACAGCTGCATCTCAGGGCACCCTGGTCGCTCCCAGTGAGCGTGTTCCTCCTGTGTTGGCACAGAACATACTTTCACACATAAAACAGGGACTGCTTGTCAAAAAAGTTGCTCGGTAGCAGTGCTGCTTGCACTGTGTGCAAGGCAAAGTTTAGCCCAGCGTCCTTTCCATGTCCCAGACTCCTTGCCTCTGGTATCCTTCACTTGCTCCTTCTCCTGCACTATATGAGGGCAAAGACTACCTCCGAAAATTTGGTGCTTAAGCATATCCTTAATCCATACTCTAAATCTGAGCTGTACTGAAGAGTAATGACTATCATAAGCTGGCAGCTGTTTCCTCACTGTGGTTACCCATCTCTGGTAAAGTCTGAGTAGTAGGTGGCCTGTCCGGCTTCTCATACCGGTATAAATTCTGCCCCAGGTAAGGGTGGAACACAGGGATGCCACCTGCACTGTGCTCCCTCCTGCCCACCCTCTGCTTCTGGAGTATTTCTGGTGCATCTCTTACAATGGCCTATTCTATGTTTTATTCATAGTACCTACTTTCATTAAAATAAGAAAATAATTTAATGCCATCTGAAAGGGAAATATGGATCTTTCAGCTAGGTTCTGGCTTTATAGGGGACAGCACTAACCTCTTTTGATATAGCGTGGTGATAGGGAGGGCTCCTTCTATATCTCTAATACTTAACATTCTTGTAGCAACTTTTTAAAGGCCTGAGCAGATGATGACAGGCTGACTGGGGCATGGAGCGCTGCCAGAGGTGGGTACCAAAGGAGCTCTCCAAGTATCGGCAGAGGTGTTCAGCCTTTCATGGTCTGTATCACTCTTCCCAGGTCTGGCCTCTAACTATTTTCTGCAGAGGAGGGAAATACTGAGTCTCCTCAGATGACACTTCCAATTCATATGATACCTAGGAGGGATGGGGAGCTCCCTTTGCCAGTTAGAATAAGCAACAGTAATTATGGGTCAATCTTAAGTGGTTTCAAATGTACTTTTATTTGCTGATCTTGGCTGTTCTTGAGCAAAGGTTCACCTTGACCTTTAAGTCAGCCCCAGCTCTTAACTTTTATGCAGAGTGAGCAGGTGTAAGTAGAGATCAACTGAACTTTGAAGCCTGCCTTTCTCTTCTAGGCTGAGACCTACTTAGACCCTGGTTTCTCCATTGGGTGTCTCTTGCTAATGTTTGTATCGTTTCTGCTGCTCTGGCATCTCTATGGACTTCCCTATATGCTGCAAACTTCTTATACCTCATAAAAGTGCAAACCAAGAGGCTCAGTTCATTTGCTATTCACCAGCCATGTACTCCTTTTAAGGTTTGAGTGAGATAAAGATTCATCATAACACAGACTTTCATGCAAAAGTTAATTTTTATTCAAAACATGCAATCAGATTTGATTTTTTATGAGCAGTTGCTACACCCACAATTCATTTTAAGGTATTATATGACCTATAGTCCATGAATAAACCTTTGGGCTGGAAAGCAATGGACTGGAAAGGCATTTCTACGCCAATGGTTAAAGTCTAATCACACTTCCCAAAGCAGACAATTTTTGACAGAATGGCAAGTTCATTTTCCTGAAGACACACAGTTGATAAATATAACATGCTGTTGGCAGGTGTAGTAATTTTTCAACTCCTGAAAACCTTCAAAATTCAATATAGCTAAAAAGACTGTGTCAGACGCAGGATTGGGATTCTTTATCAATCTCCAACTGTACCAAAAAAACCATCCCATGCAAGAACTTCGGTTGTCAACATCCCATAAGAACAACAATGAAAAACATGCTGCAAACTGGTATTTCTGTTCCTATTCTTGTACTCTTTTGCTGGCGTTTTTAAGGGGCTTAGAAACAGTGTCTGCCCAGTTCTTGCTGCAGTATAAGCATGCAAGCCACCGCTCAGATTCAAATGCTAAATGGCTGGATGACATTATACAGATTTCTGCAATGTCTTACCTACTGATATTTGTCCTACAGTTGTAATTCAATTTACAGTTTGTGTATTTCATCTTGAAATCAATGCTTGTATCTAAAGTTATGTAACTTGTGAACTGTAGCTGAAAGTTGCTGGGCACTTATGCTTAGCTGTAAGCCAAGCTTAATGCAATCTTCCGTACGTGTTATTGTGGTATTGAAGAAATGGTGTTGCTGATGGTGTGGGTTTTTTTCTTTAAACAGCTCTCTGCTTGGAGAAGGAAGGCACTAGAGGGACTCATAGTGCGCTCCTAGTTTGCTGAGTTTGGGATGGTATGATTCAAAGAAAGATAAGGGGCTTTTAGAAAGCAGTTTAGGAAATTAACTGAACCTTCTATTATTCTTGTTGCTGTTTGCTTGTGTTCCTTGGGTGCTTGTGAGGTACATCTCTGACGTGAGGTAATTGCTGAGGGCTTTATTGCTCTTAAGTATTATCTCATTTTTACTTTTTGTGTGTGTTTTATTATATGAAGAGCTTTGAACTTTCAATATTCAAAATTTAATGTATTTAATACATACAAGCCTCTCTTCAGCCACTTTCTGTGAACTTGTATTTGCATCCTACCTGCTGAGCTGGGATCCCATCAAGCACCCAGGGAACAGAAATGGCTCTGTCCTGAGATCCTTCTCTGTTCTTTTTTATAAGGTCTCAATCAGTAGAGGATGTTTATAAAATTATTCTGGAGCCAAACTGTCTGACTTTCTGTTTCTTTTTATTTCTCCTTTCAAAATTTGACCTTGCTGTTGGCTTCATCTCTTTGAATTTTAAGAGAACTTTTTAAATTATTCTCCTATTGTATTTTAAATAGATTAATTACTAGGTAGCATGCAGAATACCTTCTTGGCGTGAGAAGCTATTTCCACTTGTCTAATCCATATTAGAGTCTACACTCTTGGGTCAGGAACTGTCTATCCAGTGCATTAATTGTATCAGTGAATACTTAGAAAATCTCAGCTTTTCAATACAGCTTTAGGGACAGGTGGCTTCTGCAGCCTATGCTTACTTGCAGTAGCTGGATGAGTTCATCTGGACCTGTGGTTATGCTCATTAAAGGGAACGTATTGGGGACAGAGAATAAATTTAAAACAAGTGATGATCAGCGAGTTCCTAATATTGTCCCTGACTATTGTCTGTAGATATTAGGAAAGAAGGCTAAGTTTTGCTATTCCAGTCCCACTTGTTAATGGCAAATTTCTTACCCTCTAACAGTGCAGAGCAGTGTGTTACCACTACTCATAGCAGCAGAAACCATTGCCGTACCTGTGAGATGAACTGCAGAGGTCTCCTGGTTTCAGGTTTCTTTCGGTGAGTGGACTGAGAAGGGTTTGAGTGCTTTGTCCCTATCACTCCCCTACTTTGAATTGTCAGCTTTGCTGTCTAAGGCTGGAACCACTCCCCACCTCTCCTCCTTTGATTTACAGTTCAGGCACAGTTTGCATTGAAAAGTATTCAGTAGTTTGCTAAGCATTTAGCTGGTTTTGAAACCAAAAAGCTTAAAAAATGAGAATATACTTGCTCAGAGACTCCCTAAGATTGTATAATTCTCCAATAGCCATTCATACCCTTACATGCAGTCGTGGTTGTTTCCAGTATGTGTCAATAGTTTGTGTAGGCAGTCAGACGTAAGGGTCAGTTCTTTTGGTGGGTGTTGCTGGTTTAGTGCCATCTTCTTTCAGCATTCCAATGTGAAGGAATTGCCCTGTTTTTGAACCTTGATGAGGAAGACCCGTAACACCGACATAGGCAATAGGTCCCTTGCTGTCAGGTTTTATCAAGCGCGAGATGTAGCAGTTCTCCTATGTGCATAAGGGAGGTCTATGGCTATTGCCAGCAGTTACTGAGGTAAGTCTCTGCAACAAATAGTTAGAGAGAACAACATACGGATTAAAGGTGCGACATGCAGTTTCTTTATATGTCAAAATGGCCAGGCCTTAAAGGTTGACTTAGCTGGTTTGGATTGGGCTTGGCTGAATTTCAATCAAGGCCCTTTTAATTAAGAATTATGTCACTCTTGTAAAATTAGATTACTTTTTCTGGGCCCAGTCCTGCTAATGACTACATAGTCAAGCAATCAGATATCAGTGGAAATACCAATAAATATAAAACTGGTAATACCCAAGGGTTTGTGAGAATATTGGTAATATAATAGGAGTTTATGTATTCAGTGAAAAAAAAAAAATCATATTAACTCTGCAAACCAGTGGGATTTTAGGAATGAATAGGAAGTATGAACAGGTATTTCTACATTAATGTGATATGTGATAAAATGCATGTCTTCTAAAAACAAATCATCAAATGGGCTGAACTGTCTATCTAATTCAGGTAACTCTTCCATATCATCATGGTCTTAGTGATTTTGTTGTTCTGTTCTTGACAAGGATAGCCTATAAATTCAGGAAATATAAAGGAGTAGCTTGGTAAAAATGTGCTGAAATATGAAAAATACTATTCTTGAGTATGTTAAAATAGAACTCTTTCTGGTGATCTGAACAGGGCCATTGTTTTTAAATATTTCCTCCTAATGCTGTTTTTCTATTTGCAGTCAGTGTTTTATAGCAGTTGTTTAAAAACATAAACTCAAGTCAAAATGCTGATGCAGTACTACTTGTAGCCTGATGCAACGCCTATGCAGGGAGATCAGACTGGGGTGTTCAATTAACCCTACAGCTATAATTCAAACCAGGGCATACAGCAGGAGATGTACTTTATGCATAACTTCTTACCTAATGCAAAACTCATGTACCTATTCATTAGCAGAAATGGAAAGCAGAAGGTCCATTTTATTAATACTGCTAGTTAGTTGTTTAATATTTGTGAAATGCAAAGTTGTGTGAATTATTACCCACTGTCAGTAATAATGCAAAGCCAGAAGCAGAGTCTCAGACTTGTACAGGGAGCAATGAGTAGCTGCTCCTAACTTATGAATAACCAGGAGAAAAATAATCCAAAGAACCATTTCTGTGCTTGAAGGGGGAGCATGTGTTGTGTGCCCTGGATCCTGGTGATCAAGGGGTGCAGCTGGGGGTCCATGGCATGGGTACAAAGCCTCTTTTTTGGGTCTGTGAAGGCCTTTGGAGCTGCTCGGCCCTCTGATGGGGGCGTGCTCAGATGAGCTGTTCTCACCTGGCCCCCGTTGGTGAAAGTGGCTGTAGGTAGCAGGTAACTAATGAGTGCAGAGAGCTGCAGCAGTGCTGCATACAGTGCATTTTGACTTTTGCAGGTTTTGTATTTTAAGGCAGTCCTGGGAAAGTATGGCCTTAGGAAATTCTGTGAAAATGTGCCTCCAAAAGACCATGAAAGTCCCACAAGGGTATCACTGCGGTGGGTATTCTCCTGTGGGGATAGCCCTGCTGATTCCCAGCATCTGGTAAGCAGCAGGATTCCTTTGTCTTTGCAGATACTGAGACAATTGCTTGTTTTCAGCTACTGTCTTCTCCCCAGGCCACCAGACACTGTCCAGTTGAAGAACACATTTTCCAAGCACAGTCTTTAGGCCGTGGGGTTTTCCTCTGTAGTTCTGCCTTTCATGTGACTTTTGTTATTAATTGCTTTAACCCAAAGGAAGAAAAGAAAGGGAAGAAAATCAGCAATGTGTTAGAGTATAACGAGAATAAAAAGTAAAAGCATTCGCAGGAGGGGAAGTGAACTACTTAAGAAAGTAATAAAAGGAAAGTAGGTTTTTTTTTTTCCCAGATGTCCTAAAAAAATAAATTACCAAACACAAAGCTGTCTTGAGAGTTTGGTCTGTAAATTTCAAATGGAAAGTCTGAGCTGCATTTCAGGCTGCAGGAAGCAAGATTTTTACTGCTGGTGATAGCAAAACCCAGGTGGTGGCATCTCACTCAAGTTGTCTCAGCAAATTCATGCCTATTTGACTTTTACTTAACCTACTCCCAGAGGAGTTCTTATATCAAAGTAGGTGTGAAGTTCCCTATCCAGAGAAACTGAGACATCTCTAGCACAGGTCAGCCAGGAAGTGTAGGATATTGCCCATGGCTTTCTGAGGAGATCAGGGTGCAAGAGAGGTGTGAAGAAGTATTCAGCTTCTCTGTTTTATTTTGCACCATCATTTCCTGAGTCTGCAGTGTCACTGCCTAATGATTCATCCAATGCACAGCTTCCATGCTTTTTTTTTTTTTTTTTTTGGATAGGATTCTGGGGTGAATGTGTTGGAGAAAGTGTGTTAATGTAGAAATTATCATTCAAGCTACAGAAATTAACCCTGTTTTTTGTTTCCAGTTCTTGGTTTCTTTGCTTGCTTGCAATCTATCTGTAATGTTTTGTGCATATGGCAAAAGACTTGTGGAGAAAAAAATAATTGCACTCAAACACTATTTGATTTTAAGGCCAAAGGGACCTCTGTGATCATCTGCTCGGATGTAATTTCTAGTGTCTCTTGGAGTCTGGGAAATCAGTGATGCACGGTAGCAATGGTTATTGCACTTGTGAGCCTTGTTAGTCATGTGTAGGTGTAGCACCTCATATGCATAGGAACAGTCACGGTAATAACATCCCTACACTTTTTTCTGTTAGCTTTGTTGAAACACTTTTTATCTGAAATACTAAAATACATACTGGATTCAACAGAAATAAGTTTCAAATCCTCTTTATTTTGTATTGGAACGCAACTGCTAACAGAGCTGCCTCAGTGTCATAAATCATAACTTCTTCAGCTGAAACTTGTTTCGCTTTTGCTACTTCTGCAGTGATTCTGCAGTGATTCAGACTTGTTTCAAAGGTTTAAATCTAGTGATACAGATTATCCTGTTATCTGTACTGTCAAAAATGGAGGCTTTGCCTTTATCAGATTTTGCAGGAAGAGTGTCTGAAGTATTTCAAAAAGTTGGGATGATTTCTGTGGTGCTTGTTACCCCTATATTTTTTTGCATTATGCATCTGAGTTCTGTTTTGTAGCTAACTTTAGCTGGAATAATTTTTTAGATGGATTGATTCTTGTTTTCCCAGAGGCAACTGGTACATGGGCTTTTAGTAGGAGAAATCTTGTTTTACTTCTATGTTGATTTATTAATGTATGACCTAAGTACTTATTTCTTTACATTCACTGATTCTGCCAATGTCTCTTATTTTTGAAGTTGTATCCAGCATCATAGACCAGGCTTCACATTCATACCTGAGTGCCAAACATCAGTGTACCTCAAGGTTAGGAATGTGTTTATCCTCCTAACGTCTACCAGGAAGAAGTCATGCTGTGCCCATCTGTCCGATGGCAAACCCCGAGATACAGAGGTATGAGACAGCATTTCCAGGGTAGGACAAGGAATCTGCTGAAGACCAAAGACTTGAATCCCAAACTAGGGCTTAGCCCTCACCATTGGCCCTCTCTGAGACCTTGTCGTCTTGGAGTCTGTCTGCCCAAGGCGGCGTGTAGCCTCATGTAGCTGATCCATTGGCTGCATTTCAGCTTAGTCCCATAGGCTTCACAAGACTTACTGTTCTGGAGTGTGTTGGGAGGGAGGAAAGAGAAGGTGGTGTCCGTGAGGAGGAATATAATTAGCCTGTGAGTTCAGTGCTTTTCCTACAACATCAAGGCCAAGTAAGGCAGTTTTAAATGTTTAATTAGCTTGGAACAAGCAGTGGTGGGTTTTTTTATTTCCTTTGGAAAATCCTGTTACTTTGGGTGGGGGAAAAGGTAATTAATCTTTTTTCAACTGATCCAGGCTTGACATCTTGTAATGTAGAGGGAGAAGGCAAAGCAACGTGTGATCCTTCTACTAATTGTCAAGGTCCTCTATCTTTTGGAAACCTACTTAACTTGGGGCTGCTCAGAGGCATTAAAACGCTATTTGACAATCATGATTCGTATATCACATCACTTCATTTGTGTACCAGTAGTAGAAAACCTATCATTACACCAAAGTATAATTTGGAGTTTTTCCATATTCATGACATTATATGAGGTTGGAAAACAAATGCCACCTCAGTAGAGTACAATTACTGATCACATGGAGTGACTGATCTTTAATTGGTTTTAAATTAGAACCTTCTCTATTTCACTCCCCTGCAGAGTACTGCTGAAGCTTCAGGTAAGAAAAAAAAGTGTCATATTTTGTAAGAAACCATAAAACCACCATTTCTGGTGTTAGCTATTTCTGGTATTAGCTTACACGGACTTTGGGCCAAATTACTGTAGACCAGGATGACGACTTTATACAAGATCACTGCCAATTAAAAAAGGTTTCTGGTACTTCATGATCTCTAACATGTTATTTTTGGTTATAGTAAAGAAAAGTCCAGTTTTTCCATTAACATTTAAAAAATGTTTTCCTTTATGAATTCCTATTTCAATAATACTTTAAATCCTTCATAATTAAACCTCTGCTGCAGTTAAAAATATTGTCACCATTTCTGTTTAAACCTACTTTTCTGAAGGATGAACAGTAGTGAAAATTTGTTCAAGTTGTTACGTACCAGACAAATAACCTTGTGGATGAGCTACGGAATTTTTTTACCAATGTTGGAGACTATTCTGATATACAAAAGAAATTTGGTACAATAGATTTCCAGCATCTATCTTTACATAATGAGAAAACAATCTGTTTTTTGGTGTGCAATTGTTTAACTGCTTTTTAATGTGTAATATCCATCAGAAATATGATTCAGCAGCCCATGTCCCCTTGATTCCGGATACATTTAGATCTAGTTACTTCTCTGAAGGAGTCCATTTGGATTTGGAGAAGGGGAAAAGGTGGAACAAACCCTAAACTTCTAAATCTTCCTCAACCAGAGTCTGGCTACTGTTTGACTTCTACTTTTTTTGTTTCTAATACAGAACATACAGGACTGATTTATTTTTCTTGTGCCTTAGTAAAGGGAACTGAAAGTTCTGAAATGGGGAGATTTTGTCTGATAAATGCAATACAAGCTACTGGGCCAGGCTGCAACCCTGTTGGAGCAAAGGAAATCTGCAGCTTAATTTAGTGCTGATCTGTTTTCACTTCGCATGCTGACAGTCATACATGGGAAAGGCTGTAGGGTTCCAGTTCAAAGGCCCAACCTGGTGCTTCAAAAATAGGGGAAACTGGAGCCTTTTAGACTTTTTACATGCCAAAATAGCTTTTGCTTTTAAAACAGTGCTTCTTGGATCCAGGTTCCCTCAGAGAGCTGCAGATGGAGGATGTGAGGGCAAAAGCTGCATATTCCCATTTTCAAGGCAGGGTGTGAAGAAGCTTTCTTGTAGTGTCTGTAGAGTTGTCTTCACAAGTGTCTGTGGCAATTTTCTAATGCAAATGTAAAAGAGGCAACCAGAGGTAACGCTCTGCTTGACCTGTGGGTCACAAGCGGAAGAGAGTACCTAGTGGAAGAATATGGCTCTAGACAGTAGCTTGAGCTTCGGTGACCATAAGGTGATGACTGGATTGAGGATTTGGAGGCAGGGTGGGAAGGTGAGCAGCAGAGGTAGCACCCTGGCTTTCAAGAAAGCAGACTTGAGCTTTTTTAGGAAATTGCTAGGCAAAACAAAAGGGAATGGTGCCCAGGAGAAATGGCTGAATTTTAAAGAAAGCTGGTTGACAGCTGCTGTTTTTCAGGAAGACTGGGGATTCCAGCAGGTTTGGCTAAGCAAGGAGCTTCGCTATGAACTAAAATGCAAAAAGAAAGCATACAAGAAATGAAAACATTAATAGGCACCAGAGGAGTTGAAAAGCATTGCTCGGGCACTAAGGGTGAAAATCTGAAAGGCCAGAGATCAGCTGGAGCTCTAAACAAAGGCCAAAAAAAGCAGCAAGAAGGGATTTTACAAGTATGCTAGCAGGGAGAGGAAGTTCAAGGAAACTATTTGTCCGTACATGAAGGAGGGAGAGAAACTAATTGTAGATGACACGGAAAGGGCTGTGGTAGTCCAAGCCTTTTTGTACCTCGGTTTTCACAGGGAAAGCCTATTCCCAGACTGTCCATGAGTAAGCTTCGGGAAGGAGAGAGGCTGCCAGCAGTGGGGGAGCAGCAGGTTAGGGACTATATAAAGAAGCTGGATGTCTTCAAATCTGGGGGAATATGGCATATTCCTAAGGCTGCTAGAAGAGCAGGTTGATGTGATTGCAAGGTTGCTGTCAACTATAAACTGAGGTGATTGGGGTGATCCCTGATGACTGGAAAAAGGTGGATGTTATGTCTGTCTTTTAAGGAGGTCCCTCTGAGGTGCCCAGAGGGGTGATGTGATAGCAGCCTGTGACTAGGTATTTTAGGGGTAGGTTCAAACATAATGGAGCCAGACTCTTTTCAGTGGTGCTAGAAGACACAGCGAGGAGCAAGGGCCAAAAACTGCCTTGAAAGGGTTGGGTTGGACATCAGAAAATCTTCTTCGCCAGGCAGCCCTGGGACAGGTCACCCAGAGAAGCAGCGGACTCTCCATCTTTGCATGTTTTCATGGAGACAGGGCCAACCGGACACAAAAAGAAAAAAATAAAAACTTTTTTTTTCCCTCTCCCCCCCCCATCTCAAAGAAGCTAAGCTAAAAACTCACTTGGGAATGTTATATGTCCATGAACACTTTTTTTTAAACCACAAAGAGGTGGCTTACAAGCTTTGAAAGAAGGGTAGTAACCAGGTTCTTGTATTCAGGCACTGAGAATAGTGTTAACACCTTGACTGGTGTAAGTAGTTTCTCAAATACCCGTTTGTTCCCAACTATTTGAAGATTCCCAAGCTTGCTTTGAACCAGCCATTTTTAAAGAGTCCTGAGGAGAAAAATCTGATAAGGGCCTTCAAAATTTTGGTGTCATGCTGTGAAAGCCTTTGATCAAGTCTAATTTGTTAATCTTTGCAATTCCTCCAGCTCCTTCCAGCAATTTTCTTCCATACATAGGAAGAGTTAATCAATCCTAAAGGCAGTTTTCAGAATGTCTTCTTTAAAAAAATTATAACCATTCCCCCACGCACTTCACCTCCAGTCCAAGCTACATTTTTCAGGTAAGTGAATTGGGATTCCTCTAGCAGACTTAAGAAATTTTTCTCTTTTTATGTTGCTGCAGAGATTCATGTAGTTAACTCACGGTATGCCTGGGAATTTCATCCCTAAATGACTATGTTGTGGCTTAAGACTGGATCCTCTCCCTGCTGTTCTACTAAACGTAGATTATTGTAATTGTCTCTTGGGAATGGAAGGTGGTTAAAGGTAGACAGTTAGCAGAAGTGGTAGTGACAGCGTAGCCGCCTTGTAAATGGATTGCTTTTTATCAAAGCCATGTCCAGGCTCTGACAGTGTTGTATGTAAGATGACAAACGCAGGTGTAGCAGCTGTAGTGTAACCTCCCTTGAGGCAGCCTCCAGGTCTGTTTGCAAAGAAAGAAATGTGTCATTAGAAAGCTCGAAAACACACCAGCTCTGGCGGGTTAAGGCTTTTCTTTATTTCTATTTGGTCTTTACGCACTGAGCTGCAAAATGGCAGATTGCTGCCTCTAATGAAAGCTTAAGCGTAGCCCTGTAGCTTTCTAGGACTGTCTCCATCCACAACCATGTTACCCATGTCCTCTTTTCATCTGCCAGCTGGAACCTGCCTGCAACCCCTGCAGAAAGGGCAGCCCATTTGCCTGCCTGGAAGGCAGGGCACACGGCGTCCTTGCTCAGCTGTGCCCTACTCCCTGGTCCCAGGTCTTCCTCATCCTCTTGGGTGGCCTGCCGTAGAGACGGCTGAGCCAGTGATGATAAGCGGACACCGGGCTTCCCTGCAGACGATAATTTTGCACTGTCTCATAGAAACTGTAGCTTGTTGTTTTGGTCTTCAGTCTAAGTGATCCAAACATAATGCAAGTAAACCAGGGCCTGTGTTTTGAAGTATCTGAACCAGATGTGCAAACACTAGTTATCTTTGGTGGAAACGAAGTCTATGTGGTTATTGGCCTCTTCCATAGTGCTAAAGGAGAATGTTTCAGGTTCTGCTGGTACCATTAATAACGGAGTACTAAGAAATTCTTGATATCCTAGAGGTTTAATACACAAATACCGTATTATCTGACAAAAAGAGGATCTGGGCTAAGGGAAGAAAGCTTATTCAGCTGGTGAAGAATGTCAGGGCATTATATATATTTCTGGCACATCTGTCTTGACAGGGATAAGAGAAGTGAAGGGAGTTTAGAAAACAGTGCTAAACAGTGTGTTGAATTGTGTAGGAAAAATTATTAAAAGCCATGTGTTATTAACAAGGAATTTTCAGTATGGATCTGCGTACTTTATTCAATGCATGTGAAAGCAGTGATGGTAGTTGAGTGTCACAGAATAGTAAGACCCAGTGTCGTGGTATTTGAGACATTGGACGTAAAGAACTTCCAGTTAGATGTGAAAGGTTGTTTTGTTAATGAAAACAAAAGTTGTGTTCTGTGTCTTGGGTAAGTGAAAAAGTAAAAAAAGGGGTTGTAATAAGCAGTTTTAGTAAGGTTTGCAGGCTTCAAGTTTTCAAATAATTCATTGTAATACAGTCAGAAAGGAAAGTAAGTTCACTTTAAGCTGTAGAGTGATAGTATGTGGTTGGGAATCTGCATAATAAAAAAAAGTATTTGCTATGAAGAAGGAAGGTCATTCGTCTGGCAGAATCTGCCTTTTTTTAGTCTACTCTGGCTGCATGTCTTTACTAGTTTTTAGTGAAATGTTTTCTGGTTGATGCTCTATTTGGAGTAAATAAAAGTGTTACAGTAGGGAATTCTGGATGGTATAGCTATCACTTATTGTAATTTATGAAATTGAACAATGGATGATTTTGAGATTAAAATTGAAGTGTCCTTTGATTTCTCTTGTATGATATTTTCTATGTCTACAGTGCTACGTGCCTGTATATAATGCAGAACTACATAGGAAGGGTAAGTTATCTGATTGTCTTGAAAATTTATCTGAACAGTCTAAGAATCCTGATAAGAGGTATTAGTAGTTTTAATTATTATTTTATGGTGAGGGTGAGTTGAGAAACAAACTATGTAAGTGCAATTTTAGCATAATATATTGCTGTATTCTTTCACAAATGCTGACATGCAGGTTCCTGTATTAGCAAATAATACATTTTATTGTTCATGATCACAAGAAAAGTTATTTCACACCCTGATATAAAACATTCTACTGGTGGGTTTTTTTTTTGTCCCCCCGCCTCCCCCCCATTTCTGGAAGATGGCATTTACTTTGCTTCTTATACAATTTTGTTTTGGTTATTATGCAAAACGTTAAATATTTTCACACTTCAAGTGCAATTAAACAGGACATCTGTTACACTGGGAACACAAGAGAACGTTTTTCTTATGCTGAAAAGATTTTCTGCGTATAACTAAGCCATTATTTGCATTACCAATTGCATATTGAAAAGTACTCATCATTAAAGAGTCAGCACACATACCAAAGACCATAGCAGTACCCACAGTTAAAGCATTTCGCCTCTGGAGCAGGAAACCGTCCGCTGTGATCACACAGCTATTGGTAAATTATGTGTTGTAAGACCAGGTGATGTGTGTCCACGGCTCCAACCATTAATTGTGGCTTTTGCAGTCCTTTCCACTGAAAGAGTCTTTGATGTCAATTCCTTTGCAGTAAGAAAGCAGCTCAGCACGGCCGAGGCGATACAGGTAGCGGAGCGCAAGAATTTGCCAGCTGAACTCGGTGTGAAAGCTGAAATT
Organism: Aptenodytes patagonicus; assembly: GCF_965638725.1. Classification (NCBI taxonomy): domain Eukaryota; kingdom Metazoa; phylum Chordata; class Aves; order Sphenisciformes; family Spheniscidae; genus Aptenodytes; species Aptenodytes patagonicus. Next base: position 39,745,495 of record NC_134953.1, read on the forward strand.
AAGGCCAGGTGTCACGACCCAGACTGGGTACCTCAGGGGGTCGCAGTGGTTTTGACTCCCTCGGGCTAAATTAAGGTGAAACGACACCAGACGGATCGATCAAACGTTCCATTTATGGTAGACGCTGCCTGAACTTGGAAAGCGTAATGGCAGGTGGCGCGGGTTCTACCGAGACATTTATAAGAAGGAAAAAAAGGAGAAAAAAGGGAGCGGCGACCACCCCCGGATCCCGCCGTGACGGCCGCCAGGGACCCACCCTCCGGCCGGGGCGCGCACGTGCCTCCCCGCAGCGGCGCCCTCCTAGTCTCGTCCCCGCCTCCCGGCCGCGCCCCCCGGGGAGTTACGTAACTCCTGATCTCCTGCGCAGGCGCCACCGTGGGGGTGGTCGCGAGCCCCTTCCTCAAAGGAACTCTGCGTGGCCCCGGGCCACGTGCGGTGCGTTGCCCCGCCGGGCCGAGCAGCACGGGGAACTGCGCAGCCTCCGGCCCGCCCTCCGCCTCCCGTCCGCGCCTCTCGCCTGCGGCCCACCCTCGCCGTGCGGGCCGCAACCCGCTTTGCCGCGATGTTTGAGGCGTTTAACTCTTTCAGCCTCTCACACCGGGTAACTCCTACGGCCCGCGGGGCATCACCTTGAAAACCCGTGAAATAAGGGGGAATCGGAGCGCTGGGGAAAGGCGGTAACTGGACAGTTGGAGCCTGACCAGGAGTCCCACAGCTGGAAGGTGGCAAGAAAGTCAGGGTATGGGGTACTCAAAAAAGGGAGCTGCACCTGCCCTTGCAGCAATTCTATGTGCTTGGGTTACGTTCATCCCTTTTGTCATTATGCACAGGAGATAGTGCCAGAGGTTAATTCGTTTCACTGTGGATTCTGTGTAAACTTATTTTTGATGTAGCTCTGAGGCATGTTAGCATATTTTATCTATAGCTCTAGTGTAAGCATAGAGAAAAAAGGAAGTTAAAAGACCCCCGAAAGCCAGACTAAATGCTGGTCGGCGCAACTCACATTTGAGAGAGGACTGTATTTTCAGTATAATACATTTCCTTCCGCTTTAGTTTACTATTTCCTCCTCATCTTGGAGACTTTGGGGATCTATAATTATAATTTTTGTACATTACCTAAACCAGCTTATTTTTCACACTGTTAATTTATGCATTATACTATTTTTCTTTTCTGTAGGAAAACACCTGCAGTAGCAATGTAGTAGAAAGTGTCAAATTATCACCACAACTAATTTGTGTCCCAGATAACAGAATCACAGAATAATTTTTGTTGGGAGGGACCTCTGGAGGTCATCTGGCCCGACACCCCACTCAAAGCATGGCTGGCTTCAAAGTTTGCTCCGACTTCCAAATTAGATCTGGTTGCTCAGGGCCTGTCCAGTTGAGTTTTGAGCATCTCCAAGGATGGGGTGTATTTCACCACTTCTCGGGGTTCCAATGTTTGACAGCCCTCATTGTGAACTCTTTTTTGTTGTGGTGGTTGACAGCCTTAAGATCCCCCTGAGTCTCCTCTTCTGATGGCTAAACAAACCTAGCTCTCAGCCTTTCCTCATATGTGCCATGGCAGCCCTTGACCATCTTGGTAACCCTCCACTGGACTCACTCCAGTCCATCAATGTCGTTCCCATGCTTGGGAGCCCAAATCTGGACATAGTAATCCAGATTTGGCCTCGTTAGTGGAAAATAGAGGGGTACAATCCCTTTCTGATACAAGATGCAGATCTTGATAATGGAGGTCCAAGGTATTAATGATGCTGGGATTCAAGGCTATTTTTCCAGAAATTTGCATCCTAACTTGTAGCCCAAATACTGTACATCTATATACAGAGAGCTGTCTATTTGTATACATTGATATGTACAGGCTGGAAGAAGGTGCGTGTTGGTGCGTGCAGAAGAGATGCACAGTTTGTATTTTTGAATACAAATTTGGGTTTTGAATTCCTTTCAGAATTAAGGAGTGTTTTAGTCTTGAGTGTTGGCTCTGGTTTACATATTAAAGGGCACTCTTCCTTTGTATATTTAGCAGGTGCTTTGGAGATTTGTTTTATAGCTTTGTCAAGTAATTAAGAGCCTCATGAATGGCCCCTGTTCAGGCCCCATGGTCTAAATTGAAATGTGTTGGGAAAGCTATTATTTCCTGGAAGCTTTCACTTTGATCTGCTGCTAAATCTTTAATATCCCTAGTTTTAGTCAGATTGATTAGCCACTCTCATGTCTAACTAATGCATCGTGTTGTTAACAATCAGAGCTAATCATTGTTATCAAGTGAGCAAAATGCACATTATCCATTACTCCAGTTGTGGTTATGAGTTAGACAGCTGTCATGCGAATGAGCACGTTTCTCCTAGCAAATACATAAATGCACCCTTTAATTTTTATTTTTGCCCTGATTAGAGCAAACTGTGAAGCCTTCGGCGGAGGAGCGCTGGGTAAAGTACTCAGTAAATGGCCATTACCTTCAGAGAGATGAAGAGAGAGGGCACAAATTGCAGACTGCTGTTTCAAACCAAGGGAAACCCTACAGGGAATAGGGAAGGGAGATTTATTCCACCACTTGATGTCAGTATATGCTCACTCTTAAAACTAGACAGAATTTTTTTCCTTGCCAGGGAGACTTCTGGGTAAAGGCAATTTTGCCCACCTTCCTGAGTGTTCCTTGCTATCAAGATTTTATTGATGGCACCAGTTGACTGAAGAAGTAGGACAACACCGGTGAGGACAATTCTCTGATTTCCTTGCAAGTGATACATGCTTTCCCTTGCAGAAGAGACTGCTCTTGCATAACAGAGTAATGGTTTTCTAGACTTAGGACGTTTTTGGAGGACTTTACAGATGGGAGCTCATTACTTTTCAAGGCACTTAACTGCATTCTTAATGTGACTAAATGAAATCCATCCTCACAGAGGTCTGGAGTGATCTCAGCCATTCATGATTTCTTTGACACTCTCTCTGTGTTGAGAAAACTGCCTCCTCATTGAACGTTATTTCTGTAGTAACCCACTTTTTCAGGCCTCTTCTCCCACTCCTTTCCTTGTGTTGAATTGTGGTGGAGGTATCAGAAAACTCAACTTTTGCCAAATTTGACTCCTCACACTGCCCTCTGCTCTCCTTTTGAGCAATTGCAATACAGAAGTAGACGGTGAGCTGACTTTGGGGCTTCTCTGGATTTACACCAGCAGAGGAGGCAGCTGTATCAAATATCTCATGTCTAACCCGGGCGTCCTTAGGCAAAATTCCCTCTTTGCTTTCTACAAGACTGAGTCTATCATTACATTTACTAATTGTCCTATGAGTACTTTCTGCTCTAAATGTTTCTTTTATTGTTAATGTGAGCAATTTCTTTGATAATATAGTCCATCAGAAAGTGAAGTTGAGATTTAAATAGAAATCTGTTTAGTTTTAAATAGTTTAGTTTTTCTCAAACTGAAAAGGCTGTTCTGGAATATCATTAAGTACTTGGTTGTGTCTGGAAGATGATTTTAAATTTCCTGAGTCTGTATGTTCACAAACTCTTATTTGCATGTCAAAATAATTAGATTGTCTTCAAATAATTAGTACATTTGACTTAGCATAGACACTTAATAGTCTTTTAAATCTGCTTTAAGCCATTTGCATTAATTGTAATAAATCACTTATTTAAATTGGACACAGTTTTAGATAGAAAACAGTGTCATTCCTGGGGTTTTGAAAGCTGCTGGAAGGAAGAAAGCTACTCATGCTGCTGAAACTGAATTTAATTTCACAGCCAGTCATAGGAATGCATTACTGGGTTCCCTGTAACTTTAGAAAACACAAGATCGTTGGCACTGCAGCCAGTCAGATGGCTTGTAGGGACTGGAAAAATTCTAATCCTGACAGTGCACCTGCTTGTGCAGGATGTATTATTTAAATGTTTAAAATTTAAAGTAGATATCTATAAGAAAGCCCAACGAAGTAAAAATATGATTAGGTTATGATGTAGGTCATCCAGCCAAAAACTTCTGAGTAAAACTTTCAACGTGTTTGAATGAAATGGACACTGCAGAAGAGGGCTGGCTCGGAAAATGTATTTTAGTTCTGTGAAAGTCTGAGTGTCTGTGTGGGTGCCTCTGTGGCTGTGGTGGAGAGCGTAAGAGACCTGCATTACCACAAATACTGCAAAACATCACAAAAATGCCACGTGCTATGCAGCCCAGATCTGCCTGCGTTTGTGGGCTGTCCGAAAAGGAGGGTGAATGTCCCTTCCTCATCCCTGGTAACGCTGCTGTCTTTCTCACCGCATCTGTTATGCGACATATCTTTTTGGTACAAAAGCACGAAACGTTAGGTAGTCACGATGCATTTTTCTGCTGCTCAGCTACACGCCGGCTGGTTCTTTACTTGATGGTTGTTATGGGATGTTTCCTGGAAGACAATGGCACTCTGGGATTTAGAGTCAAGCTAAATTATTAGTAGCTTAGTATCTCATTATTCCTCTTTCTTCTGTGAGTCAGCACCATTTTCAAAGCACCATCTGGCACTGTGGAATCAACACCCCTGCACACTACAGTCATTAATAACAATTTGCTGGTGCGTATGTATTGGCAGTCATTTAGCCTTGAGTGATTTGAGAAACAGTGCCCTAGCAGTTAAGGCAAAGATGAGGAGGCTGTCACCATCAGCTGCTCCTGCAGACGATGTCTCTGCTGGAGCTTTATTTAGTAGCTGTTGCTACAACCTGATGTCCAGGTAGGTGGTGTAGGTGGGCCCTGCAGCAGTCTGCTTGTGCTAGCTTGGATCCAGCTGCTAGCCAGGAGAAAAATCTCCTTTGGGAGCTGTACCTAAGTAACATGACAGAGTGCTACCAGCCTGCAGTCTCCTGTTCTGCATATGGTCTGCTATCTGCTGACCCTTTCTGGGTCCCTGGTGCCTTTTCACCTCCCAAAGGGACCCTCCAATCACTGCTACAGCCTCTTCTGCAGACCTTGGTTCAAATGCTTGTGGAAGGGAATCGGGCACAGGCTGAAAGATAAAAACAAGACCTGTTCTTGAATCGGGCCTGTGCTTTGAAATAGCCCCGTGAAACTATCTTAGGAAATATTTTATGCTTTTGTGGTGGAAGCAGCAGAGTGTATGTTTGACAGTCTTTACTACAGAGGTTAGACATGTATCTGACAAGTGATCCCTGATAGTTTATTATCCCAGTGAGAATCCTTATGGCTTAACAGAAGCAAGGCAATAACAGCAGAAATCTCACACAAGACCTGCTCCTCTAAGTGAACAAAACCCTCACACTTGAAACTTCAGAGGTAAAAACTATCCAATCCATGTATACATTTCGTACCCTCTACCTTGGCAGTGTGCCTTATACTTAATATGCCTTATTCTGCTGGTTAACATTAAAGAAGAGTTACATGTATTAATTTTAACAATAGAGTTGTAGCACAGCTTAAAAATGAACTTTTGAAGTTATTTGGTGGCATATCCTGACTTCACAAATGTGATCTTAAGACAGTTGATGTCATAAGCAATTAAAGCTATGTCATTCAGCAATTAAAGTAACATTAATGTATTATGTTACTCATTATTACTACTCTGTGCAACCTTTCCTGTACTAAAGTAAACTTTTAGATACTTGCTTCGATTTTGTGTATAAGAACCGAAGACTTATGTCTGTTAGAGAAATTAACACGTTTTTGGATGAAACTCTTAAGGGTAGAAATGGTTTCTACATGAACACAATTGTTACTGTAAAATGCTTTCATATAAATACCAAACATCTTCATGTAGTCAATACTAGCCCTTTGCAGGTTGCGTGTACATGATGCCTGCAGAGATGAGCCAAACCCTGTCCCCAGTAGTATGGACTGATTGGTTTTGGGCAGGAGATGTTGAAGAAGGAAGCAGAGTTTGCCCTTTAACGTGTAGCTTTGTGCGTGCTTCTGTGATGCTTAGAGCTTGGTATGATATAAACTTCACTTTTTCTGAGATACAAGCTTTCACTTGTAGTGTGGAAAATAGTTCCTAGGGTATGAGGCTGTTCATCAGGCTTATAGTTTACAGGAAAGAGTCATTTTGCTGAAAGTATGTCTTCAGAGAGCTATCACACCATTATCAGCTTTCATTGGAAAACATTTTCCAATTTCCATTTCAATGGAAGACATTTTCCTTTGTGACTTCACTTACAAGAATGACAGAAATTTCAGTGCATGATCTTTCCCTAGTGTATTCTTTACCATTCAGTAAAAGCAGGAGTGGGAGAGGTAGATCATACAAGGTACAAATCAAGCAGGGAAAAGCATTTCTATAAGTGAGAAAATATGCAAGTACCTGATCTTAGTGGGTGTTACCCCTTCTTTGCAAATTTGTGGACCTTCTGTTGGGAGTCAGTACTCTCTGCTCTCTAGTTTCTCCTGCTGCATCTTCCTCTTTGTAACTCTCCAGTTGCTGGTCCCTCCAAAGGACCTTTGAAGTACTTAGTATCCCTGGAGGCTGATTTGTCTCTGGAGACATGCTTTTGTGTCCTCTTGCTCTTTCTAGCAGCTCCTATTGATGCAGAACTGTAAGATGGTAAGAGACCACTTGTGTGGGCTCTTATGTCACCTAAGCTTTTCTGAATTAAATGCTCTTGAATAAGACCAATGTGCTTTTTCCAGAGGTCTGTGCACCATTTGTAGGTCCAAATATTGCATCTAGTTACCAAAGAAAGGTAACAAAAAAAGCAAATATATTGTCAATTGTCAACAGTCTTAAACTATCTATAGGGATGTTTGCATCTTCTCTGGAAATTTTTTGGGACTCCACAAATTGAAAAAATTCGAAAGCCACTGATGCAGAGCACTTCTTTTTCAGAGACCATCCCAGTTGCGGAGAATCCACCTCACCCCATGGCGTCTCGTTCTAGTTGGCAATTGCCCTGCTATTTAAAAGCTGGCCTTTATTTCTAGATTTGGTTTGTTGAGCTGCCCCGAATCTTGTATACTTTTGAATGCTGGATTGATTAAAGGATTAGCAATTTTTTGTAGATAGCAAGAGGCTGTGATCAAGCCACCACTTAACCTTTCATTTGATAAACTAAATGGATTGATCTCCTCAAATCTTTTACTAAGACATATTTTCCAGCCTTTTACTCATCTGTGTGCTTTTGACAGGTTGTGGAGATTTGATGCTTTGGAGACGAAATCCTGTTTATTGAGCTTGGAGTAAAAGGGTCCTGTTTGTTGTTTTGGGGCTTTTCAAGCCTTTCACGCATCCACTTGTGCACAAAACAATTTTTTCTTGTTGTGTGTTTCAGGTTGTTCTGGCAGACTGTAAAATGTTTGATTTTAAATGATTGCCAGGCTTGACTTAAATCAATATGAGGGAGATGGAAATGTATTTCAGGATGTGTCTTTGTTGGTCAATAAAATGTTATACCCTGTGCCATCAAAAAATGCTGAAATCGGCTTTGAAGAAGCAGAAAAATGCAACAGTAGCAGATGCAATTACAGTGATTTGCTGCTCTAAATCACCTCCTGTATACAGGGGTAAAATGGAAGTAAAAGTAACAGAAAAGAGGTGTTTGTGTTCCTTAAAATCTGGGGTTTAGGTTTGAGGTAAAAGAGGTATGCTAACAAGAAGCTTATGTGACCTTTTAATAATGAAGAAATGGAAAGGACATCAGATGCTTCATCACTGAAATCAGTGACATTTCATGTTAATTGCATTAAAGCAAAAGTATTTGTCCTAGACGTTGCCAATTGAAGTTTCCTTCTTGAGGGGTTTGTCCCCATCATGACACAGGGAATGAAAACTGAATGGTTTTTTTATTGTTATGTTTGGATGGAAATGGTGATCTGATTGCCTGAAAAGCGTTCCTTTCCCATATAATTATTTCTCTGTGAACACACAAATACAGACTATTAAGCTTGTAACCAGTGAAGCTTCTGGGAGGGGATGACCTGGGGCACCATGTGACTGCAAAACTAGGGGTAAAATTAATTTGCCTTCATTTTGGTTATCTGCCACAACAGCTTTAGCTGGTCAAAGTGGAAGCATCAGGCCAACTTCATCTGTCTGTTGGTGGAGGATGAGTGTGCATATAGCTGGCATAAATCTTTCCAGTTTGCTTTGACAGAGATCATATAAGTTCACCTTGTGGGATTTTTTTTTTTTTTTGTCTACCTGTCTGGGAATCAGAGAATTTTCATCAGATGTCAATGAACAATGAGGCTAGCGCAGCATTTTGGAAAGACAACCTGTGCACAGTGAAGCCTGCAACGTTTGTGGACACCACCTAAACTAATAAAACAAGTTATCTGAGGTAAGGCTACTGCTGCAGCCTCTCTGGGAGTGCAGGGCTCAAGACAGGCTGCAAACACAGCATGAGATGACATCCCCTAATTCTGTTCATTTGTTGTTTGGAAAATATAAAATGCATGTTAGTTTTCACAAGACTCTTGTGAACCTGTAAAATATATATATATATATATTTTTAAAAGCTGTAACTAAACCTGTGTTCCTAAGCTTCTGCCCATGCAGCATTGAGTATAAAAGGGGAGAATTTAAGTTATTTTGACTATGTTAGCTCCCAAGTTTTTCATCTTTATCACTGCTCAACCCTTCAGAAAATTTAGATGGGTGTAACGGAACTGAATTTACATCCTTTTGCAAATAATATATCAAATGCTATAGATTCTTGGGAACTGGTGCATGAGACTATTGTATAAACAAAACAAGACACTTGAAGCAGTGAGATTACACAGGTTACAACAATTCAAATAGAATTATTATTTTAAAAAAAGGCAAATAAGAGACCCAGGAACACTTCGTAAATTATGTTCTCCAATATAGAATCATAGAATAGTTTGGGTTGGAAGGGACCTCTAAAGGCCATCTAGTCCAACCCCCCTGCCGTGGGCAGGGACATCTTCAACTAGATCAGGTTGCTCAGAGCCCCGGCCAACCTGACCTTGAATGTTTCCAGGGATGGAGCATCCACCACCTCCCTGGGCAACCTGTTCCAGTGCTTCACCACCCTCAGCGTAAAAAATTTCTTCCTTATATCTAGTCTAAATCTACCCCCCTTTAGTTTAAAGCCATTCTCCCTTGTCCTGTCACAACAGGCCCTGTTAAAAAGTTTGCCATCATCTTTTTTATAAGCCCCGTTTAAGTACTGATAGGCTGCAATCAGGTCTCCCCGAAGCCTTCTCTTCTCTAGGCTGAACAACCCCAACTCTCTCAGCCTTTCTTCACAGGAGAGGTGTTTCATCCCCCTGATCATTTTTATGGGGATTGTCCAACTACAGAGGTGTGTACCTACCAGCTGACAAGTTCCTTAATGTTGTTATAAACTGTTGGCATTCTCCTAAGACAAAACTGCCCATTTTCTACACTTCGCTATCCAGTTGCATGTGTTGGCTGGCACAGGAGCCTTGTCTGCTGTGTCCTGAAGCCCTACTGCATTCCTGGGACGGGGTTGTTTCTATACCACTGGTTGGATAGTGCAAGGTCCAAAAGGTCTTGACTGGTTCTAGTAAGATGTTGCTGTTTGTGGAAGGAGCGGAGCGATGCTGGAAACTGCTCAGGCCTTAATGTAGGCTGGGGGGAAAGGAACCTGAAGCTGCCGATGGATATCAGCAGGGCTGATCACTTGTAATCAAAAAAGGATTGTGTATGTGTTGTGGAAATGGTGAGTGTTAAGAAAGGATTTAGAGGAATATAAAGGAGTATGTGCTCCAGTAAGGAAACTAATATCAGCTAAAATACATAACAAAAACGAGTATTCAGCTTTTTGGCTGAACTCAAAATGTTACAAATCACTGTGAAGAAGTTGTCATATGGTATTAGATTGACCATAACACTTCTGTTGTTTGCATGTCCCTTCATTTGCCTGCTGAAAAACTTCTATCTTTGTTTCTGCTCAATTCTCAAATTTCCTACTACTTTACACATTTTTTCAAAGCTACATAACACAATTCTACAGCTGTGATGTGTATTGGAAGCACCTTGGTGACTTCAGGGGAACTGCTTGAATAGTGAGAATTTCAAAAATCTGTTCCTTTTGTCATAGAAAACAAAATGAAGAGAACAAGTCAAGTGTCAGAGGTGGCCATCTTCTAAAATTTGTGGTGCTTATTGTGAAAAGCAGTTTTCTAATGCATACAGAAATCCACTGGGCAGGGTTTTGCTGCCAGTTTGAGGTCAGCATGTAGGATTTGTTTTGAACTGTTCTCATTTTAGATATTCAAGTATCTGATACATACGTGGTCATGAACAAATAAATCCTTGAAGAGCAGTGCTGCTGCCTGAATTTGGAACGAATGTGGTGAGGAATGAGCAACCTAATCTTGGATCATTTTCAGTATCAACAGCCCTTTGATGGTAGGTTTGAAGCAGAACATGATTCAGACTGGTTCTGCAAAGAAAGGGTGCTTGTAGGTCAGGGAGGAAAGGCACCAGTGTCTGTTAGCTGTGCGGTCCAACAGGAACTGCTCACGCGTCTTCAAGTCTGGCCAGAGACCAAGCACAGACTTGCCCAAGTAGAAACCTTCAAGAACTTTGTCTCATCCTCTATGGAAAATTTTGAAGTCAATTTTTTTTTTTTTCCCCCATGCCGTGCCCTCACAGCATGACGATATGGACAGGTCTATAGGAACATAGTACTCGGTTTTGAATAAAAATTACTGAATTTTAGCCTCTTAAATCCTCCCTGGACTTCCAAAACAGTTTCTTTTCTCCTTTCGAAGTTTTCTGTCAAATTTCTGTCCTGATCTCCCCCCTCCACTCCCCCTGCTGTGTTATTTGAGGATCAGATATCCCAATTAGTGTCATCTTCTTTCCTTTATGGAACATTTTGCCATATTGGACTAATAAATTTCCTCCATTTATAAGATAACAAATTGGCAATTATTGGGGTCCACACCAATTATCGCAGAGCGCTGACAGGAGAATGCCCTACGGTACCTGCTGGTGTGGCCTATAACAAATAAATTCTACCAAATCTTTGCAAGTGAAAGACTTTGTATTTTAGTTGGGGCACTAACCTAAATTACAGCTGCCTGTGGAAATACAGCAACTTTGGTATTTTAATAGAGTTATGTAAAAGTATGTTGTGGTACCAACAGGATTTTGTTACTCTGATGTGATGTCCTAACCATAATATCGTATCGAGATTCATTATGCATGATTTCTAAATGTGCATACTGGTATTTTGTATACGTTTCAAGATGATGATATCTTGTTTGAGACTTTACATCTCCAAAGGTTAGTGTTTATAAAAATTCGTATTTGTAAGATTCATGGTGATAAAAAGGACAGATGTTAGGTCCTCATTATGCCATTAATAGAAAAGAGATTGAGCTGAATTCTTTCTGGATATACTGAAGTGTTTTGAAATATGAGCTGTGAATTTTAAGTGTGTAAGCACAGCCACTGATCAGGTATAGGGAGTAGGCAAAGGGCGATACATATATAGCTTTGAATTGGAAATGTAATTGTAGCAGTGTATCTACCATTTACATTGTACAAAGGACTTAGAGGAAAAAGTCTCTCAAAATGTTGACTTTATTTTTTTACTTTTTGACTATAAATACAAGACATTGATTTTTGGCTTAGGGAAGCTTACATGGCGTATGGTGTGAAGGTGCATAGACATTAATACATTTACGAGACTGGAATTACTTATTTCTGAGAAAAGGCTCAGAGGTGATAGGACCAATATGTTTGAACTACATCAAGAATGTTAGGAAATCAGTGCTGATTATTTGGTTGAAGCTGTTGGGCAGAACAGAAGTAAAGCTTAAGTTGATTGAACAGACTGCAGGAACATTTGGGAAGGTGTGATTGTACACAGAGTACTGATTATAATCTCTGAACAGTTCCTGTTGTCGTGGTTTAACCTCAGCCGGCAACTGAGCTCCACACAGTTGCTCACTCACTCCGCCTGCCCCAGTGGGATGGGGGAGAGAATGGGAAGAGTAAAAGTGCGAAAACTTGTGGGTTGAGATAAAGACAGTTTAATAATTGAAATAAAGTAAAATAGTAATAATAATAGTAATAGAAGAAGCAAGTGATGCACGATGCAATTGCTCACCACCTGCCGCCCAATGCCCAGCCAGTCTCTAAGCAGCGATCACTGCCCCCCAGCCAACTCCCCCCAGCTTATATACTGAGCATGATGTCATATGGTATGGAATATCCCTTTGGCCAGTTTGGGTCAGCTGTCCTGGCTGTGCCCCCTCCCAGCTTCTTGTGCACCTCCTCGCTGGCCAAGTATGGGAAGCTGAAAAGTCCTTGACTTAGTATAAACACTGCTTAGCAACAACTAAAACATCGGTGTGTTATCAACATTATTCTCATGCTAAATCCAAAACACAGCACTGTACCAGCTCCTAGGAAGAAAATTAACTCTATCCCAGCCGAAACCAGGACAGTATCCACCCCTTATTCTATACCATCTACGTCATGCCCAGGTTCCATACTTTCCAATACATTTTACTTAATCACCACCACTTTTCTTGTCTTTTAATATATGCACACAGATATAATTCCCTTAGTTTATGGGCCATCCCTCTAAAACGTCTGTTGTGTTCATTTAGTCCGTGATTTTGACTTCCATCTGTCATAATAGTCTTTCAGGGCAGGACAGATGGTATGTGGTGTTGGATTGTAGCATGTTGAAGTCAGTTCTGGTTCCATCATCACTGCTCTTTGCTCAGTTTTATCAAAGTTCAGTCTTCATTAACCTGGGTGATTCTTACTGTAATACCTTTGATATGGCATATAGTGTTACATAGCAATTAACATCATACAGTTCAAATCATTGGCTATTCTCACCCAAAATCAAATCCCCTTGAGGTACACATCAGACTTCCCCATCCTTCCGCATTATCCACCAAGTGCACCCAGGTCCTTGAGCAAAAGCAATCCCACAGGTAGGTTTGCCTTTGCCCGAGGCAGGAATAACCCAGACTGTTTTCCCCAACATATTTTTTTATGTGCACTACAGGGACTTTATTCCCATCTACAGTATGTAAAGGTTTGATTGGGCAGGGCCAGCTCGATTGGCAGATCCCCTCGTGTTGACTAACCTGGTGGCCTTTGCTAAATGCGTATCCCAATGTTTGAACGTCCCGCCACCCATTGCTCTCAGTGTAGTCTTTAACAGTCCATTGTATCGTTCAATTTTCCCGGAGGCTGGTGCACGATAGGGGATGTGATACACCCACTCAATGCTGTGCTCTTTGGCCCAGGTGTCTATGAGGTTGTTTCGGAGATGAGTCCCGTTGTCTGACTCAATTCTTTCTGGGGTGCCATGTCGCCATAGGACTTGCTTTTCAAGGCCCAGGATAGTGTTCCGGGCAGTGGCATGGGGCACGGGATATGTTTCCAGCCATCCGGTGGTTGCTTCCACCATTGTAACCACATGGCGCTTGCCTTGGTGGGTTTGTGGGAGTGTGATATAATCAATCTGCCGGGCTGCCCCATATTTCAGCCATCATTCTCTGTAATGGAGGCTTTAACCGCTTGGCTTGCTTGATTGCAGCGCATGTTTCACATTCATGGATAACCTGCGCAATAGTGTCCGTGGTCAAGCCCACACCTCGATCACGAGCCCGTCTATATGTTGCCTCTCTTCCTTGATGGTGTCATGGGCCCACCAAGCTATAAATAATTCACCCTTATGTTGCCAGTCCAGATCCACCTGAGCCACCTCAATCTTAGCAGCCTGATCCACCTGCTGGATGTTTTGATGTTCTTCAGTGGCCCGACTCTTGGGTACGTGAGCATCTATGTGACAGACTTTTACAACCAGGTTCTCTACCTGGGCAGCAATATCTTGCCACAATGCGGCAGCCCAGATGGGTTTGCCTCTGTGCTGCCAGTTGCTCCGCTTCCATTGCTGCAACCACCCCCACAGGGCATTTGCCACCATCCATGAGTCTGTATAGAGATAAAGCACTGGCCACTTTTCTTGGTCAGCAATGTCTAAAGCCAGCTGGATGGCCTTTACTTCTGCAAAATGGCTCGATTCACCTTCTCCTTCAGCAGTTTCTACAACTTGTTGCATGGGACTCCATACAGCAGCTTTCCACCTCCGATGCTTTCCTACAATACGACAGGACCCATCGGTGAACAGAGCATATTGTTTCTCATTTTCTGGTAGTTTATTATACATTGGGGCCTCTTCAGCACGCGTCACCTCCTCCTCTGGTGATATTCCGAAATCTTTGCCTTCTGGCCAATCCATGATCACTTCCAGGATTCCTGGGCGACTGGGGTTTCCTATTTGAGCCCGTTGTGTGATCAGCATAACCCACTTACTCCACGTAGCATCAGTTGCATGATGTGTAGAGGGGACCCTCCCTCTGAACATCCAGCCCAGCACCAGCAGTCGGGGTGCCAGGAGGAGCTGTGCTTCAGTGCCGATCACTTCTGAAGCAGCTCGAACCCCTTCATGTGCTGCCAATATCTCTTTTTCAGTTGGAGTTATAGCGGGCCTCAGATCCTCTGTATCCCTGACTCCAAAACCCTAGGGGTCGACCTCGAGTCTCCCCTGGTGCTTTCTGCCAGAGGCTCCGGGTAGGGCCATTCTCCCCGGCTGTGGTGTAGAGCACGTTTTTTACATCTTGTCCTGCCTGGACTGGTCCAAGGGCTACTGCATGAGCTATCTCCTGTTTAATTTGTTAAAAAGCTTGTCGTTGCTCGGGGTCCCATTTGAAACTGTTCTTCTTCTTTCTTGATAAAAAGGATTTGCACTCAGACTGTAATTTGGAATATGCATTCTCCAAAAACCCATGACGCCTGAGAAAGCTTGTGTTTCCTCTTTGCTAGTTGGTGGAGACATGGCTGTTATTTTGTTGATCACATCCATTGGGATCTGACAACGTCCATCTTGCCATTTTATTCCTAAAAACTGGATCTCCTGTGCAGGTCCCTTGACCTTACTTTTTTTTATGGCAAAACCGGCTTTCAGAAGGATTTGGACTATTTTCTTTGCTTTCTCAAAAACTTTTCCTGCTGTGCTGCCCCATATGACAATGTCATCAATGTATTGCAGGTGTTCTGGAGCCTCACCCTGTTCCAGTGCAGTCTGGATCAGTCCATGGCAAATGGTGGGGCTGTGTTTCTACCCCTGGGGCAGTCGGTTCCAGGTGTACTGGACGCCCCTCCAAGTGAAAGCAAACTGTGGCCTGCACTCTGCTGCCAAAGGGATTGAGGAAAACCCATTAGCGATATCAATTGTGGCATACCACTGGGCTGCCTTTGACTCCAGTTCGTATTGAAGTTCTAGCATGTCTAGTGGCAGCACTCAGTGGCGGTGTGACTTCGCTCAGGCCACGATGGTCTACTGTTAGTCTCCACTCTCCCATTAGACTTTCACACTGGCCATATGGGACTGTTAAAGGGTGAGCGAGTCTTGCTGATCACTCCTTGGCTCTCCAGTCAACGAATCAGCTTATGGATGGGAATTGGGGAGTCTCGGTTGGTGTGATATTGCCGCCAGTGCGCGGTTGTGGTGGCAATTGGCACCTGTTGTTCTTTGACCCTTAGCAACCCCACAACAGAAGGGTCCTTTGAGAGACCAAGCAAGGTAGACAGCTGTTTAATGTCCTCCATCTCCAAGGCAGCTATACCAAAAGCCCACCGGTACCCTTTTGGGTCCTTGAAATACCCTCTCCTGAGGTAGTCTATGTGAAGGATGCATGGAGCCTCTGGCCCAGTCACAATGATGTGCTTCTGCCACTCATTCCCAGTTAGGCTCACTTCAGCCTCCAATACAGTCAGCTGTTGGGATCCCCCCATCACTCCAGAAATGCAGATGGGTTCTGGCCCTTTATAGCTTGATGGCATTAGGGTACACTGTGCACCGGCGTCTACTAGAGCCTTATACTCCTGTGGGTCCGATGTGCCAGGCCACCGAATCCACACAGTCCAGTAAACCCGGTTGTCCCTTTCCTCCCCCTGGCTGGAGACAGGGCCCCTCTAGTCCTGGTCATAGTATTCATTTCTCATTTCCTGTAAATACGAGTCAGAAGTCTCTTCATTAAGATCGGGAGTAAGATTGGCCCTTCTACTCTCTCTGGGGAACTGCCCGCTGGAAACTGGAGCAGCAATTTTCCTGGAAGAACCCCCTTTTGTGACTGTTTTTCCTTGCAACTCACATACCCATGCCTCTAGGGCTGAGGTAGGTTTTCCATCCCACTTCCTCATGTCCTCTCCGTGGTCACGCAGGTAAAACCACAGGGTGCCCCGTGGTGTGTACCCTTTATGTCCTCTCTCTTGAGCAGAGGGATGCTTACTCCTAACGGCTGAGATACTGGTCTGTACAGGTGGGGAGTAGGACATATCCGCTTTGAGTCACTAGAACTCCCAGGACAGTTTCTCCACAGCCGAGATGCAGGCCCATAGGGAGGAAGAGAGGCTTTCTTCGTATTGCCGGAGTTGGCCAGCCAATTCATCCACCGTTTGTCCCTCTCCATCTTTCCAGGTCATTACTGCCAGTGAGTTGGCATATGAAGATGGTGCGCTCCGTACAAACTTCTGCCATGTGGGTCGTGTGCACTTGACTTCATCTGGATGTTTGGATAGCTGCTCATTGTTCAGGTTATCATGAATCATCTCCAGCACGGCTAATTCCCTCAGGTACTGGACACCTCTCTCCAAGGTAGTCCACTTGCCTGGGTGACATATAACACCTTCCTTGAAGGGATGCCTTTTCTTCATGCCTGACAGGAGTCGCCTCCAGAGGCTGAGGGCTTGTGTCCCTTTTCCAATCATTTTGTCAATGTCCCCTTCCCTAGAAAGGAATCCCAGCTGCTTGACTTATTTACCCTCTAATTCCAGGCTACCGGCCCCGTTATCCCAGCATCGGAGCAGCCAGGTGACAATGTGCTCACCTGGACGACGACTGAAATCTTTTCACATATCTCGCAGCTCACTCAGGGATAGGGATTGGATGGTTGCAGCCTTGTTTATGAGTTCTTCCTCTTCTTCCTCCCCGAGCAGTGGCCGTCCCTCCTCCTCCTGTTCTCGTGATGGCCCTTCTCCAGGGTAGTCTGCCTCGTCCACGACTTCCTCCTGCTCCCTCTTAGAAGAGGCTTCTTCATCCCTTACTAAACGAGTTGACCTCCGCTTCCAGTATTTCTTCTTGTGTATAGGGGTGACTGATACTGGCACAGGTTGGTTCTTTGGTTCAGCTGCAATGCCTGTTGCCAGGGTTAGAGTGGCCTCAGGGCCTGTCGTGGAGGTTGGAGTAGCTGCAGTGCCTGTTGCCAGGGTTGGAGTAGTCGCAGTGCCTGTCATTTTGTCATCGAATCCAGAGACCTTCTCTTCCCCTTGAGGGTACTGAATAGTGTTGAACAGGGCTCGGTAGGCATGGGCCAGGCCCCAGCACGTTGCAGTGATCCGTGTCTCTCTGGAGTTGCCAGGGTGACAGTTGCCAGTTGCCAGCATACTTTTTCCAAACACTTTACTAGTTTTTCAGGATTCTGCACTTGTTCAGGGGTGAAGTTCCAAAACACTGGGTGTGCCCACTGTCCTAGGTACTTGCCCATCCTGTCCCCCACACCCTGCCACTCATAACTGTCGAGCCTTGGGGCAGATCTCTGGGTGATATTCTTAAATTGCTTATTAATGTTAGACAAAACCGAAACAATATTCCCAAGAAATACCAATAGAAGTATCTTAACTACCCAAGGATGTTCAAGATACTGAAAAGTTACTGTAATGAAGGGGGAAACATCATAGAAGAAGGTAGCGAAGCTGCCATTCTTTATTTCCTCCATAAAAAACCTTTCAGAGGAGGAACTATAATTGCTAATTGTCTCCACGAAGTGGTACCCAAAGTACAGTAATGGCTTCAGTACAAAGCTCAAACACCAGATTAAGCTCAAGGCCAGTGTTTTAATAACAAACCTCCCAGGCAAAACATCACTAATCACTGTTGAGCACAGCAAACTGCAAAACCCAACAGTAATCTTTAACATGTACAGCAAAAAAAAAGAGCGTGATGCAGACCAAATAAACTAATATCAAGAACAGATGAATAAATATTGTGACCCGCAACTGTTAACAGATACAAATTCCTTACTGCACTCTGGTTAATCTGTTATTATCTCAAACCCTTTGAGCCCCGCACTGGGCACCAAAAAGGACTGTTGTGATTTAACCTCAGCTGGCAACTGAGCACCACACAGCCGCTCGCTCACTCTCCCTCCTCCCCCAGTGGGATGGGGGACAGAATGGGAAGAGTAGAAGTGAGAAAACTTGTGGGTTGAGATAAGAACAGTTTAGTAATTGAAATAAAGTTAATAATAATAATAGTAGTAGTAGTAATAATAGAAGAATATACAAAGCAAGTGATGCACAATGCAATTGCTTATCACCCGATGCCCAGTCAGTCCCTGAGCAGCAGTCGCTGACTCCGGCCAACTCCCCCCAGCTTATATATTGAGCATGACGTCACATGGTATGGAATATCCCTTTGGCCAGTTTGGGTCAGCTGTCCTGGCTGTGCCCCCTCCCAGCTTCTGGTGAAAAGTCCTTGGCTTAGTATAAACACTGCTTAGCAACAACTAAAACATCGGTGTGTTATCAACATTATTCTCATGCTAAATCCAAAACACAGCACTATGCCTGCTACTAGAAAGAAAATTAACTCTATCCCAGCCAAAACAAGGATACCTGTAAAAAGCAGTATAAAGTACAGGACGATGTAAAGCAAGAAAAAAAATTAGTTTGATCACTTTATGCTTCAGTGTATGTGATAATAGGAGGGTACAAAGCCTATTAGAGAGGAGTATGACAGCATTTGATTCTAAACATATTCCTTGTGCCTGAATGCTATTACAAGTCCTTTCTATTCCTGAAGATACTCCTCAGTCTGTTGAGGATAGATGAGAGTCTTGTCTATGGTCTGTAGCTGGCTCAGTTTGATCTGTGATGAATCCAACTGCTTGATGTCTTCAAAAAATGATGCCTGTCCCTGGATATTTAAATGCATTCTCTGTCAATTCTAGTGTTCCTATTGAATGCAACTGCAGAGTGCCAAAGCAAAGACAGAGCCTTTTATTTTCTCCAGAAAATACTGTATTTTGATGCATAAAGTAATAAAATAAAAATTTGCTTTTAAACTAGTATTATGGCTGATATATATCTAGAAGCTATATATGGCAGTGTATGTTATGTGTAAATATTTATTCCGCCTGGGATGGGAGTTACTGAGGATGCTATATAAATGATCCAGAGCAAGCCTGAACCAAATGTGATATGTTGTTATACTCTTACACATTTGAAGCAGATCCAGAAGAGTCATGACTCTTCTTTCTACTTTGCCTTTACTGGTTTTAATTTTTCTAAAGAAGTAGCAAAAAGTAAGGGTTTTCATTGCAGCAAATCTCATTTTTCTTCTCTACAGGTGCTGACATCTTTTATACCATCTCTTCATCACTCAAAGGCACCTTTTTAATTGGAGAGCTCATTATTTCAAAATGTTGAATTGGAGCCACATGAGCTGACCTGGAGGGAGCTGCGTTCTCTGGCTCGCAGGGGCAGCAGAGCTAGTAAGATGATCTATTCAGAGGTTTTTTGCTGGCTAGAAAGGGAAACGTGCTAAACAAAAACAACAAATATTTTAAAGCACAATATGTCAGATGGTTAAAAGCCAATGCAAAATGCTCAAGATCTAACAGTATTAAATGAAGTACTGTGTATTGCCACTCTGCTAAAACAATGCATCATGAAGTTAAAAACAAAATGATTTGAATGATTCTTCAGTGCTATTATTAATAGTAACCTGCTTCTGTAGATGAGGAGGAGACGGGCAGAGAAAGACTAAGCTCCTCTTACCTCACGGGAGCATTCTTAGTTGTAGTGCCAATATCATTGCAAGGCTGCACGCACAGCTCATTTCTTTACATGCAAGAGACTCCTTGGGTTATCATTTCCAGACAGGTGTCTGGTTGGTTTGGGAGGCAAGATGTAATACTCCCAAAAATTTCTGTGGTGACTTTTAATGCAGATCAAGTTTTTTCCAAGTATTCTCCATTTATCATGTTTCATGTTTATCATAATTCTCTGAAGTCTTGACACCCTTCTTTCTTCTCATAATTCTTGAAGATATGTGGATGGCTTAAAAAAAAAAGATAAAAATGAGTTGAGTGCTTTGCTATTTAAGCTCTCAGAAGTGGGCCTTTTCAAGGACTGTTACTTTAGATTGCAAGATCACTCTGCTATTCAGCTCACCTTGTTCTTTTCCACAGCTGCCTCTGTATTTCTTCATCTGAATGTATAAGCAACGAGGTTGTTGACACTGTCATTGAACATCGTCTTCTGGTCTGGCAAAGAAGCTCTCAGTTAAAGTGTAAGGACTTTGTCTGTTCTGAGTTATTGTTCCAATCCTTGCCTGTAAGCTGCTGTGGATAAACATTGTATCTCTCTGCCAATTCTTACCTTTATTTTTAATGTTGAGTATAAAGCAGTAGAGGCTGATGACATTTTAAGTGGTGTAATTTCTTAGTGGGGGGGCTCTTCACTGCGTAAATATTTTATAAGAGCTAAATACTGAACAGGGCTGGGCAGCTACAGCTCAGTACTGAAATGAATAGAAGTAGTAGTTAATTTTGTAAAAAAGCACTGAAGTGGTGTTACTGAAAATGCTTCACACCTTAAACATGAAATGTTAGTGTCTAGTGAAGGCTGATAGTACGTGGCAGCCCTTACTCAAAGCTTCGGCTACTGTCTCTTCCTGGCATGTTGTATTTTATGTAGTGCTCTCACTGAACATAGTTGGACTTCACAGGGAGTAGGAGAAATGTTTATTGAATGAAAACTATCTATTAAAAGTCCCTCAAGAGACAAATCTATCACAAACGGATTTGAAATCATATGGCAGCAAAATGTATTAATGCTGCTGCTGAAAAAATTTTGAGTACTGGTGGGGTATGCTCCAAAATTGATTATATTATCCTGGCCCATGCTTCAGCCTTGTCAACTTTTGTATCAATATGAACTGCAGGGGCATAAGGGAAGTTCTCATACATGTGTCTTTCTTGGTATTGTGCCTTTGAGGACTTGTGCTAATACTTCAGGCTGTGGGCATGCTACTCCACTGTGATATTTATGCAATGCTCAGCAAGAATGTGAATCCTCTGCACCTTAAGGGCACGTGGACAAGGAATTGGCTTGCAGAAGAGAACAAGGGGAAAATGGCATGGGATATTTCCCTCCTAAATATTGAAGCTTTTTTTTCCTTCTGGTTTCAGCTGGACTAAACTGTTGCAAACAGTGAACTTCAAGTAGAATATATTAACTGAAGTTCACAGGTACAACTCAGCTTTAACAGTTGCCATTTGATTCTCACTGAAAAAGCAAGTTCCCCCAAGGTAGTTCTACTCAGAGTTGTAATATAATTGTAATAATTTAAAGAGCTGCCAGGTGGTACACCAGGGTATTTCAATGAGTACTCATAGCCATGGATTTGTCTATCAGTTCACAAATATTATTTGTCATAAACTGAAAGATTTCTAGATGAAGCAAAAATGAGACAAAAGATTTCACTTTTATGATGAGTAAAATATTGCCCAGAGATTGTAAAGGCATTTTAATAAAGGCAGCCTCAGAGAGAAGAGTGATGGCAGGAATACAACATACGGTGTAAGCAGATCATCTTTGGTGCACATACTGCTTTTATGGGAAGTGCAAGGCCAGGATTACTGGTAGGCTCCAGATGCTTTCCCATGCTCTGGAGATTCAAAGGTGCAGTAAATCCAATTTAGCTGAGCAGTTGAGCAAGGTTTACAACTGCTTTGTGTCACTAAAGTGGAGCAAAGCAACCAGACCTTATGCATGAATGTGGCCTATAAACGTCAAAGAAATGAAGAGCATGGAATAACAGTATGTCCCCGAATCCTTCGCACAATTCACATGTATCTGAGGCTGTAAGTGTGTGTGAGTGTAGTTGCATGTCCAAATGGATGAATAAGAATGCAACAGCATGTGCTGAATACCTGGTTACGTGTTTGTGCCAGAGTGAGTATTTTGTGGGCGTTTTCTGCTTTTGGTTATTTCACCATATTACTGAAGCAACTGCAACTGTTTTTTAAAACACTGGAAAATGGCATTTTTTTTCTGATAGCGCTATAAGGCACTATATGTAAAGAGTGTGTGAAATGATCTCATCACTCCTTTTGTCCCCATTATACATAACAAAGTGATTTGCAGGTTTTCTCTCCTGCTTCCTCTTTATTCACTTCTGCATTATTTTAAAAATTGTGACTCTCCGTGTGTTGAGTGTAGAGTTTTTTCCTGTGATGTAACTCAAATTTTATGGCTATTAGTTACTGTATCAAACTGGCTAAGGGCTATTAGGCAATATCACAGGCTATAACAGTAGTAAATCTTTAACTCTACTTATAATATGCAGAAAACTACAACCCATAAACTTTTTAAATGTTCAAGGTAAAAGAAGAGCTAATGTTGCTGGCAGTTTTATAATGTTTACGTAAATGTTACCTTACTCATGGCAGAATAAAACCAATGAGTTAGAGACTCTAAATGGAGCATAGTAAGACTGCTTATTAAGGGAAATGTCCTGAAACTGTTGTAGCTGAGGATAAGGAATGTAAGATCATGGGAGCCCAATGAATAAGTGGTTTTTTTCCTCCCAAATTTTGTATTGGATTGTACTTTAGGATTTGTGACAGACCTCTTAGTTGGCCAAACCTTTGAGGCAGATTTATTTAGACCTTACTCTTAGCCATTCAGAGAATACTTAAAAGGCTCTTTAACTTAAAAAGATGTTTCATTGGATTACTCATTAGAATAAATAGCTTTTTTTTAAATAGAAGATTAGATAAGACAGAATAATACAAAGGATTAATACCCAACTCTCCCCCTACCCATGATATCCTTGCAGGTCAGTCCGTCTTTCCAGGCATTGGTCCAGTCGCCTCGGTGGCTTTTGGGAGCACAGCAAACTCTGCTCCCTCGCCAGCTTTTCCTGCAGCCACTCAGTCCTACCTTTCTTGCCTCCCTGCTCCTCCTTATAATTTCTCTGCTCAGCTCCCCTCCTTCCTGGGAATTTTTCTGAAAAAAAAAGGGTCGCTTAATCAAAAAGGCTTTTTTTTTTTTTCCCTGCTCTCAGATAAAGATCAATTCAAAAAGCTTCAGGTGGCTTGAGATGTTGATCCTGTGTGACATAGCACTCGCCTTTGGGGCCCAAGCAGTACCCCAATCTTACAGCATGCCAGCCAGCTCTAGCACTCTCTGGAAGACACTGGTGTTGCTCTTGGGGAGCATCTTCTTCCTCCAGCCCCGGCAGCTGAGCTGAGCACTGGCCCTGTTGCTGGCCGTGAGTAGTCCCATCACTGCTGCCTGGCAGCCGAGGGATTTGCAAGGGTCTGGCTTACAGGTTTGTTGAGTGCTTGGATGCAGACAACCTCACTGTTGTTATCTAATCAACAGGTTTGTGCTAAGCGGGGTTTAAGGCTTTGATGCAGTGAAAATACATGCATTTATTCATAACACCCAGAAAGTGAAGAGATTAAAAAAAAAAACAAAACATGCTTGCTTTCCCCATTGTCAAGTCCTCAAGGGTCTTGACAGGTTTAATACTCTTATCTCTATTGTCCATTTAAGTAGAGAAAGGCTGTGTCTTATCAGAATAGAAGTTTCCTCTCCATACAGTTTTAAACACATCTTTACTATAGCAGGACTGGTTGTAAAAAAACCTTTCTGCTTCAGTGGGATTTAAAGGTCTCTCCTCCTGCTCTGCTGGCTGCACAACATCCTTCAGCAGGGTTTGGGCTCTGCACTGGACTTTACATTCACTATTTATGTGTATGTTAAAACTTTAGATGAAGCCAACATCTAAACCATGTAATTGGACACACATACTGTTGTCTTTTGAATGAGACCAGACATGTTCTTGCCCAGCATGGCTGGCTACCACAGCTGGTTTGGGATGTTTGATTCTCAGAGTCTTTTCTTCCATACCATAGTATCTGGATTCTACAAAGATGGTCAGGTGCATCATCAGCTTAGCACTGACAGATGAACTGAAGCAATTTACCACTGTCATATACTATGATCGCTTAATTTAAACTAAATCTATTCTTGGGGTAAGTAAAGCTGAATATTTTGCATTTGCTGCAGAATAGGGACATACCTATTTGCAAATATTGCAGAACAACTTCTGTAAATCAATGAGACACAGAAATGCAATAACCTGCCTAGATTAATGAAACTGCTCTCTACAGTTTGAGAAAGAGGTTTCCTTCTGTCAGTGCAGGTTTTTCCTGAAACTAAAGACACCTTTTTACAAGGGCCTATAGATGCTGTTTTCTGAATTCTTTCGTAACTTGGCTTGCTGTCTGGAAATAGGTTAGAAAAAAAAAGTATGAATCATTTGCCAGAGAATATATGACCATGCCAAGGTTTGGTATTTTCTTTTGTTTGGTGTCCCATAATGCAGTATGGAAGCTGCGAGCCAAGTTTATTAGTATTGTACTGATATGTAAATAAGAGCATCTGCAATGTGCTCAGTTATAATAGCTGCAAATTGGGTAGTGCTTTGGTTTCCTGGTTACTAATCAGGCTATCTGTATTTAATTGGGTACATTTCAAACTATCCATAGGTTTCATTTTCCAGCTAGTCCACAGAGGTACGTTTATGATGGAAAGTGCTTCTGATTTTGTAGTTAATTCAGCAGAAATAGACAAGCTAATCTATTTTAAAATCTTAGTAACCACACTGATCTCTTCTTCTGGATTGAAACTAGCACACTTCAAACCCCTTAATTTTTCTGTTGTTTATATGAAATGTCATTCTACTAAATTGCGTTGTGAAAGGTGTGCAAAAAGCTCATGATGGTCGTCAGAGTCCAAATCTAAAACTGCTTTTTAAAATTGCTTCCTGTCAAAGAATGATTTATTATTTTAATTTTCACTACAGCAGTTAAGAGGGTAGAAAAGATTCTTTTGAATGACTTTTTTCACCTGACATAACCTCATTGCAGCTTCAAGGTATTTACTTTGCCAAAGCTATAACCAGTATCCACACCTTTTACCTGCCCTAGAGCTCTCCAGAGATCTCTAACCCGTGCCATTGCAACCTCCTGCTTTCACTGATTTTATACAATTTTGAAAGTCTAAAACCTCCTTTAGGAGGAAGGTGTCAGCTTAAACTATGGTTAATTCAGCTTTGAAAGAGAGAGCAATGGGAAACCTGTAACAAAAATATACTATAATGCTGCTGCCTTTCATCCTGGCTAGTCCTAAAATGAATTCAGAATCTACTGAAGTCCATGGCAGAAAGGCAATCACTAGATACTACCAAATGTACACAGCTCAAATCGGTCTGATAACACTGAATTTTGGCTTAAGGTTCAATGCAGTTTGTTTCATGTTACTATGCATGTATGTTCCTTCTGTCAAGAGTGTGTCGTGTCTTTTCTCATCATAGACTCCCATGCTAACTATTAGTGATTTCAGCTCGCCACGCAGATGACCCACCTTATCTCTTCACTCCATCTGTCTTTGCTGTCATTCCTTCGGTTGACCTGCAGTGAGGCTTCACCTGCCTCACTCAAGGGCTCTTTGCTTGATTTGACCCTCATCATGCCCTGTAACTGATTTTTCCACTGCCAAATGCCTTCACTTAGCCCATCACCTGCTCCCACTCAGCACTGGCTTCCTTTGTCTTTTCCTTGATGCTGAGTCCAACATTGCCAACAAGTTTCTACCTCCTCCCTGATCTAATCTCAGTAAAACCTCATTTTTTCTAATCATGATCTTTCTTTCCCACTTCGCTTTCTTTCTCCAGCGCCCAGTGCTGGTGTGCTGTGGCATGTCCTCATATCCCAGAAAAGCCCGGATGGAAATCTTGTGGCCAAGGTGGATTCCTCCATGGCAAGTTTGTTCTCCCATGTTTTATTTTGCCAAGTCTTTTTAGCTGAGTGTGCCACCTTCACCATTATGGGAACAAGCCGCCTTATTTTCTTTAAGGAAGAAATTAATGGTCCTCTTTGTTTCTGACATGCCTACAGAGGACTTGACAGAATTCTGACTGAAACTGTCCCATTGCTTCCCATCTGCCTCTTGATTGAGCTGCTTTTTTTTACTTGGCTTGTAAGCTTTTGGGGAAGAAAGTTTTCAGTTTGCTCAGTTTTTGCATGGGGGTAGCACAATGGGATCCATAACGAGATACCTCAGTGGTAAGATAAAACAAATATAATAGTAACGCTAATTAACTGCACACTAATGAAAGTTCATTGTAAGTGCTCGCAGCTTCTTTTAGGGATCAAAATAAGGACTTCCCCTGCTGCAGTTGGGAGTTTATAACAGGGGTTGTATCACCCTACATCTGCCCTATTCTTATCTTCTTTCCATTAGCCTCCACTCATAGCCACTATCAGACACCACCCTGGGCGCTCTGAAATAATTCCATTGCTGGTCTGCTTTTATGTCCCATTTCTTTTCTTTTAACTCAAACCTCCTCCCCCCCCATATCTTTCTGACCACCAGCTTATTCTCAATAAGGAAGAGGTTTTGTACTATGTGTTTTGAAAGCTCCCTGGACATTTTGCATGCCCCTGCACTATAACTACTGTTAGTAGCATAGTGCTCTAGGGAAAGGGAGTCTTGAGTACTTATGAAGTTTGTTTGAGTTTGCTCATTGTTGAGCAATGAGTTTTAAAGAGGAATGGAGCAACTGCACTCCCTTTTAGAGCTGAAATGCAAATTTTGCAAATGAATACTTGAACCACCATTAATAATCTCAGCATACAGAAATTATGTGAAAAGTCAGAGAAAACCCAGGACCCTCTGAAATCAATTGCGGTCTGTGTAGTGTTTATTCCAGGTATTTGTAATATGAATGAAAAGGATGCTGATAAGGTGCAATTAAAGTATTTTTGATAGATGTTAAAGTTGAAGGGACAGCAGCTTATGAAAAAACAGATTTAAGTTCAAGACTGTATTAAATGTGTTTCAACAACACATGCTGGAACTGGAAGATTTTAACTATGCAATCAGGAGAATGAAACTCTAGATTCATATGTTTCAAAAGTGCAAAATCAACAGGTTTTTTGTGATTCATTTTGTGTGAATTTAAAAGAGTAGATCTGAGGATTTACAAATACTTTAATAAAAAGCTTTAGCCCAATATGCGAAGGTGTAAGTTAGCTTGGATCTTACTGTTGTTTGGTTTATAACTTTTGGATTCTTGGAAACTCTTGTACTGATATAATGTTTGATCTAAATTTTTGGCTTGATGCTTCTAACAACAAAGACATATGGCTGTTCAGCAATGATTGTTTCAGGTACAGAGAAAGTCAAGGTAGGTGATGTAAAGCAAACAACCAGACTGAAAGCATAGACAGTCTCAGAAAGAACTTTGTGTAAGTGGCAAAGCAACCAATATGTTATTACAACAAAACAAAACAAAACTGTACTAAAACAAGTCAATTTTCAAGCAACTAGTGAGGTTACCACAATGTACTTAGTTGCAGGCACAATATATTTGGAACAAAAAACTCTTCGATGTGATTCATAATAAGTAGGTTAAGAAATGGTTATTAGAAGGGGAATATTCAAGGTAAAAAAACCTTAAAAATTTGCCTTCTCATATCTATGCTTTTAGTGTTTATCTGTGTTTATATCTGTGCTATAATTTGCACTTCACGCTCTATGGGGTGAATTGTGAACAGGAGTGAAAAAAATGAGAAAAACCTTTTATTGTATTTAAAAGAGTAAAAGCTAGAGATAATGTGGCTTGAAATTACTTACAAAAGTAAAAGTTCTAGGATTAAATGCCTTCTAAACACAAATCCTTAAACCTTTAGGGATCTTGTGATGTTAAGCATCACTTAGGAGAAAAATGCCTTGTAAAAGGTATACATAAAAGGACAATCTTTGAATTTTAATAAAATATCCATATGTAAAGAGGAAATTAAAATCGGTGTTAAAATTACTACCGGCCAGTTTATGTTCTCTGGAGGAATGAGGAAACATTTTAAACAAATCTCAACGTTGAAGAAACATTTATAATATAACTCTCTAATATAACTTTGTATTATAACAAGTGCAGCATGTTAAGAACAGTAGCCTTGTAATCAACAGTGAATGACTGAAGAAAACGGAGTATTATTGCCTTGGTTGGACTACGGATTTTCAGAAGTTTTGGAAATACGTCTGGATAATCATTACACCTCTCTCAACAGTGATCCAAAGTAACAGATGTTGTAAGACCTATGAGTGTACGACCTTAATCAGCAGTATATAGGTTTAGACTTCATTTCAGTCCTAGTAAAGTGGCCTTGTGAAGACCACTGGCTTCAAGCCAATGTACACCTTCTGTGTATATTTCTGAATCATGGTGTAATTCCCTGGTATTCTTTTAATTATGGTGCTGGTTTTTCTTCACTAGATTCAAAGGCATTTTTAATAGTTGCCTGCTTATTTTTATTTGTAAGAATTTATGACGTTTATCACCTTTTTATCAGGGCATCCCATTACTAATGCTTAAATCTATTGAAAACTGAAAAAAGACAACCCTTATGATTGATATTTCCTGGAGGTCATTCTCACTTGCTTAGTACAAAATTATGAAAGAAAAATTTTCCAAATGCCTTTTTAATACAATCGATCAAATCCTGTAACAGGACTGCATAGGAGCCTAAGAGGAACTGATTTGTCTCTAAAGCATTAATCCACTTTTAATAAACAGTGCAGATACTGCTGTCACATTTTGCAGCAGAAAATTCCTGAGGAATAATGTGAATGGAATCAAGAAATGTTAAATTACACTAATTTGAAAATTGTACAGATGACATGTTAATTTAGGAAGATAGTCTTGGAGGAACATGACTGAGAAAAATTGCAGTCTATTTAAGGGTAGAATTGGAGGAGAATTGAGTAAGAAAATGACGTTTGGGTTTAGCAATAATACAAGGAAAATGTTGGGAGCTAGCAGGCAACCGTTCTGAAGCTCCAATCTCTCCTGATCTTGGAACCATCTTCCCAGATGGAGGGAGATTTAGGGGGGTAGATTTAGACTAGATATAAGGAAGAAATTTTTTACGCTGAGGGTGGTGAAACACTGGCACAGGTTGCCCAGAGAGGTGGTGGATGCCCCATCCCTGGAAACATTCAAGGTCAGGTTGGACGGGGCTCTGAGCCACCTGATCTAGTTGAAGATGTCCCTGCCCATGGCAGGGGGGTTGGACTAGATGACCTTTAGAGGTCCCTTCCAACCCAAACTATTCTATGATTCTATGATTCTATGATTCTATGAGATGACAGGCAATGAATGCTGCTGGAAAATGTGCAGGCTGATGGAAAATGAAATGTTTGGTGTGCTGGTGCTCCTCCGGGAGCCGGCTGGAGTGCTGCTGGAGGAACTGGGTTTCCCGCTGGCTCACCTTGATCTCGGGCAGCTTCTGAGTCCCAACACGTCCCAACTCCCCATGTTTGCGGCTTGTGCTGAGCCAGAGCTCTAGCTCCTGGGGTGTCTGGCTCTGGTGCAAGTTGCTGATGTGATAGTGATTTCGTTTAGGAGGGAACTAGGAAATATGTGGCTTTTGTTCCAAATCAGCATGAAGCCAAGTATCCAATTGTTTAAAATACAATAGCTCTGGCCTGGAAATTGCAGATGAGTGGAACCCCTTTTTTGCCCTGTACCATTCAGATTCAGGGTAGTGGCAGCCCTGTGAATAAGCCAAATCTTTAGCTATTCTCCAGCATTGGCCTAGTTTCAAGTTGGCATAGAGTAGTTTAAGGCAATTATAAGGTCTATGGCAGCCAATGTCTCTGCCTGCCCCTTTTGTAGAGGCAAAGGGAAGCAAAAAGCACCTGCTGTTTGAAGAGCCTCAAGAAGCAGGGGTGGAATGACTGTGTTAGGGCTGGTGACACAAAATGGGAAAGCAATGATTTCAGGGATTAGTAGTTTGCCAGCAGAGCATCTGGACTTTGTTACCATGTAAGAGTTCAGGCCAGCAGCAGCGAAGTCTCATTGTTCAGTAGCTGCACAGGCTGTGCAGAGCTGGACAACACACAGCACGAGTTGTTCGGGGACATTCATCAGCAGAGAAGGACCGAACACGCTTTTCCTCCTTCCTTTTTAGCCTCCAGTGACCTTAATGGTGTCTATCCATCATAATCCTGCCAAAACTAACCCCAAAATATTTGATAGAAAGAGTGACATCAGAAAATGTAGACATCTATATGGCTACACAGAGTAGTATCCAAAGAGCTGCTTTGGTAAGGTGTTTTAGAAATTTCTTTTTGCAGAGACCTAAACTTTTGCCAACACAAACCACTATGGAAAGAAAACTAAGACAAAAGCTCTTTTCTTTACATCAAGTACCCCAAGAATTGGCAGGATGAAAGAAATATATGTTGAAGTGAAAACAGCAGCTGCAAAACTATTGCTTTGACTGAGTAGCAAGATGTTAAAGTTTATGAGGAACAGTAAGCGTTTACCCAGTAAGGAAATGACAGCGCCCGGCTGCAATCATATGAATGGCGAAAGAGCTAAGATTTAGCACTGTGCTAACACCAAACGGATAGTGCTAGAAAGGGGAAAGGAACCGGGTGACGAAGACAAAGGAGCTGGTATACAGTCCCAGAAAGAGAAAAAGAGCCTGCCGCTCTGCATAATACAACAAATGCAGTTTCAGCAGCTGCAAAAGAGGCTGCAAATTAAACTAAGGTAGTGAAGAATAAAAATAGTCTTGGAAGTTAACAGGTCACTGCTCAGTTAGAGGAAACAACTGTGTAACCATTAAAATCGCAAGTCAGAGGACTGCAAGCAAATGAGCAAAATGTGGAAACGGATAAGGGGTATTTGAGAGCAAATAATGGGGAAATTCTGGTGGTTCTCAGTTTGAATAAAAGTAATGACCTTAACCAACACAAAGCGCTCAACAGAAGGTAAATGCACGGCTCCGTTAAAGGCTGTAAGTGTTAGATAAAAGTGATGTCTAATGGGGAATATAAAAAAAGATGGCCTTAAAGATGGTGTACATGCAGGCTGTAATGCAAGCATTTATTTTGATGTCAGAGGGCTAATGGCTGCAATATTTTAAGATGAAACTTTAGAAGTTTGATGAGAATGAGAGAAAAGTCAAGTTGCCCTGGGTTATGCCCACATGTTTGATCTTGGCATTGCTGCTGTTCTGTCCGTGTCTCGAGGTCTTTCCTGAAGCTGCTCACTTCTGCGGGGCAGTGTCTTCAACAGCTGGGTCAGGCCTTCGATGGTTCAGCTAATTACTCTGCAATAGCCAGATTAGATGACTGCAGCTCGTGCTCTGCTGGTGAGGAATACAGCGGCGCTTCGGTAGAGTGCAGTAGCTTTGCTGTCAGTAATTGAAATGATCCTGAAAGAAATGAGCAATAAAATAGTTTTGTTTTTAAAGCAGTAGTGATAAAGGAAAACAATTCTACTGCAATTATGCTGCTAAAAAAAAAGGAAAAGGGGTAAAAAAATAATTCTGCAACATCTCCTTGGGAATATCTAACCACTAAATGGTGGATGAGCAAAATACTTGAAAAATTTTCTTTAATTTTAAAGTTTGGGTTAATTAAAATTGAAGACAGGATTTCCTTATAGGGAAGAGAGAATGAAAATAAAAGCAGAGGTATTCAAAACTTGATGGAAATATCCCTGGTCCTTTTGAAGTTCCCACATCTGCATTGGAGTAGTGTTTGATGGTGTCACGCTTCTGTGGCAACAAAGCCTTTTAATGTTAGTGGAACCTCATTTTTTCTTTCTTTTTTTTTTTTTTTTTTTTAAAGTCAGGCTTGGTCTTACCTGAACTTGGAGATAGCACTCAGTCTCAAAAAACAAAGAACAAAAACCACCCCAAAACAACCAACAAAACAAAAAACAACACCCCCAAAATAAAAAAAAAAAACCCAAACACCTCCAAAACCAAAAAACAGGTAGGAAAGCAGGGCAAGGGGGGGAGAAGAATAGGTTAGGGTTTTGGTGTTTTTTTGATTTTATTTTATTTTTTAATTGCAAGCCTGTTGTCTAGATGGAAATGTTGACACAAGGCTTCTGCAGCAGGGGTTGAATTTCTGGCAGATGGCCCTCTGCATCTCTAATAAAAGAAAATCACAGCCAGTAAAAAATAATTGGAAGAGAAAATCCTGAGAATGAAATGTCAAATAGCACTGGAAATGTTAACACAGGAGAGAAAATTGTTAGTAAATATATAGGTGAGACTAAAACCTCTCCCTTTATGAGTGGAAAAGGGCAATTATAGATGAAGGGCAAATACCCTGATATTAAGTATCTAATTGGGATTATTTATCACTGCTTATTAGAAGAAGGGTTGGGCATCTTAATGATATATTAAAATTATAAGCCCAGAGAGCAGCGATTCTGTGTAAGGCGATTCTGCAATATAGACAGTACCCGAATGCTTTGTGAGAAATTAGGAGCTTTAAAAGCGGTAGGCCATAAAAAGCAGCAATTCTTGCTTTTTATGGGGCAATCCTTGGAAAAAAGCGATGGTGAGGCAGCCCGTGCTGCATTGTTGTGTCTCAAATCATTAAATCCCAGCAGTGTTTCCCATGCAGATTACTCGCTATAGGAGAATTAGCCTTGGTGGTGGCAGAAGAAAATGGTTGCAGTTGCTACTGGTTCCAGTTGAGTGGGGACACTGGAGGGGCAGTGGGGAGAGGCTGTATTATATGTCCCTGTCTGGCTGCAGCGGTGCAACATGCACGGGTTTGTGTTCTCCAGCTGCCTGACAGTATTTGCACCAAAAAAAGGGTGCAATACCCATTTTGGGTAAAATGAGCCAAGTTGGCCAAGGCTTGTTATAGAAGATCGTCGAAACCAGCTCAGCTCATGTTGATTGTGGTGGATTAGGACTTGTGCAGGACAAGTTTGAGTTTGTGGCTTGGTGGTTGCTGTTATTTCCGTGATGATTAGCAGTAACTGCTTATAAATCTAATACTGATGCAGATCCCATTGTTTTCTTTCATATCTTTGTTATATGATGCAGGGGCAGGAAGAGATTTGCAGTTCATATAGGAGACCAGATATAAGAAAAAATGGTTGTGAACAGGTACGCGGAGCAAGGGTGTGTGGGTGGATAAGTGAAGGGAGGGTGGCAGCAACAGGCCAGATTAAAAATTCCTCATAAAAATTTAACTTTTTTTGACTTGTAAATGTACAAAATCCTTCTCTATTATCTTGGCAGGTCTTGACTGTGCTAAACTCCATTCCATTAATGTGCAAGATGTAAACACCTGCTCAGACATTCCCTGTCCTGTAGGCAGTTCAGCAGCTAAAATTCAGATTCAGAAATCAGCTGCTTAGTGGTAAACCGTTATTGTGGAGGTAAGCACCTTGGAAACCATGCAGCTGTCACTGCAACATGGTTATTTAAATATTTAGAAACAATATGACTATGGAAATCTGTAGTCTGAGTGCGACTGAGCAACCTTTATGGCTTTTTAATGAACCAGCCCAAACAAGACACGGTGGCAGGCTGAAACGAAGCAAACAAAATGCCTTCTTTGAGCTGCATCTTTGTCACATCTCCACTTAGGTGGTTGTATCCCACCTCACGCCTATGTCAGTAGTTTGTCATCCAAGGCAGAAAGATTTAAAAGAAGTGCCAGAGGTCACAGGGGGAAGTGTGATAGTGGAAATTCAGCTGTATTGACTATTTGAAGTCCCTGGCCATGACATCTACTACCTGGCATTTTCTGGAGGCAGCAAGGCTGATAGAAAACAAGAGGTGGATACCAGAGAATTGCTTCATTAAATACATTTCCGTGTCCAGCTGGCTTCTGTGTGCTAGAGAAGTAAAGTGAATTAAGCGGATATAAACATAAAATAATACAAAAGTGAATAGGACATGAAGCTATATTGAATATACGAGAATAAAAACTTTAGATCAGAATATATTTGTTGTCACCACTTCTTAAAAGAAACTTCCAAGCAGGCTATTGGCTCTGGGGGTGGGAAAGAGCTTGGGGAATATTTAATCTTTAGGAGCAGGTCTGCATTGTGTGGTGTGGGGTGTTTCTTGGCTTTTGTGCATGCAGGACTGTGTTAGCCAGTAACTGTTTTAGCTGTGTCTGTGGCTAGCAGTGAATCCAGAGATATCAGCAGCTCACAGAGGGATTGTCCTCTGTGAATTTGGTAGGTCTTGGGAAATCTTCCTTGTCTGCTTGGAGACAGATTCAGCCTGCTAGCGCAGGTAGTGAAGACTTGGTGTGTCCTTCCACTCTCTCTGTTCCTGCTAGGAGAGAAGAAATATATCCACCCGACAAGCTGTTCCTGCTCTCAACATGACAGTTTATTTATGGGTTATTAATGCCCAGTGTCACGGTAGAAACTGGCTTTTGCTTTCACCCACCGCAAATCATGAAATAGTGCACTTGCATCAGAGGGCCTGGAAAACAGGTGGTTCAATTATGTACTTACTACCTGCAAAATGGGACTGGAATCCAGGCTGAAGGCAAGATGGTACTTGTACAAGATGGTACAAGTACCACGCTGCCAGTGGGGATGCATGTCTGTGCTGCTTCTTACAAGGCTCATAGAGAATATTTCTACATAGAATCATAGAATAGTTTGGGTTGGAAGGGACCTCTAAAGGTCATCTAGTCCAACCCGCCTGCCATGGGCAGGGACATCTTCAACTAGATCAGGTGGCTCAGAGCCCCGTCCAACCTGACCTTGAATGTTTCCAGGGATGGGGCATCCACCACCTCTCTGGGCAACCTGTGCCAGTGTTTCACCACCCTCAGTGTAAAAAAATTTCTTCCTTATATCTAGTCTAACTCTACCCTCCTTTAGTTTAAAGCCGTTCCCCCTTGTCCTGTCGCATGGGAATATTTTCACACTAGTCCAATATTTTCAAGGTCCAGTACGAGTAATCTGAAAGTGGGATGGGCGTAGCTGGATTGGCTGAAGGGAAAAAAGAAGTAACATATGGTTTGTATTCTCCCACCTGGCAGCATAGCCCAGAGCCTTGAGGGCAAAGATTGGAAAGTTAATGCTATAATGGGGGCTCATAGAGCAGGAATGTTATATATGCTGCTTTTTCCTGTCTGTCGCATTGCTATAGCGGTGCATTACAGTGACAGTTTGCCAGCTCTCAGTTTGGGATAGATATTTTGTGCTTGTGACACCTTGATCCCTCTAATTAATAAATGCTTGTAACTCAGTCTCATGAATCTTCCTTATTTTGGCAGGCATCTGCATGCAACCAAAATGATTTATTAACAAAACTGAAAGGAAGAAGAGGGCCCATTTAGAAATTTGTAATGCAGGAGTAGATAAATTGAGTGTAATTGGCAGTGCATGTTTAAGTGTGCAAAATGTTAGATAAAAGAAAACATTGCAAAATAGAGAAAATAGCCTCAGAGCCCAGGGAAGCAGGAGACTCGGAACGAGGTCCCTTCTTCAGGAGGAATTTTCAGGTAGCGTGTAGGTGGGGAGAGTTGCATGGCAGTAGATGAGTATGTACACTCATCTCACAGCTGGCTAGAGAGTTTGGCAGTGCCTGCGGGATGTGGAGGGGAAATACATTAGGAGCTGGGTCTCACCATGGTTGAACAGGGATCACAACTGCCTCTTGTGCTCTGTTGGCCACCAAGATTGGTGGGTCGTCCTGATCCTTGTTCTTCTCTTCTCTGGGAAGCATTTGTCTTTCCCAATACACATGCTAACCTGTGGGGTGGGCAGCTCACTAGTCTTCCTAACACGCACTCTTCCTCTTTAGTCTGCTAAAGGATGATCCTGCCCCTAAAATTCACCTCCAATGTGAAGCCTTGCCAGAGAAAGACCTGAGCTTCTCCAGTGCAAGAGCAGCGATACTGGCCGGGTGACTTCTGCTTTTTGGCAGTGCCTGGTACCTGTTGCAATTTTTTTATGAAGAAAATGATACAGAGAAAGGAGCTTTTATCACTGCTAGAGGTAATGAAGATCAGCCTTTTACTCTCAATAACTGGTAGCTGGTATTATGACTATTACTGTCTTACCTGTGTCAAAGTACCGCTGTGATCATGCACAAGAAAGCAAGTGTAAGTATAGGAGCTGGAGAGGGTGGGGCTTAGGGCACTAGACCTAGGAGGAGATGCTAAAGAAATTGGGCTTGTTTAGTGTACTGAAGAAGAGGCTAAGGGTGATTTAACAGCACCCTGCAGCTCCTTGAAGAGCAGGTACAAAGATGATGGAGTCAGACTCTTCTTCAGTGCCAGGTAGCATGACAGGGGCCACAGGTTGTGTCTTGTGAGGTTGGGGTTGGAGATTGGAAACAACTTTTCCACCCAGGAGGATGGACCAGCAGTGGACTCTCCGTCCTCAGAGCTTTTCACAGCTCAACCAGACAAAGCCCCGGCTGATCTGATCTAATGTTGGAGTCTCCTGGGACACTGCGGTCCTGCGGTTTTATCGAGTCTGGGCCATCTGAACGTGTAGAGCAACATAATTATGTGTAAAAGAAGGAAGCATAAGCAGAATTTGGAACAAATTTACCACCTAAACTTCACTGGAAATGTTGTGCAACTGATCGTTCACATGTACCAAAGTCAAACCATGTAGATAAGAAAAAAACCCTACCTAGGTAGGTAAAGAAATGTCAGGAGTTTTTTTCTCTTTTGGTTTGGGCAGGGATTTGGTTGCTATATTTCAGTAGCCACTCCAGTGCAGACTGTCAAACTACCTGCTTACTGGGTTAGGATGAATAAAGCTGGCTCTTCAGAAGAGTGATATCTGTGACCTTAGTGGCTTGCCAGCAGCAGATCTTTCTCTCTAGATGATTAGACCCCTACAAGGGCACTGGCTTGAATAGAAGGCAACAACAGAAAGATTCCCATTTTCACAGGCTTAATTTGTAATAGGTTTGTACTTTCTCATTTACATATAGAAGACATAAAAAGCTGCACGTAATTAGTGCTTTGTGTATAGGATTTGAAGACTTATATCTGTTGCTCAAATGATAAACTACAAGGTCTTAACTTGAGCCATAGAGTTCTAGGATTTAATACCCTGTGGGAAACCATGTGTTATTTACTATGTTAGTAAGAAAGCAATTGACAAAAATTAAGCAAAAAGAAAAACAAAGGATTATTCTTTGTGGGGTTTGGGAGAAGATTCTTTTGCAGGTGATACAAAGAATAAAGAAGTGGGGAATCAACCTTTTACAGTATATTAATTATCTGTATAGTGATATTGGCCTTTGCTATGTATTCAACAGTAATTTTTGCTATGGAGAAAACAGTGTAAACACATGAAACTATCACATAATCACTTTTAATATTAGATGGAACATGGTTGAATTTCTCTACCAAAAATTACCTAGGGGAGAATATAATGATGTAATATATAATTAACACAACATAGTATAAATATGAATTTCCTTCCTTTAGAAATTTGTGACATGAAGACATGGTTCCATTGTCTAAATAGGTATCTTGGTCACTGGGGGATGCCCTGTCCAGCCTCCTGCTGCTGCCTGTGGAGAGCCCAGGTCTCCTGGGAGGTTGCTGTAGGTCCCACCAGCAATTCTTTCATCCTGTCTGCCAGGTTGTGCCGATGTCTCTGTTAGCCTAGAGTGTAGAAAATGGCATTAAGTGATGTAAGGGTTGGCTACATCAAAGAAACGGGTGATGGGATTTTAAGGGATGATGTGAAAATCACAATTGTTGGCATTTTGAAATGAACAGCCTTCAAATAACATCATTTTTTAAAATGATGAATGCGAGGCATTGGGATGGAGGCAGACGTTCCAGCTGATATAATTGTGAAGTATTTCAGCATATAAATAGATCTGGGCATGAACCACTATGAAAGATTTTAAATCATATTTTGCATTTGATTACTTGCTGTTTTATGTACAGTTCATCTCAAGATTCTGGGGTCGACTGTCTTTTATTTGACATTCAGGATGCAAAACATGGGTGTTTCAGAGGTTTTGTGGTCAAAGCTGCATTTCAGCCTTGTAATGGAGCTGTTTTCTTTCACCAGAAATATACTCATGGTAAATTGTTTCCATATATATGGCTGCAAATATTAAATATTAAAAAGGTAAATAGTATCCTTTTCTCTGAGTATATTTAGAAACATTCATTACACAGGCAAAAAATACACATCTGTGAAACCATAGCTGTTTGGGATTTGAAATACCTAAACCCATGTAGTATTTTAATGTTCACTGTTCATTTCTTTGCTTTACAGAGTAAATAAAAAAAGAACTCTTTCTTTGTTCTTATACAAACATTACTAAAATAAAAATCTTCACTTCAGTGTGAGGTTTGCTTAAACAAAAAGGCAATATTAGGCCTTGGAATAATATTTTTGCAGCAGTTATGTGAATAATGGACTTCATCTCTGTTATTGCACAAAACCCAGAAGGAGATCCTTGGCCGGTAGAAAACATCACTCAATTTGGTTTACATCAGACAAATTTTTTTGTGTATATACAGCTCAGGGAGAAAGATGGGGGATAATCTGAGTGGGCAGAGAATCACTTTCTTTGGTGCTGTAGTCCAGAGGTCTTTGTAGCTCTGCAAGACTGGCCAGGTTCATCGGGAGCAGGTACAGGCGTGCGCTTCCCATTCAGAGGATTAACTGACGGGACCAAGCCAAAGCTTCAGTCACAGGCTGGATGGATGGATGATTTGATCTTGCGTTTGTGGATTGTTTCTTCTTTCTTCCTTCTTCTCAGTAACAGGATGTTTGTTCAGAGGGGAAAATTGAAATTTAATATGGGCATGAGGAAAGAGTTTCATCTTTGGAAACAATGATTATTGATTTTCTGATAATTCATATGTAAATACATTTGCTGTTCAAGGACATTGGATGAACTTTGGCCACAACAACCCCATGCAGCGGTACAGGCTTGGGGAAGAGTGGCTGGAAAGCTGCCCAGCAGAGAAGGACCTGGGGGTGTTGGTCGACAGCCGGCTGAACATGAGCCGGCAGTGTGCCCAGGCGGCCAAGAAGGCCAATGGCATCCTGGCCTGTATCAGAAATAGTGTGGCCAGCAGGAGCAGGGAAGTGATTGTGCCCCTGTACTCGGCACTGGTGAGGCCGCACCTCGAACACTGTGTTCAGTTTTGGGCCCCTCACTACAAGAAGGACGTCGAGGTGCTGGAGCGTGTCCAGAGAAGGGCAACGAGGCTGGTGAGGGGTCTGGAGAACAAGTCTTATGAGGAGCGGCTGAGGGAACTGGGGTTGTTCAGCCTGGAGAAAAGGAGGCTGAGGGGAGACCTCATCGCTCTCTACAGCTACCTGAAAGGAGGTTGTAGCGAGGTGGGTGTCGGTCTCTTCTCCCAAGTAACAAGCGATAGGACGAGAGGAAATGGCCTCAAGTTGCGGCAGGGGAGGTTTAGATTGGATGTAAGGAAAAATTTCTTTCCTGAAAGAGTGGTGAAACATTGGAACAGGCTGCCCAGGGAAGTGGTGGAGTCCCCATCCCTGGAGGTATTTAAAAGACGTGTAGATGAGGCGCTTAGGGACATGGTTTAGTGGGCATGGTGGTGTTCGGTCGATGGTTGGACTCGATGATCTTAGAGGTCTTTTCCAACCTCAATAATTCTATGATTCTATGATTCTATGAATACTGTGAAACAGCCAGCCCTTTTCCACAAACTTTTTATAAGACATCAAATATACACAAATCTTTGTACCGCTTTATTTGAAGATATAATGCCAGTCCTTTTTTAATTATATCACACTCCATGTTCCCCTGCCTTAGTGGCTGCACTGTTATTTTTATATATAAGTAAAGCATAGGTAATGTTTAAAGGACAACGTAGCCATTGAAAAATAGTTGGTGATATTTTGGCTGAGTGCTGCTTCAGCTTTGACAGCCAGATGGAAACAAATTTCATTTGTAATCACAGGACAAGTGCTACAGTTGAATACTTACTGGCTGGAGCTGAAGGCTGGATGCTCTCTGCTCTCCCAGGAGGTCTGGCAGCTTTTACTCACGGTTCGGTGCTCACCGATGAGAGGATGGAAATGTACCACCACCTTCTGATATTTCAGTCTCTCAGTTTGTCTCTGGCACCTCTAGAGTTACTTAATTTGTTATTGCAATTCCTGAATATGTATAAAAGGAGATAATTGAGGGATTAAATCATTGATGCAGGGGGTTGCAATATGATCAGGGTCTAAGTCCTGTGAAATTAGTGGGGCGTCTCCTGTGAACTGCGATAGTCACTGCACTGCACTTATGGAGAATGGGGGGAGGAAAACCTTGCATGAGCAGATAGAGAAATCTTACTTTGCCACCGAGCTCTTCCCCCTCCATAAGTGCTGTTGGGGTCCCTCTGTAGAAGATTATGCTGAGGGATAAAAGCATAACCTGCTCCAAGCATCTACGCTTTGTGATGCTGGAGGGGGTTGATTTTGCATGCTGCCGACAGTCCTGCCCCTCTCGCGCACATGCTTTAAGTGCAGATGTACTTTAAGCACATTAGTGATCCAAAGAACTTGTTTTCCACTGCATGGTGGATTTAAACTAAATGAATGTTTATTCTTTGTACTTATCGGTGTGTAGGAGGGTGGGATTAAGTTGCATAAAAAGTAAGAAGTAAAAAGTAAGAAGCAGCATTTCTGATTTTTTTTTCTGGTCCTGATTGTGTGACTGGAGATTTGAAAAGTGTCTCTCTTGGTCAGTGAAATTCAAAAACAGATTAAGTTTTCAGTGAGAACTGATGCAATTTGGTGCATTTGAAGAAAGCGGTTTTTCAGGTAACAAAATTATGTCAAACAAGTACATAATGCTGCATTTCTTTCAGCTGTCTTCCACCAACAGGGAACGTAGGCCAAATTTTGTTCCCATTGGAGCCAATGGGAAGTCAGTGATGCTGATTTCGGAACAAGCAAGATTTGGCATGGTATATGCAGGTTGCAGGCTGAAACAAATGTGCATTAAAAAATATATATCTCGTATATAGAACATAATTTTGTTCAAGTCTGTGGAATTTTAGTAATTATATTTTCATCATTGAAGTTTCAGCTTACAAATGTAAATGTGTGCGCATTCAGAGTTCGGTCTTGCTATGAGTTTTGCCAGTAGGAACTTGCCACTGGCTTTCTGGCACTGATAAAAGCCTACTTGAATGTTCAGTATCTATAAAACAAGGTAATTGAATTAATGCATTTGAAATGGATCTTATGTAAAATATAACCGAAAGACACGTTTATATTAATTTAAAGAATATTAACATTAAAGTATTGCCTTGTAAAACAATTTAATTCAATGGTCTGGAGACAATTGTTAGCTAAATTAGTGTAACTCCTGAGAAAACACAAGAATAATTGAGTTACTCCAGATTTATGCTTGTCTATCTGAGACCAGGATCTATCTGAAGGCAGATAAAATGTTCCACATTACTGTAACGTAGTAACATTGCAGAAATATTAAAGTGTAGAAGTGAATACTGTGTAATTCAGTAATTCAGAATACAAGAGGGATGAAATAAGTTTGTTTTAGAAATCATCGTTCAGAATTTCCTGGGTTTGAGCACAGGAATCATCAGCCATACTTTTTCAGTAACATATACTACTTATATTTCTAATACGATTTCTAGTCGTGTTCACCAGGTCTTATTCAAGATTGTTACGATCACAAAATGTTAAATACGTATAGGTCAGCATCCCAATATAACTTCACCATTATGTACTTCAACATTTTAATTTACATTCTCTTTTAGTGTGTTTTTACTTGAATTGTAAGAACTTGTAAGAAAGGTGCCAGTGGCTGAAGGTCTTTTTTTTAATCTTCAGAGCAGCTGCACCCACAAAGCTGCATTATAAAACTGCACGGTTGCCCGCAGACACAAAATGCCACAGTGTTGTTAGCAAGGGGTTGCTCCTGGGTGAGGGCATTGCAGCCTTAGCACCTAGACCCTGAACAAGATCTTCATCAAGGCTACCAAGAGAAGGGTCAACCCCAGCATGACGTGACTGTGGTGTCTGCAATGTGTTTCATTCACGTCGTGTTTTTTGTGCATGTCTTGCTTTTTAGAGAGGCATTAGAGAACTTTTTTTTGCAGCTCACAGGACCAAACCTGTGCTCAGACAGAAGCAGGTGGAAGCCGTGCAGTTTTCCTGGCCCCTTCCTCACCTTTCACCCAACAGTTGTCATCCAAGATGGATCAGGAGGGACAAATAAATTTTAAACCCGTGACATGTTTCACTTTTGGTTTGAACCCTACAACTACTGGCATGGCTAAAACAGGGCAAATGCCCCTTGCTGTGAGCTTCAGCTAAATATAAATAATCATGACAATCTCTTATTCCTTTTTTCTCTAGTATTCCAAAACCCTTGTAAAATGCACAAACTGTACTTAAGCCTTTATATAAACATTTTAATGGTAGCCATGATATCAAAGTGTATTTCTAGGGGAAATGTGTATTGTCAGCAAAACCTGTCATGCCAATGGATGACTTGTTACTGGAGGAGGTGGGCTTGTAAAGGGCTC
Organism: Aptenodytes patagonicus; assembly: GCF_965638725.1. Classification (NCBI taxonomy): domain Eukaryota; kingdom Metazoa; phylum Chordata; class Aves; order Sphenisciformes; family Spheniscidae; genus Aptenodytes; species Aptenodytes patagonicus. Next base: position 39,787,900 of record NC_134953.1, read on the forward strand.
TTGCAGAATTTGATAGAAGTTTGGTGTGAGGCAGTCCTTATGCACTGCTGATCAAATAGTTGCTGAATGAAAGACAACTCTATCTGATAGTCTGTCTTTCTTCATTTCAGAGTGAAATAATAAAACATTCTAGAAACTGGAAAAACAGAGCAGTTAAAAGCCCCACCAGACCTGAATCCCTCTGGAAACCATGCTTCATCTTCTGTCTGTAAGTGCTGTGTGCCAGCAAGAAGGGAGATGGTTGGAAGTTGCCTTGTATTTCACAGTTGCTGATTTTGATTTTGGTTTTTTTTTTTACTGTTTTCTGTTAACTCAGAGGACAATAATTATGAAAGTACAGCACAGACATTGGAGGGGAGCTAGGGTCTAAATAAAAGTGAAAAATATGAAGGAAATGCTTTTATGTGATAATTATGAAAAGAAAGGTGGAACTTGGGAGCCTTTGCAACTCATATAAGACTGAAAACTCAGTCTTGCAATGTGAGGAGAACTGAGTACTTGATAAAAGGCTGTGAGATGCTCAGAGAGGGGCTATGGGATATCAAAAATTAACCCTCACCAGATCAGTGAGAGTTTACCAGGAAGAAGTTGCTCAGCAATTAAGCCGTTAGTGGGCAGTGATTTGAATTTGTGAAGGTGGCAGCAAATCCAAAAAACCCCAGGAAGGGCCATAAGGTAGGATGCTAGGTGAAGCTCAAAAGTTTTCAACACCTAAAAGATAATTCCAAAGGTAAATGGATTAAAAAAACCCCATCCTGCCAACATAATGATGAGTGTTAGTAAAGACAACAGTTTGGACAAAGGAGATGATGGGACCCCCATTAGCTTGGAGGAATTCATAGGAGCAGGAGACAGTGGTGCAGCAGAAGATGAATAGACTATTTTCTGTCTGAAAGCTAATGCTTTTGGTTGGGTGCTAGAGCACAAATCAAAGTATTGCCAGAAAAAGGGATATTATCACTACGAGGAAAGCTAGAAGCAGTAGAAATTAACAGATGAGATTCAAGGCTTTCAGCAATGAGCTTATCTCCACTTCACGGGTATTTCTACAAAAGACTTCAGAACATAACATTTGGAAATGGTGCAATATTTAATTGTAACTGGATGGGAGAACGGGGAGCCAACCTAAGATTTGGTTAGAGAAGTGCCAAAGCCCTTGGTTTTATCCAAAATCCTATTCATTGGGGAAGCAGGGAGTTGAATGCAGGGGTGGCACAGCTTGCAGCATGCTGCAAAACACAGAGGCACTCCCAGAAAAAGAGAAGATGGAGGCAGTGAGACTTTTGTAGGTTCTTGGCACACCAGTGTTAGTCCTGCCCCATATTTTTGTGTAGTGCACTGAGATAGATAATGCAACTATACTGGTCTCTGATCATGTCCAGGCTGTGGACTGCCTTACAGAGGGTGAATTAGACGAAAAATGTACGTGTATTGCAATATCAGAAAGTTGTTTGTACTTCTCCCCTTAGTTGCAATTGGTACTGCATGTGCATTTTTGGTGGAAAAAATACTTGAGCTTAACACTGGGAATTAAATCTTTCCTTTAAATGTACTTTTCCTAGCTTGATAGTTATTAGGTCTTCATGTATGAGATCAGTCTACTGTGGTGGTTTGGTTTTTTTTTTAATATCTCTGGTATTAGCTTTTTAAGGGGGGGTTCTGACAAACAAAAGATATGCTAACTTCTCATTGTTAATGAGGTGAATTTTAATAGGTCAGTATCTAGAGATCACAATGACCGCAACTTTTCCTTATCTACACCTTCACCTTCAAAGTCTATCTTAAAATGAAGAAAGGGGGATGAAGATAGATAAACTTTATGAAATAAAGTCAATATGCAAGCATATTCCTCAAAGAACTGGCAGGAGAACCAAGCTTTGCAGCTTTCTAGCAGGTTAAAGGTCAATTTTCCTCTGAAACAAATCACTAGCTAAAAGGGGAACAATACGGTATGAAAACTCAATGTAGGCAAGAGCAGGAGAATTCTTTTGTACAGCCAATATATACATGCATTTTTAATAACAAAGCTTTTGGATTGAATTTATCATGCCATAAAGTCTTTCCATTTTAAGTTTCACATTTTAGAATTGGTGAGAAACCTAATGCAGACTGTATGATCTTCTATTGTGTTAACATTTCTCATTAAATTCCTGATGGGAAATTTTGAAAACTAAAATTAAAAGTAACTACATCGTAATCTGAAATCTGCTGGCAGAACGAGAGGTAATAATAGCGCATCACACCTTTCAGGCTTGCTCTGTGTCAGTACCAGGACTGAAATTATTAATGTAGGAAAAAGTTGTCATGTTCTGCCAGATGACTGAATACAGTTTAACATTTGCAAACTGAGAATAAAACAGCTGCCTAAGTGTAGTGTGATTTCCTTGACTCCGCATTTCAGAGGATAAAACTGGAAGTGAGCCTGGGTGGGTGTATCTTGCATTTATTCCAGTCCCTTGAGTGTGTGGGGTGCGTGTTCCCATGCTACACAACCAGTGTGCACAGCTGGGGAGCGAACAGGAGGAAGAGTGCAGAGCTGCCCACCGTCTGTGCAATGTGTGTTTGAGAGCAGGAGTGCCTTAGCGACTAGTGCAAGTGATGGGATATTGCTGAGGAAAGATTTGGTTCATCTAGTACGCACTCTATGAATTTGACTCCCTAGCAAGATCACATAACCCAACCTTGACTTGCTTTACAAAGTCTTACGCAACTCATGTGCTGCCAAGAGTCCAGAAGGAAAAGGGTCTATCCCAAACCCACTCCTACCTCACTGGCCTGAACTTCTTCACGTTCAGAAAGCTGCATTCAGAGGTGATGGCGCAGGAATGAGAAAGTGAAGCAGGAGGAAGGTAGTTTATTCACTGATAAATGACAGTTCAGATAAATTTGTGCAACTCAGTGCTGAGGGCACCTGGAAGAGCATCATCAGAATGGGCCATTTGTAGTGATTTTTTTTAAAAAATGCCTTGAGTAGTTACATGTAAGTTAAAGCATTTGATTTTCATCCCTTGCCTGGTTTGCTTATTGCAGCGCAGGCTGTAGCACATGCCTTGTTCTCTCTGAAGGGTTTTTATGGCCCTAATTACCATGTTGGAAGTACAGAAATGTTACTGTTTGAGCAGGAGAAAATGTCTCCAGGGCGAGTCTATCCCATTGTAAGAGTGCTATGTAAGATAGAGTGAATTGTCCATGTTAGTTTAGGTTTATCTCTCTCTCAGACTATAGAAAAAACTGGATGAGTGCCTTAGGCTAGGACCCTACATATGTGGTGGCTGTAGTTGGATGGCGTGAAGTCCACACAGGCAAACTAAGGCTGTTTTCTACACTGTACCCAAAATTGTTCTGCACCAGCAAGCGAAAACAGAAGATGGTCACTTGACTAATGTGGGGAGAAAAGAGGCATGGAAAATGCGTGTGTGTGGGAGAGAAACGGTAACAGTAATCGTCACTTGACAGACATTCCTGTTTTGCCTCTGACATACCACCCAATCCAGTGTTTTTGGGGAGAGGCTGATGTGGCTTCTCCCGGCTGTAAGCACAGATTGGGTTTCCAGCACAGTGGTGAAAAACTGCTAGACAGGGGAAAAGGCTCTTGGTCTGATGAACCAATTCAGAAAACCGATTTAATCTCTTTGAGATTTAGGTTGCTTTTCTCTGCAGCTGCGGTTAGGGTTTGTTGGGATTTGCAGACTATCCACCTTCTCCCTGTTGCTTTTAAGTAAATCTTAAGAGTGCTGTTGCTGAGGGGGCAGTTCCCTGCAGACCCATCTAAACCAGACAAGGATCTCTGATATTTAAAGCACAGGCCTAAGAGGTGATGAACACAGGAATCTGCACCTTGTGTCTGGCAGAGCTTTTGACCGAGAGATGTAGTTCCCTTTATTGAGATAACATGAGGATGATCTGGTTTGGGGCCTCTTCCTCCATTGGCAAGCCATGAAAAAACTGTTACTGAAATGTATGGGTAAATTATTCTTTCTTCTCTCTCTTTGGGTTATAAAATATTGCATGATAGATTAGGAAAACTCACTAAATTTGCAAAAGGTAAAAAGAAATTACATAAATGACATACTTTACTTTTTTGAGTTATATCATCCAGTAATGAACATCTAAATTCGTATGCCGTAAGCAGCAATGATACATGAAGAAGGACAGCTTTGTAGGCCTCCCCTCTATGCATTACATTTGTGAAATTAATATATTGTCATTTCCTCCATATATTCTTTTTACAACCCACAAGAATGTAAGAAGCTGAAGGAGCAACATCAATGAAAGTAAAATCAGGACACCTATGTACAAATAGAAGTAAAACCGATAAATATATAGCAATGAGAAAAATATTTAAAAGATTAATTTTGTCATTTGCTGAATCTTTTAGGCAATTTTGCTGTCACCAAAGCAACATTAATAAGCAAGTCTACAGTAAGACACAGCAGAGCTGTGATTAAAGAGGGGTAATGTTTAACTAATAAGCTTTGAAATGCGCTTCCCATCTGCATGGTGCTGGCTCATTCGGGGAACATACATCTGAGGGCCTTGCCTGCTAAGGGGCAAGAGAGGTTTCTAAAAGCACAGAACTTACAGTCGACTACAGAACTGGCATGTAGTGACAAGATGAAATTACTACCTATTCTGGCAGGAGCCCCCCTCAGATATCAGGACTGTAATTTAAGGAGAATAAAAAAAAAATGTGTACAATTTCCCATCTCCTCCTTTTTATTTTTATTTTTTACACAGATTATGGGGAAAAAAAAAGATGCCATAACTAAATAGCAAAAGAGCTTCTCATGCCAGCCCTGTCAGGAAGCAGGAGTGCTAGAAATCTAGCAGTTTTTTATATTAAAGGGAGCTAGGTACATTTTTACCAGGTCATAGATAAGCATGAATATCTTTGGTGCTTTGCTTTGAACTTTGAAGATTTAGCTGGAAACCACAGAACAGCATATGAAAACCCTAACCTTTAATAAAGACATGGATCTCTATGATATGAATTACCACATGCAGATCTGCAGGGACATGCTTCATTCTCCCATGTTTGTTATTCTTCAATTTAAAAATCAGTTCCTTACTTATATAAGGCCAAGTCTTGGAGTTCATACATAAATTTGGATTAAAAAATAACTGAAGTCAGCCTTTCTCTAATGACTGCAGTGGCCTTTGGGTAAGCTTCTTAATTATTATTCTTTTTTTATTTATTTAGGAAAACTTGTACATACCATGTTAGTTTACCTGTGTAAGTTCTGAATAAAACCTGGTGAGACTATTAGTAGCATCATTAGTAAGATGCACAAATTTCAGTACTTTCTTTTCTTGTTGGGCTCAATTTTACAGACGTTTGAGAATGTTAGTAGAATGCTTGATAAATCTGATTTTAGTTTTGAATTTGCAATGAAATTTCAAATTTTGATGAATTTGACATGGCTTAAAGTTTTGAAGTGAATATTTTAGAACCACTATAATTATTCATTAAATTAACAGTTACATCTTTGCCAGATTGTCCTGGTTTTGGCAGGGATAGAGTTAATTTTCTTCTTAGTAGCTGGTACGGTGCTGTGTTTTGGATTTAGGATGAGAACAATGCTGATAACACACTGATGTTTTAGTTGTTGCTAAGTAGTGCTTACACTAGCCAAGGACTTTTTGGCTTCCTATGCTCTACCGACTGAGAAGGCTGGAGGTGCACAAGAAGGTGGGAGGGGGCACAGCCAAACTGGCCAAAGGGACATTCCATACCATGTGACGTCATGCTCAGTACATAAACTGGGGAAAGCTGGCCGGGGGGGCCGCTGCTCGGGGACTGGCTGGGCATCGGTCGGCGGGTGGTGAGCAATTGCACTGTGCATCACTTGCTTTGTGTATTATTGTTACTATTACTATTACTATTACTATTACATTATTATTATTGTTATTATTTTATTTCAATTATTAAACTGTTTTTATCTCAACCCATGAGTTTTTCTCACTTCTACTCTTCCAATTCTCTCCCCATCCCACCGGGGGGGGGGGGGAGGAGTGAGTGAGCGGGCGGCTGTGTGGTACTCAGTTGCCGACTGAGGTTAAACCACAACACAGATACATTCCCAATTTGAAATAAGTGGCTCAGACTGCAGAAATCCAAATGACAGCTGACGATGAATTGCTCCTAAATTCTCTGTAAGTGTGTTACCTTTGAGTTTGTTTTATAATTGTTACAGATTCATGTTCAAAGGTATATCTTGACTTTCTGCTAATTATTCTGATTTAATCAGTGTAATAGTCATTCAGTAAAGGAAATTAATCAATCACAAATAATTAGTAGTGACAGTAGAAAGTAGACGTTACATCAGATTTTTGGGGACACTGCCTGAAAGACTCAGTGGAATCTTATATAGTGCAAACAGCTAAGACTATCAAGGACCATGATAACCTTAATAACTTTGTGTTCTAGTAAATCTGTAAAGATTTTATAACGAACAGTAGGAATGGGCTGAAGTCTTTATCTCATTGGCAAGCAGTAAGAGATGACCTGCCTTTTGGGAAGATGTTTATGTCAACTTACGGTGATTTTTCTGTTCTTAATCAGGGGGAGAAGGAAGCAAGGGCAGGAAGTAGGTTTTTGAGCTAAGAGAGATGCAGCTTCCAGTTCACATGTACTTATTTTAGAGAGAGTTTGTTAGGAAGGATGCCAAAGCTGGGTGCTGTAATCCTCGCACAAGAACAGTATACACCTGACTTACAGGATCTGGCTTTGCTATCCATGGACAACTTGCCTTGGCTTTTATTCCATGTCTTTCTGCTCCTGAATTTACAAATTCGTCTCGTTCAGTATTTGCCTTCTCCAGTCCCACTAGCTCACTGTCTAGACTCTCACTGCAATCCCAGGAAAGTGGCAGGTGCCTCTACCACATACACAGTCCTTCCCCAGAAAGCTGATGGAGAGGGCTTCCATGGTGCTGCAGGTCTCATGAAAATATCCGCACAAAGGGCTGAAGAGCTACAAAGAGCTTAGAGTTGAAAGCTCTTAGAAGACAGAACAAAAAGCCAATCCACATATTGGCTCTAACCTTTCTCTCTCTCGAAGCACATAAACCAGATAAAGAATTAACTAGTTGTAACTAGGTGCAAGCACTTTGATGTATTTGTGGCTTATTGATCATTTTTTCACTAGTCCTGGTCCCTGAAAGATAGGACGACAATAGTACAGCAGGGTGCTAGGCAATTTATACATGTTGAGGTGGCGTAACAGTTTTCTGTGAGAAACAGGCTTGAAATTCTGCTCCAGAGAGAGATTAGAGGACCAGGCCGTGTTTTTTATTGTTGTTGTAGCTGGCATTTAGGATTTCTAGTTGGTAGCTTGCATTGTGTAGTACCTAAGAGCTCTGGATGGAGACCACATGCACGCTGCTTTCAAACACAGAGCAAAAAGCTGTTCCTTGCCTCTGAGAGCCTGGAGCCTGGAGCAAGGAGCAAACAACTCAATGGAGAAAAGGATGAAGAACTCTCAGTACTGGTTACTGGGCTTCACATGGGGATGGGTGGCAGAACAGGAGGGAGGGGGTTGGTGTTCACTGCTGAAAGACACCACCTTATGGTTACAGCAGTGATAGAGCTATTTGATTAACCCAGGTCACAAACCCCACCATGTTTATGTGTGCAAAGACTTCAAGCAGAGGAAGAAGAGAGGGAAATAGTAGAAGGGCCTGGCTGTCTCACGGGATGAGCTACAAGAGCAGAAAGAAAAGAGAGGTGATTCATCTCGCAGCTGTGAGAGGTCTGTATGATCTGCCGAGATGGTATTAGTTCTGGTAAGTCTGATAAAACGCAAGTCCTCTCACTCCTTATCCTTCAGCTGCAGGAAGGAAGAAGAAATAGTATTCTGCTTTTCATCCTCCTTTCCCACTCCTCTCTCCCGAGGAGGATTGTACAGTGCTTCCCAAGCTGCTGGCCTCTAAAAGGGCTGTATTTAAGAAGTTTATAGAATCATAGAATAGTTTGGGTTGGAAGGGACCTCTACAGGTCATCTAGTCCAACCCCCCTGCCGTGGGCAGGGACATCTTCAACTAGATCAGGTTGCTCAGAGCCCCGTCCAACCTGACCTTGAACGTTTCCAGGGATGGGGCATCCACCACCTCTCTGGGCAACCTGTGCCAGTGTTTCACCACCCTCAGCGTAAAAAATTTCTTCCTTATATCTAGTCTAACTCTACCCCCCTTTAGTTTAAAGCCATTCCCCCTTGTCCTGTCACAACAGGCCCTGCTAAAAAGTTTGCCGCCATCTTTTTTATAAGCCCCGTTTAAGTACTGATAGGCTGCAAGAAGGTCTCCCCGAAGCTTTCTCTTCTCCAGGCTGAACAACCCCAACTCTCTCAGCCTTTCCTCATAGGAGAGGTGTTCCATCCCCCTCACCATTTTCGTGGCCCTCTTCTGGACCCGCTCCAACAGGTCCGTGTCTTTCTTATGCTGAGGGCTCCAGAGCTGGACTCAGTACTCCAGGTGGGGTCTCACCAGAGCAGAGTAGAGGGGCAGAATGACCTCCCTCGACCTGCTGGCCACGCTTCTTTTGATGCAGCCCACGATACGATTGGCCTTCTGGGCTGCAAGCGCATATTGCTGGCTCATGTCCAGCTTTTCATCCACCAGTACCCCCAAGTCCTTCTTGGCAGGGCTGCTCTCAATCCCTTCATCCCCCAGCCTGTATTGATACCGGGGGTTGCCCTGACCCAGGTGCAGGACCTTGCACTTGGCCTTGTTGAACCTCATGAGGTTCACACGGGCCCACTTCTCCAGCTTGTCCAGGTCCCTCTGGATGGCATCCCGTCCCTCAGGCATGTCGACTGCACCACTCAGCTTGGTGTCATCTGCAAACTTGCTGAGGGTGCACTCCATCCCACTGCCTATGTCACTGATGAAGATATTAAACAGTACCGGTCCCAATACGGACCCCTGCGGGACGCCACTCATCACCAACCTCCATCTGGACATTGAGCCATTGACCGCTACCCTCTGGATGGGACCATCTAACCAATTCCTCACCCACCGGACAGTCCACCCATCAAATCCATACCTCTCCAGTTTAGAGAGAAGGATGTTGTGGGGGACCTTGTCAAAGGCCTTGCAGAGGTCCACATAGACGACATCTGTAGCCCTTCCCATGTCCACTGATGTAGTCACTCCATCATAGAAGGCCACTAGGTTGGTCAGGCAGGACTTGCCCTTGGTGAAGCCATGCTGGCTGTCTCGAATCACCTCCCTGTCCTCCACGTGCCTTAGCATAGCTTCCAGGAGGATCTGTTCCATGGTTTTCCCAGGCACAGAGGTGAGACCGACTGGCCTGTGGTTCCCCTACAGGTCTTTTTTTTTTTCCCTTTTTAAAAATGGGGGTTATGTTTCCCCTTTTCCAGTCAGTGGGAACTTCACCGGACTGCTGCGACTTCTCAAATACGATGGATAGTGGCTTAGCAACTTCATCCGCCAGTTCCTTCAGGACCCCTGGATGGATGTCATCGGGTCCCATGGACTTGTGCACCTTCAGGTGCCTTAGATGGTCTCGAACCTGATCTTCTCCCACAGTGGATGGCTCTTCATTCTCCCCGTCCCTGCCTTTGCCTTCTGCGGCTTGGGCGGTGAGGCTCGGGCACTTGCCAGTGAAGACCGAGGCAAAAAAGTCATGGAGTACCTCCGCCTTCTCCGTGTCCCGGGTAACCAGGTCTCCCGTTTCGTTCCGGAGAGGGCCCACATTTTCCCTCGTCTTCCTTTTATCCCTGACACACCTATAGAATCTTTTCTGGTTGCCCTTGATGTCCCTGGCCAGATTTAATTCTATCAGGGCTTCAGCTTTCCTAACCTGATCCCTGGCTGCTTGGGCAATTCCTCTGTGTTCCTCCCAGGCTACCTGTCCTTGCTTCCACCCTCTGTAGGCTTCCTTTCCGTGTTTGAGTTTGTCCAGGAGCTCCTTGTTCATCCATGCAGGCCTCCTGGCGTTTTTGCCTGACTTCCTCTGGAAGTTGGGATGCATCGCTCCTGAGCTTGGAGCAGGTGACCCTTGAATATTAACCAGCTTTCTGGGGCCCCTCTTCCCTCCAGGGCTTTGTCCCATGGCACTCTGCCAAGCAGATCCCTGAAGAGGCCAAAGTCTGCTCTCCTGAAGTCCAGGGCAGTGAGCTTGCTGTGCGCCCTCCTTGGTGCCCTAAGGATCTTGAACTCCACCATTTCGTGGTCGCTGCAGCCCAGGCTGCCCTCGAGCTTCACGTTCCCCACCAGCCCCTCCTTGTTGGGTGCGAACAAGGTCAAGTTTGCTTATCTGCACAGGGTTTCAAGGAGGGAATCCTAACTGTAGTGATGCACTGGTTATTTTTTATGTCTTCTGCAGCTTCTTCCATTTCTTTTTCAGTCAATGCAGATAATAATTATTCCCTGTAGAAATGCCTTTTAAATACAATTGCAAGTCTCCAGAAATTACAAGGAAAACTACAGTATAATGAAGTATATGAACCTAATGCTGATGCTGAAATAACTTTCAGCTTTCAACAGAGGAGACTCACATGTCTTGATACCGATGATCCAGTAGTACATTTTAACATGGAAATTCTAAAATTTTTAAGATTTTCCCAGCAAGTTTCATATTACACAACATTTCAATTAACTATGGATTATCACTAGAAAGGGAGAGAAGGATTCATCTGACGGATGATGATAATTTAAGTAATGATTTAGGTGCTGTGCACTTGAATACTAATTCTGTATGGTTTGGAACATAAGACATGATTAATTTAGACAGTTTTCATGTGACTAAAAGGATCCAGATATCAGCCTGCAGCTGTTCCCTGTTTGGAAAGTAGCTCATATTTTTCACGAGGTGATAAGAGTATCAATTTTAAAGGCATTTGTTCTCTGTTGTGTAGTCCTGGGCTTCCGTGAGCAAAGGCAGATCCACAAACGGGGATTTTGTCTTCCAGCAGTGTGTCAAGAGCAGCACATGTCCCTGCTCCCAGGTGTGTGGGGACATGAAATGATTAGCTATGATGAAAGAGTCTGGCTGAGAGCGCGATTTCTGTGCTCGCAGCTGTCTTCAGAGCACCGTTGCCCATGCAGGGGTTTCCAGCATCCCACAAGGATGCGCGTGCCTGAGTGACGAGCTCTGCTTCCAGACAAGCTATGCTAAAACATCCCCGTTCTTGCTGGGGCCTGCTCTTGGACAGGAGATGGGAGCTCCAGGAGATGCCCCATTCCCAGAGGATGGTGGCATGTTTGGGAGGGGAAGGGGAAGCCCTGTATGGGATCAAAGTGAGAGATGAAGAAATGTCAGTATTCATTTTTCCTCCATCCGATTTGTGTCCCGTTTTGGAGGCTGTAGGTAGTGCCCTAATTAGAGCAAACCCAATAAAACCAGTCCTGCTAGAACTTGAAGTGGGCCCATGTATCAACTGGCCCCAAAAGACGTTTCAATGAAAGCAAATTGTGACTATAAAGCAACAGACAGAATAGGCCAAATTATGTCTGAGATGGGACTAGAGCTCCTTACATTATTCAGAGTCTTTGGAGATGCCTCAATTTTGCATTTCCTGATGTATGTGTGCATGGATAGAGCTCAGCTGTAAAGTGGCTTTACACTGTCAAGTTCCTACTCCTGGATAGTATTCTGCAATTTCATAAACAATGTTAACTTTAATGATTTAACAAGAAATATAATTATGGTTTCTACAGCAACCATGACTTTAAACATCCTGAATTATGTACATGTATAATCTCAAACATAATGAAATACTAATGCAGCTCACTGCATGTAAATTACATTCAAAGTGAAAACTTGTAAGAGAAAACTGCTTTTGAATGATCAGGATGGAAAAATATGCATGAGAAACCCCTCCTTAGTATCAGAATTTCTGCTGGTTCATGCTCAGATACTTAAAAATAAAGTAGACTTTTTTCAAACTTCCTAAGCCAATTCATTTCTTGGCTGAAAATAAGCATGCAAATATAGTTTGTGAGCAGTGTTGAATATCAGCATCGGATATAAGTTTATGAGCGCGCCTTCTGATGCAGAATTGTTGTGTTGCTCCCAGGAAAAGTTGACTCAACTTGTTATTTGGGAAGGGAGCGCTGCCAGCAAAATGATGATTGCTCTTTGCTTTGGTGCTGCGAGGTCTTGCTTTGGAGTTGGTTATGTCTGAGGACGTCGTATCCTGCGAGTAGGTTGCCCTACTGTTAACAAAAAACTGCCTGAGAAACTTTTGCCTGTGAGAACAAGTACATTTTTGTGAGACCAATTCTAGCTCTTAGAGAAATTTGCTGTAACGTACACTAACCAAGGAAAGGAAGGGAGTGCGAAAAAGGGTGACAACACTGCTATGAGCAGGGAAGCAGTTCAGAGTGGAGGAGTGCAACACTTGGGCTGATAAAACAGATGCTCCTAAAGCAGTCAGGAAAATTGCCAGTGGGCTGGAAACACCAAAGTGACGGGAGCACGGGGCCTCTCTACCCACCTAAACACCGAAAGGAGCAATCCTCCCTCCAGATAGCAGAAGCTGTGAATTTTCAATCTTTCTTTTGCTTTAAAATGCTTTGAATCCATATTATAGTGTGGGCTTGTGAGGAATTTTTTGTTCTCTTACAGTCACAACTCTGTCATCTTAGGTACAGAAGGTGAGGCCAATTTAGTTTTTATACTCTTACTTAAATCTGAAGTGATTTCTTTTTTTACCGAAGTGGAGATTTTTTCTTTTGGATTTACATTAGTGTAACTGAGAGCAGGATTTGATTCGATATCTCCAAACGAGTAATTCTGTGCTTCATATCCCAGTAGAAGATCTGTGGGAATACGGAGGAGGTTTAAATGTGGCATAGAATACTTGAAGTTTTAATAAGGGCTTAAATTATAAATCCTTATAAATCACTCTGATAATCATTAGTGTATATTATTAATGAATATAAAAAAGTATGGTTCTTTCACTGCGAGTACCTGTACTTGTATTTTGAGCCTAACAAGTTTAAGGACAATATTTTGTTTCTAAGCTGTTCTAGCTGTAGGCAAGCATTTCAGTAAAATGTATACTGGAGAGTTGGTGAACTTTTAAACAAACAAACAAAAAAAGCACACCAGAAGTTAGAACAAAAGCCAAGCTAACAAGATGTGGGCAGAGAGAATGATTTTTGTCTAGCAGTAGGATTCAAAATATTCAGTATCTTCCATCTCTTGCCCCTGTCATACTCTGACTAAACTGTGATAAGTTTAAATACTATTGAACGAAACATACATTAATTTATCTTGAAAAATCTTTTTCTTCTTTTCTTCTAATGTGAGCAAAGCTGCCAAGGTGCCATAAACAAGGCCGCCTCTTGTGGCAAATTATCTACCTCGATATGCAGAGAGACAGTGAATAAGCTAATCTCTTTTTCTCTTTACAGAATACTTTTGTTGAAAAAGTAGAATTTATGTTTAATACTTTTATTGTTGATTTCTCTCCTTAGGATTATATAACCACCAGATGTCTCTAAAACCATATTCTCTCATAAACATTTTATAGTCTTTGAAGATGTTGAAAATCTGGGATTTATAGGACTATTACATCCATCTACCCAGGGATCAAAAACTCTTATTACAATTACCCCAAGTGCAAAGTCAGAAAATTTATTTAGCTGAGCAGATAAGTTTGAGAATTTTCAAAAGTCTTCATTTAATCTGTATACAGTAAAATCTAATATATTAACCTCCTTTTGAGACATAAAATTAAAAGCCCTGTAGGATACAATACTTTTATCAAAAATGTAAGTAAAGGAAGATTTATTAAGCGGGATAGCAACCCCATGAATCTGAATATGCCATATGGTATTTTATTTCCTTGTGCTTATTTGAAGTTCATTCAATTTCATACAAATAGACTTTTTAGATTCAAATAAATTAGTCCCCAGTGCAGCAGAATTTTGGATGAACTGGAGGAAAACATAAACCTCATGTTCTGAAGGATCCCTATTGCGAATATGCTGTCCTTCATCTTCCTCTATTAAATCTGGAGGCTGGTAATTCAGGCAGGTGAGCTGACGACAACCAAGATGTGACCTTGTAAGCATTTAGAACAGGTATATACAAGCTGAATATCCTGCTTGGTAAAAACCTGTACCACCTGGTAGCAAAAAGCACATCCGCTTGGAAAAGGTGAACTTGACCCTTATAAATTAAAAATAGTGAGGAGGAAGAGGAAGGTGAATCCCAAGGGTCTCCAGTACGGGCTATTACCCGTGGCTGGGAAGTGGAGCGGGTCTTTCCCAGAGACAGGGAATGCCTATACCTGGTGCTTCCTAAGGGGAGAGACTTGGCACTGTCTTTGCACTTGCACTTTTGCTTTACCCATGCCTGGGAGCATTCAGAGCTGTGATCTAAGGTTAATTTACATGTAGTACTTGAACAGTTGGCGTAGCTGTTGGGTTGGAAGATCCATAAGAAGCCAGCAAATGAGGCAGTGCCACAGATGTAAGCACAGACACTGAGGCAGTGTCTTGGCTGCGTAGCTGAAGCATCATGTAAAGGCGCCCAGCGCCTCTGGGATGAGGCAGCGCTGCCACCGCCTCTTGCATTTCCCTGGGGACTGCGTTGGTTCAGCTCTAGCTGCCCTCAAAACCAGACAGCCAAGCTCATCTGGGTTTAACCATCCTTAGAAAGGAAACTTTATGTTTAAAGTGAATTTCAAGCATGGCCACACACAAAAAAAATGAATTGGCAGAGCTGCAGCTGTGGTTTGGTGTTTCGAAGCTTTTGGGAGCTTTTCCTCCTGTCCCCCTGGAGCTGGAGCTGCAAGTTCATTTAATGCAGGCTACTAAACAGTTGTTAGGTGATAATAACTTTTATTGCCAGCTTAAACCAAAGTGGTTTCTGCTATTGTATAATGTTTTATCTGCTTCATATCTGTATAAATGGTAGGTAACAGCTCTGTACCTGAAATGTAATTCCTGAAAGAGAGCCTCAGGCAGAGAAAGCTCACTTGGAGGATGTCAGAACTCTTTAGAGGTAGAGCTGCACCTCTGTTAACCACAAACAAGTGGTTTTCCAAGTTCAAACTTTGTTGTTTTTTTTTATAGGATCCAGTCTTAGGAGTCCCAACTTTGTATTAGCAGTTAAAAGTCTTTTATGCTTACAGCATAAGGAATGAGACCTAAATTCGTAAGGGTTTGCAGCTCTTGCCTGCTACTATAATTCTCTCGCTTGAGTATCTCCAGTGTTCCCGCTGTATCCTGAGTTCCCTCCCATGTCTTCAGTTGGCTTCTGCAGAAGAGGAGGGAAGTATTGTGGCTGGGTTTGAGGGATGGGCGTGGTGTGCTGGATGGCTGGCAGCACTTGTATACCGCTTAGCAGCAGCATGTAATTACTGAACTTACGTCTGCAGCCTTTCCATAAGTGGAACTTACTTTTCCACTTACCGAAAGGCTGCAGACTAAGAGGCAGGCTGAGAGGCATGCTTTTATCCCACTAGCAGTGTTCAAAAGCTTATAGGAACTTAGAAATTTCTGAGACCTCCATGTCTTATCAAATTTGTTTGTAATTGCCCAATATGCTTAGGGATTCTCGGAGGAAAAGCAATTTTAGGTTGCATGGAGTAAAACTTGGTAAGAAGGCTGGTCTGTCTCATTCTGTGCTTCACTTCCCCCCCCTTAGTTCAGTAGGACTACTCTGTAATAAGCTGCAAAAAGCTATTTCCTTTCATGTTACACCAGAAGCTATTTTTCTGGTGACCATGTTGCTTTTCTTCACTAACTGTGAAACAGGACCTAATCCAAAAGGCCAGCTAAGTAAAATGTGTAGGCCCAGATTCATCCATATATCAAACAAGTATTTATAACTTCAAGCTGTCTTAAAGCTTATGAAGATGCTGAAGCATTTGCAAGATCCAGGGGTATTCGGATTAAATCTAGAAAAGGCTATAGAAGTTTCTCCATTCAAACATTTTTAAAAAATAACAATAACACCATTATATTTATTTTAATAACCAATATTTTTTATACTAGGAGCTGATTTGAAAAAAAGTGTTTATTACTCTCAGAGTCACTTTGCACAGTGTCGGTAATGTAGGAACAGGCCTAGCACACACAATCAAAGTTATACATGGGGAATGAGGTTCAGTTCAACCAAATTCAGCCCTCTAAGGGTCAGGAAGCTGGTTTAATCCAGCTGTCCAGTCTCTCCCATCATCACTTCCCATGCAAGAAAATGCAATAGGTAGGAAGAATTGTTTTCTTAAGTGCCTCTTTTCCTCCACTGACCATAAAGGAATCCTCTCAACAAGCTCCAGTGAGACATTAAGATGCTCTACATATATGTGTATATGTAGAACACATGCACAGATGATATTATTCCTTTTCCTTTCCTGCTTTGCAGGCATAGTCAGTGTAAATGGCAACATTATGAAATGTTCACCACATCAAAGTGGGCATGTAAGCCTTTCAGGACTTTTTTGCCTGATTAGGCTGTTTGTTACCTTGTTCTGTAGAGAACACAATAGATTAATTAGCACAGTGAACTGTATTTACATGGTCCCCTGTATGGGATCAGGCGGAACAAGGTTAAGAGCTGCACGTGCAAATTTTGCGGCAGTTGGAATGATTTATCATATTATTGTCTGTCTTTTGTAGGAATCATTAATGAGTTAATGTAGTGTGTGAATCTGAGGCAAGGGTTTTAAAGAATGTGTGCGCTAATCAATAGTTTGTGAGAGCTTGAAAAACAGGCTTTTGAAATCAGTCATAATTAGCCATAGATAAAATCCTAATAAGTCACTGGTAATGCAGTAGTTCTCTTCAAATTGAAAAAAATTGAAAGACTAGGAGAGGGCCAGAGCACTGAGCTATGAAATTTTTCAGGAAATGAAATGATGATAGGAAGAACTGATAGTGATACAAAGATACCTGTATGGGAACATTTTAGTGAAGAAAATCCCCGTTTCCTTGAGGGATGAAGAGAAATTGAGAGAAGAAATGATTATATATTCCCAGGAAGCACCAGCCTCCCTCTATAACTGAGGCTGTGTGCTACCACCGTTTGAGGCAGCTGAAATGTGTGCTATAATTTCTCCTTTCTGCATTATGAACATTTTTAATGGGAATAGTTAATTTCGATCCAAAAGCTTCATCTTTCAGATAAGATGAAATGCTGTGACCATGCTGCCCTCAAGATGGATTTTAAAGCAGGGCCCTGAATTATTTTAGAAGTAAATTAACTTTCTGTCCTATGCAGAGGACAGCGCTTCCAGAGCATCCCGCCCGAGCTGTCTCAAGCACTTCCTACCTCTTGCTCTTCCCTGCTCCCCTGCTCTGGTCCTGGGCTGGAAAAGCAACAACGCAAGCACCAGAGCCGTGTGCCACCAGCTCATGCTGGATGAGTTCCTGCAGCCCAGCAGCTTTGTGGGCTGTGCCTGGGTATAGGCTCTTACTGCAAAGTGCACGCAAGGGAATTGGAGAGGACTCACGGTACGGTTTTGATGTAGTCTCTTTGATCTACAGTGTGCAATTGCGCTCTGTGTTGAGCTTTCTCATGTCCGTGGTCTCCATGGACTCTGCCTGGTGTGTGCAAATTAATAACACTGCCAGATGCCACTGGGGTCGGCACGGTTAGAGAGAGAAAGCTTATTGTTCTATTACAGTGTATTATTTGAGCAAAGGGGGGGAAAAAAAGTACATGATCGTAACTTGCTCTGTATATGGAAGGGAACAGAATGAAAGTTCAACCCTGGCATTGCAATTCCTGACATAATAACTAGCTTTTTACATGAAAGCCTACATACTGCAAATGTTTCTCTTACACCAACATAAAATATTCACAGTCATTCACATAAATCCCCTGCTTTTTAAGTTAATGTTCTAAATTAACATATGTAATATTTGCAGGCATGGGGATACCTAGAAAGCTTAAAAGTCAAATCCTGTCTTTGTTATGGAAATCAAACTAGGTATGTCACGTTTAAATCCCCAGTCTACTGCATAAGCAGCAGCAGCAGCAAAAATTGTTTAATAAGATATCGGTTTGGGTCAAGCAGGGAAAACTGCTATCTCCAGGGTATTGTGTTAACACTATATGAAGTACTTTGTAGATTGTGTTTGGAGCATAGAGTTTTGGTCATCCAATTTCAAAAAAAGAAAAAAAAAGGTAAGCTGGTAAAAAAAACCATTATGGAGTAGAATAGCCAAGGTAACAGATGGAATTTCTATCCACGGAAAGACCGAAAAATGGATTTTTTTGCCTGGAGCGTAATTAAGAAGCGAAATTGTTGAAGTACTTAAACTAACTAAGGACATTTATACTATTAAATCTTATGGTATACTTGAGGATGTCGGGAGAAAATGAATTAGAGAACACAGGACAGGAGAAATCAGGTACCATCTGTCTGGCAGGCACTAGGCGCCCTTTATTGCTGTCACAGAGATTTTGGGAGAGTGACCTGTGTGTGTTTAACTGGTTGGATTCCTTCCTCCTCTTTTTTGTCCTATATATGAGGACTTTTCTATGGAGGTGAATTTATCTTTCACTGTGCACAAATATTTTAAGACCAAAGGAACTACAAGGTCATGAGAAGGTTACAGCATAGCAGCAACCACGGGTGTTGGAGGGCTCTTGCAGGTGGAGACCAGGCACGCTTCCACGCTATTCCCAGCAAACAGGGTTTTTAGCTGCTCCCCATCCAACTGTGCTGTGCATGGCACTGGCAAAATATGTTACCTGGTTGATGGAGGCCGGGACCTGGCTGTGCTTAGGAGCTTCGTCTCCCAGAGAAGCAGTGTCTTTGAGAGCAAAGCATGTTAACCTATTTTTAGTTTGGTAATGGAGCGTTTAACTTGTCACTGCCCAGCCTGAAGCCCAAACAGATGAGTTTTACCTACTTTTTTAATTTCCTGTTGCAAAGCCATACTTAAATGAGTTGCATGACAGGCCTGTCTCTGGAGATGTAGCTCACTTGGGCTGCCAGTTTAATTTACAGTATCTTTATCCATCACCACAAGGGCAAGATTTCCTTCTCCAGCTGTGTGATAAAACGACCGTTGCCAATTCAGTTTCAGGTTGACACTGAAACAAGGGTCTAATTGCACACTCTTGATTGAGATCACCTTTGCAGCATCTCACACTTCAGTGAAAGCTGTACACCACACAGGAGGGTAAAAATTAGGCCTGTGCAGACTGTGACTGCATGGGTGTGAAAATTCTGCAGCCACACGTGGAAATCATTTTGCTAAACTAATTTTCCAACGTGAAAACCTTGTAATAAGAACCTCTACGCAAGTAGCATTCAAATTGTTTTCCCATCACAGTGCAAAAGGCTCTTAACGACATTGTCATGGCATTTTCATGCACTTCCCAAACAATTTCTTATTATACTCTTGCATTACTATGAAACCATCATGGGCTCTCTGCAGGTTCGCATTGCTGTTAATGGACATGGACATGGACAACGTAATGATGCTATCATGTTTTATTTCTACGTATAGTAAAATTGCAAGAAGGGGGTTGTATGAAGTGATTTTCTTCTCTGTGAAGTAGGGGCTAGATTTTAGTCTTTCACAGATGAAAAAGCTTGGTTTTGCAAGATGTCTGATGCCCTCCATTTCCATGGAAAGGGCTCAAATGTGAAAACATGCACCTTTTTAATATACTGCATTTAAGATGTCTTTAGAGCTGTTCCATTTAGACCTCTTGAGCCAGAGGCAGGCAAAGAGAAAATATTCATTTTATTTTTCAGTATCTCCTACTTGCCTAACCTAATGTGAAGCATTAGAAAAAGCATATTTCTATTTTGGTTTCGTTTCAGGACATGGAATTTTCCATCGTGTAACATTTTTATTTGTTACAGTGATGATCGAGGCTAAATACCATACCACTGCTCACACAAGGTGCAGCTCCTGAATAGTCCAGTGCTTTGGTGAAACTTGCATTAAAATAATTCTCTGGAGAGTTGGTTTTCAAGGCTTGTACCAGACAGAGCTGTTGTGGTTAAATGCATTATGGAGTTCTTCCTTTCACTTCATCAGGCTTTGGATAATAACGCCTTCTGTTGTTAAACTACTTCTTATGTATCTGTCACCACTATGAAACCATTTTAAGTAGTACGTCATTGAAATATATTGGGCTGAAATAAGAGATTGTGGACCAAATAGTATAAACTGTCAGCATTTTCTCTGGAAGAATAAAGGTGATATACAGGCCTCGTCAGCTGGACGATTCTCACGTTAGAAAGCAGTATAATTCCAAAAATCTTCGGTTTGTTATGTTTATTCTAAAATTAAGCAATTTCACATTGGCTGCTCTGGCGATCCAGAATTTTCATTGTTACAATGTTTCTTTTTTCTTCTGTGTTATGATTCCTGTTCACTGAATCAAATCTGTATGGCTTTTCGAAGCTAAACTTTTATGGGACCAGTAATAATCTTGTTGCCAGAATATTATCCTTTTAGTTAGGCTTAAAGGCCAGTTTATGACTGAAAGGGAATATCTGCAACTAGTAGGCCCCTGAATCTAATTTGCATGTAAATTAAACATTTCAGAATACGACTGTAATTTCTGAATACACACAAAGTATGCTGTTTTGATTCCTGGAAAATAAAAATGCATAACATTACTAAGAAGAATATGATTTATATAGTGGCTTTTTTATCTTACCAATTTCTGTTCATTTGAGTCTTTTTTTCCGAAAGCTTCTGTGGCAACGGCTGATCATTTCTGCTGTAATGTGGATCAGGATGTGACAAAACCTTACTTATTTCCATTCATGTTAATAGAGGACTCTCAGGTTAAATGCTGGCTGAAGTCTAACACTGTAGGAATTGTTAGCATCTAGTGTTATTTTATTATAGTTGGGTGGCGAAGGTATGAGTGCAAATGGAGGGGAGGAAGTTTTAATATATGGATTTATCCTTTGGCTTGTTTTGGCTCTTTTTGCTTTATCAGATTATATTAAACACTATGCCCACATTCTTTGCTTGAGATGGACATTGCAAAAAATGAAGTAAGGATAGCTGAGAGAAGCTAAAAAAAAATCAATCAAATAAAAAAGAAGACAAGGGAATAAATGGAACAGGTGAAAAAAAAAAAAGAAGGTGGTGTCTACTTGCTTCTAGCTTGTTTTTAGAAAGTGTTTATGGATCCTGTAAGATTCACTGAACCTGCTGAAATTTGGGCTGGCCCTTTAAAACAGAGTTACTCGTATTTACTGCCGAGTTATTGCTGAGTTTGATAGAGTTACTAAAATTGCTTGGTTATTGGAAATATTCAGGCTCACCAGCACAGTCAAAAGGGAATAAAGCACCAGAAGAAGTTGGGGAAAATAGATTTATTTTATTTTATTTATTTTTTAATGAGAATGTTTTCTTTCATGATGACAGATACTCCCTCTGCTGGAGCTGTTTCCCCTCATGCTACTAATGAAGATGTGATGCAGCGAGCTAACCACAGGACACTTGTGTCTTGAAGGCAAACATCAGCCTGTGCTGTATGCAAGCTAGCAAATACTAGAAAGAATTTGGAGAAAAGAGGTTTTGGGGTGTGTGTGTGAAGAAGTTTCCAAACAGCATGTTTGCAGCAGCAAGGGCTCAGCCTTGCTTTGCTTATGCAGCCCTTGGGGAGGCTGAGCACCCACTGATCCCACTGGTTGCCCTGGGAATTGAAGATGCTCAGTGTTTCCCAGGTGAGAGGCCAGTTTGGTTTTCCTGATAGGATTGGTCAGTGAACTCTGAGCTGCTTGTGTGGGAGAGAAAAAACCCACACTCCTCTTAGCTCTCCTACGCCTGTATTAATTGCCCCTGTGGTAGGGAGGCACCCTCCTGGCATATCTCCAGTTCTGCGCTGCCAGTCGCCTCCTGTGGCAGGCAGGGAGAGATGCTGCTTGGAGCTTATTGATCTTCACGAATGCATTTAGTGTGTGGTAAAACTTGACTTTTGCCAACCTGTGGCTTCTTTGCTCACTGTCATGGTTTTACTTCGACACAGAAGCATGCTGACTCTTTAGGAGCGAAGTTGCTGTGCATGTGCTGAGTGGCCAACTTGTGTAACAAAGAAAAATAACAAAGTGCCTTTGGTGGAGGCCGTTATGAAGAAATCTATATGTCAGTTGCTATCCTTTATTTTAAGCCCATTCTGGACACTCTGTCTGGGAGAGGAGGCAAATCCACCCAAGTTTGCTCAGCTGCATGAATAAGGAAGGATTTTATATGCAAGAACAGAGAAGCAGCAGAGATTCAGTATGTGGTTTAAGCCCAGATCACTTTCTGCTGCCCTCCCCGCAATTCCCTCTCTATCTCCCAGGTCTACCAACTTATTTCCCACTTGCCTTCCATGTGCCCGAAGGGCAGACTTTGGACTGATTGTGCAGCCTGTCTGTGCGGATTGATCCAGCTGTGCAATACAACAAACTGGCCAGCATGGTGGGCTGCTGGTTTGCAGGGATAGTACATGGGATTCTGAATGATAAGTCTGAGTATTTTGAAGAACATGATTTCACTGGGGGACAGGTCACACCTGGGAAGTAGTCTGGTGGTGATGCAGTGCTGGGACCCCATGCGGGTCATCGAGCAGTTGTATAAACCAGCCATGGGTGCAGGTGCCAGATGTGAGCCCTAAACACGCTTCTTTTCTGTGCAGAAGCGGGACTACTCTCATCCCAGGTAAAGCCCATCAACATCTATTGGGTTTATGTTTAGTCCTTGAATGCCAGGCAATATGCCATGTACTGTGAGTGATGAGTCCTACAGGCAGCATTTCCTCCAGATACGGAAACTGTGACACCGAGTTTCTGGATGTGTTATTTTCTCTTCCATCCTTGCTTAAACTGTTTCTGCTGACCAGTGTTTACCATTCCTCAGCCTGGGTACATATCCATTTCTGGGTTTTGTGGCAAGGCGGTGATGTTTACGAAGGTTGCTCAGTGTTGGGCCACTTTTCCTATTGATTATCACAGTTAGTTAAAACAGCTCCAAGGCCACTATTCCCAGTATCAAACTGATCTGTAACAGAGCCTGTCACAGTTTGGGGCTGCTAGCTTCTAGATGGTAATTGCAATTTAATCTGTTTCAGCACAGCATCTGTCAAATGGCTGCCCTGGCTGAATAGCTCGGCCTCTTCTGATAGATGTTTCCTCCACTGCTTCCTGCAGATAGAAGTTCAAATCACTGCAAAGTGCTGCAGTGGGGAAGATAAAAAACCAGAGGTACTTCTGCTAAGCTGGGGCGGAAAGTAAAAAAGCCCTTTGCACAGGAACCAAATGGGAATCAACTTGTTCTTGTTCATACTTCTGGTCTGCTCAGCCTCCTGTGGAACTCCTGGTTCTAAAACTTAATTGTGTTGTATGGAAAAGTGCTTGTTAATGCACTCACTGGCAATTGCAGGGATGCATTCTGTAGTAATGCCAATAGAGGCCTGAAAAATATGGCAGTCGATCATCGTTAGCGTGCAGCCAAGGTAATTGGGCATTCAAGTGAGTTGCCAGAGGGAGGAGCAGACTGGCCATAATTTTTCTGAGGGCTAATGGCAGTCTGTGCAGGATACCTGTGCTATTGGATTGAGAGAGCTGGACATAATATAAAGCCTATTAAATGATATAGAGCATGAACTGTGGTGGTAGTGCTAGTCTGGCCGGTACTTTTGCAAGTGCTCAGTCTATGGATAAAGTAGCTAATGGTAAAAGCGGCATAATGTGATATGGAATATATGTAATATGTTAACTGATAGGAGAAAGCATAAGACACTCTATAAGGAGCTGGTTAAGAGTACATAAAGTGGCATCAGAGCTATGGTTCAGGCTGGTATAGTTACTGACTAGCAACACTACACTTGCTACCTGTGTATTGCCTCTTGCAATACACTGCGTGGTTGGGCAAAGCAGTTTCCTAGTTGCTTTGCGGATCCTCACACACTTTAAGCCACTGGTATGCAGTCACGAGTTATTTAAAATATATGGGGTACATGTCAGTACTCTGCTCTGTTGTTGCCTTTTTCTTCCTAGAAAAAAATGCCAGCTGCCTGGCACATGTGTTTGTTAGAGTTGGGCCCATTTTAATCAGCCTGTGAAAACTCATGAAGTTAATGAGCTCAAATACACTTTGATTTAAAAAAAAAACCAAAAACCAAAACGAAAACCCACCCCACCCCCTCTCACCTATCAACTGTTATTTACACTTTTAATTTGACAAGGGCAAAGAAAGTCCCCTCTGCTGGCAATTGGTGTAATAGTTTTCAGACCAAAAGAAATTTCTACATTGAAAGTATATATATACTTAGAGTTTTCTGAAGAAATTTCTGACAAATCTTAAACTTTGCCTCTGCTACCAACTGCAATGGTGTTTTTAGGCCCTGCCAAAGCACAAGGGATATTATAATGCAGAGCCTTGCTATTAAAAGGAAGGATATTGAAGTTAGGAGTGCAATGAAATATCTGGAGAGATGGAAAGCTGTAGTTGAAAGGATGCTATTATAGTCCTTTCTGAAAGTTATCAGTACAGAAGGGCTGTTTTAATATACAGCACTAGTTTCAGAGAGCATCAGATTCCTGACACTGTCATTAGTCACACCGCTCTTTCATTCGGAGTGGCAATACTTCATTTTCTTACCATGCGCTGGTAGACTTTTTTATTTCAAGGAATTTCATAGCTCAATATCAACAATCGAAACTGCTGATCGAACAGCGGGATCTCAAAGGACTTCAGAAAATGAACGAATAAAACCTCACAAGTGGCATGTAGTGTGTGTGTTTATCTGAGAGGAAGAAAATTAGGTGCCCATTAGAAACAGAGAGCTGGCTTTGCACAAGTCACTGGGAAACCTCCACCACCGTCCGTATTTTCTGCAAGGCTCCTTTTGCTTAACTCTGCAGTGTCTCTGCCCTTTTCCTGCGGCCGGGCTGTCGTTCGTGGTAATTGCTACAGCAGCTACACAAATCAGTTGTAAATGTGCCCTGTAAGGAAAACCAGTCCCTTAATGAAAAGCGAAGGAAACTTGGGGAAGCACAATGTCATCCTGCGTGCTGAAACTTTGATGGGACTTTTGGCTGATTACCACTTACATCTCCTGAATTTCTTATTCCCGCTTACACAAGCCTTGTCAACACTTGGGAGAAGGGACAGGTAATTCACTGCCAGCCCAGCTTCCTGGAGATAACACCCTATTTCCACGTGAAGAGAGATACACAGTAGAAAAACTGCCTTACTCCCTGTCTATGTGGAGCTTTCATTCTCACTGAGATCAAAGATGTGCTGGTATAAAATTATTCCTATTAGCAATGGACATTGACCCAGGAATGAACCGTGGCCCAATTTTCAGCAGACACGTAGCAGGCTGGAGAATATTATTGCCTTCTGGACAACCAAAAGGGCCATCGCTATTTAAAATGTATATTTAGCAACATCAAACTGAAAGAATAAAATAAAATGTGGATATCTGTCATTGCTAAGAATGTATTTTTGGTTCACTGATCTAACGTAGACAATTGTGGTTTTTCTGTGGTGATTGCATAGTATGTCGTGCAGCTCAGAATTAATCGAGTAGCAAAAGCTTGTGCTTTGGGTGATGAAATTCTCACTCTTCTCTTCCTAACTCCTGTGGCAACCCCACATGCTCAGTTCAGCACCTTGAGTATCTGAAACTTGAGCTCAGGCGAGGAGGAAGCTGCAATAGCTCTGCAGATGCGAAACCTTGCTGTGGTGCAGGATTATAGAGATGTTAGGGTTCATTAACCAGAAAAAGACACGAGTAAAGTGAGAAAGAGGTTTGGTCTTTGCATCGGTACTTTGGAGACGGGATGCAGGGTAGGCAAGGGGCAGAGACACCCACCAGAAAGAGTGTTGTCAGAGCAAGCAACCCCCAGGATGTGTTTTGACAACGCCGATGGACATCTGGGCATGGAACAGCATGAATTTATAGCAGTGATCCTGGACCGCACAGCTGGAGCATCACACTGTATGTCAGCCACCGCTTGGTGTGTTGCGAGCTGTTTCTCCATCATTGCCTTTGACTTTCCTGGAAGTAAAAATTTTACATGCTATAAATGAGATAACTGAGGGGAACCTGCTACTAGCAATTTGCATGCCAGTTTGTATCTAATTAGTGGAATATCATTACCAAGGCTCAAAGCATGAGATGATAATATGAAAAATACACACATAAAAACTATTGGGCTAAAGGGCAGTAGCTATTTTTGGATGAGCAGCTTTGGCTTTTAACAGGGAAGAAAAAAACCCCACAGATTTATTGTTAATGGTAGCATAAATGCAGACAAATGCAATTTTAGAGTTCAATTAAAAAGGAAAATCTTGAATTTAAAGATGATTCATTGTCTCATCTGGTGAAATACCTGACAGAAGAACGGAGGCAGGAAACAGATTAGACTGGTGCCTTCCTGCAACCTACTCATCGTGATGGAGCCAAGATACGCATGGTGACTGTCAGCCCCTGTGAAAGTTTGGGATACGTCCTCATATTCTGCTTTTATTAACTAAAGCAATGTCTTCCTTGTGCAGCTGTAGATGTAGCTTTTAATGAGTCAATGAACAGCTGCATGTATAATTTGTTATCTCTCTTTGCCTTATTTCCAGCAGTCATCTGGCTTTCACTAATATTTGGCAACTAGAGGGGAGAGGCGGTAAGTGAGGACATTACTAGTAGAGTTACACATGCCGAACAACTTCCGTGGTGGAAAGTTTGTCAGGCCCTCGCTGGCTCCCTGCCGTCCTGGGGGCAGTGAGGTGCATGTGGTTCAGGGCTGTGCAACAGCAGAGGAGGCTTATGTGGGGTTTGGGGGTGTTTTTCCCCTGCATGTGGTGTGCTCGTACAGTGAAAGCTTAAAGAGACTGAACATGAGCATCCTGACACCACAGCAAGCAGCGAGTGGATGTTGTTATTGAGTGATGTTGGCTCAAGGAGCCTCCCTCATTACGGAGTGCCTGCGCCCAGGGGTGGCAGCGGGGCTGAGGGGTCTGTGAGGAGAGGCTGGGTTGGGCACAGCCAGATCTGGCTGGTTCCAGTGGGTTCTGGTGGCCCCGCAGCTGGGCATGGCCCAGCCCCTCAGCCCCGCTGGTGGTTCCTTGAGAAAGTGGGTGTAGGAAAGGGGAAAAATGCTGGAAATATGAGGAGTGAGGAAACAAGTGTGAGGAACAGCCCTGTCAGCACTGAGGTGAGGGAGAGGAGGAGAAGGAGGAGGCACTCCAGGCTCCAGGGCCATGGTGGGGCAGGGGAAAGGTGTGGGGAGGAAGGAGCGGCAGAGAGGGGCTGTTATGGGTTGACCGTAACCCCCATTCTATACCCCTTGTGCCGCTCAGGGTGGGAGAGGAGTCAGGAATGAAGGAGTGAAGTTCAGCCTGGGAAGAAGGGGGATGGGTGTTAATTTTTGTCTGTGTTTCTCACCATCTAACTCTATTTTAATTGGCACTAAATTGAATTAATTTTCACCAAGTTGAGTCAGTTTTACCCATGACAGTGATTGGTAAGTGAATGTCTTAGGAGAGAGCGAATGTCTTAGGTAGAGACCTACAAGCTTTTCCTTGTTATTTTCTCTCTGTCCTGTTGAGGAGGGGGAGTGAGAGAGCAGCTGGGTGGGTGTCTGGCAGCCAGCCATGGTCAATCCACTACATAGGCAAGCTTAGAAGAAGAGGAAACACTCTGCATGTAGTTCATCCAGGTTGTTTCTTTTTCCACAGAAGGATGTTTGTGGCTGTTTGAAGGGAGAAGTATCATCTTCAAAGGCTTTGGAGCTCGAGGTCTGCATCTACAGGAAAAAATAAATCCTGACTGATGAAATGTGGAATGACTACAGGTATGTTCCCCCTCATGCTGCTGCTAACGATTACTTTTCCTTGTACGAGCCATTGCCTCACAGCTCCTGGTCTTCCTTGTGCCAGTGTGGGAGCAGACTGCCCCTGCTGCAAAGATGAGGGCTGCACCCTGGTCTTGTCTGCAGGGACCACAGATGGGCAGTCTCTTGTAACTGTCCTCTCTCTTCTGTACCACTCCAGGCCACCTGGCAGGGCTGGCAGCTCACCCCTTGACACTGTCAGAAGTGCTCTGCCTCATCCTGGAGCCCTTGAAGCCTTTCCACTCTCTTCCCATGCCCGTACCTGGCCCTCCCCAAACCCCCAAAGCAGTTTCCATGGAACGTCCCTGCAAAAGCCTTGCTGAAAGCGGAGGACGAACTGCCATTTCCATCGTCTCTGTCTGGAAGGTTTTTCTATCCTGCTACATGTTTCTTTGCTGCTCTTTACATTGTGCACTGAGGGATACTTTTGGCTCTAGCTATAGTATCGACATAGGCCATTTTGTATCATTTTGGCTCCTGGTGTTTTGCATCCATGTTACAGCTGGTGCTTGTGTGAGCTGTTTAATGTATCACTGAGAAGGTGGTTGCACACATACATTTGGGGACTTCTTTTCAGTTTTCAAAAGAATAAAAAAGTATTTTAATGGGTAAATGAATTAAAGTTCTTGGAAAAATCTGTTTCTTGAGCTAATAATCTCAAGTCTGTTTAGATAAGAAACATATGATTCAACTGGCTTTTAGCAGTTTCAGTGAAACAAGTGAAAATGTCTTCAATATAAAACTGCTGGATCTTAGTCCCATATTTACGACATAAGCACAGTGCTCCGTATCAGTAAAGTTACTGTTAATGTCACTGAATCAGTAAAATATTATATCTGTGATATACAAGTAATAAGGCAGAGTAACACCATCAGAAGAGAAATCACACTGTATAAGGAGTTCTTCTTTATTACAGTTGTATGGACAGATCAATACATATTAATTTTGCTTTGTTGTATTGTAAAAGTGAAATGGTGTCTGTGCTACAAGTACATGATTCCAATTACATAATTTTGTAAAAATAAAAAGTACAGGGCTTTCGACAGCAAACATTTTGTAAAACATAAAAGTACAGGACTTTGGACAGCAGTTGGACATCCTCCAGAAAATGCCCTTACAATCCAGAAAATAACAGGCTCGTGTTACAGAACTTCCTACAGAACTGCTTGTGCTGTTATCCAAATCCTTCGTTAATCTTCATCTACATTTCCTTCTAAGCAGAGGTAAGCTCTAACACTCAGCCTTGAGTGTTACTGAGGGCTGTGCTCGCAGTCTTAGCTTTTTTTGGTTATTCAATCCAGTAATCAATCACAAGTTATTTAAAGCTATCTGCAGCCAGCGTGTGTGGAGTGAGGTGCAGCAGAGTAGCTGTTTGTTTTTTTTTATCAGGAGGTGAGTATTTTGCAGAGAAATTTGAAAAAGGCAAAGGTTACCCATGCACTGAAAATTTTATGTCCTTAGTATTGTCGCTAGAGAATGCAGGTACTAAGGAAATAGGTATGCTTTACTGGAGCATTATTTCTGTATTACTTTTCACCTTCCAAGTGCCCAACAGCATTGTGACTGTGATGGTTTTTGGGATACCAGGTACTGGGGTAAAGTCTCCATGGAGAAAGTCTGGTGGAGGAGAGGAGGAAGGAACTTGACTGAGTTGAGCTGCAAACTGTTTCCCCAAAAGAGATGAACATAAGCTGAGTGAAGCTTTACAAATTGTGCTGGCTTGCTGCCAAATTCTTGTGCTTGGGTAGTGTGGATGTGCGTTGATTGTGTCTCCTTCCATTCTCCCCTTTTCTAGATTTCTAAGTGCTAAAAGCGCGAAAGACTCACTCCTGTTCTCCCCTTTTCATACTGCTTTTCCTGTTATTGAAGTTGCTTTGTAGCAAAATGTAATAAAATGGTGAGACCCTGTCACACGTGGTTATAGAGCAAAGTGACTTTATACTGTCCTCTTTCCTTCCTGTTTGTGGATATCTCAGAGTCAAATATCTGATAAGACCTTAAATAGCTCTTGGATCTGACCTTTCGAAGTGTGGTGGGTCACGTTGGGGAAAAAGGCTTGAAAATTCAGCTGGGGCACACAGAGCAGTATCTCAGTGCCTCACTTCTGGAGTGAGGAAAGAGACTAAAAAATCATCAACAATTAGAGCTTAATAAAAACTAATGTAATTGCAACGTACTCAGAAATAAACATCATAGTTTCATGTGCAATTGATTTTGGTGGGTTTTTTACATTTGGTTTTGGGTTAGGATGTTTTTGTTCTCAAGGATGTGTACATGTAGGTAACCCACAGTGAGGAATCTGGCTGTATTATTACTTGAAAAGGGTGGAATTCATGCTTTTATAATAATGTGTAAGAAGCATAAGATGTATCCAAACTACATTCAGAAGCAGAACCAGTTGCTTCGTGGAAGCACAAGCTGAGCAAAATCATATTGCATAGGTGTGCTTCTTGCAATAAGAGTTTCCTGAGTTGATTGAAACGGCACGCTGGGTGAGCTTCAGGGGCATTTGGTACAAACAGCTCTTAAAAACCCATTCCTTGGCAGAAACAATACATGTTGCCTGGTAGTGTTTTATTCAATTGAGCTATTGACCATGGGACTTCAGAGTTGCCTGCTGCTTGCCTGAATCTTGCAAATCTGCCTTTTAATTCCAAGATGGAAAATAGCTAGTCAGAGCTCTTCCTGAGCTGTTAGCATTACAGGATCTTGGATTCCCATTAGGCAGCAGGCTTAACCCACCTGTAAGTAAAGACCACCTTTTTTTGCTGCACTTTCACTTGTGCTCTCTTTCAAAACTTGACTGTTCCTTTCCAAATGTGTGTATTTGCGTATTACTGCGCAGGCAAAATTGAAGACATTTGGGAGGAGAAATGGAGGCAAACATCTCAATTTCATCAATACCCTGGATTAGGGATGCTTCTTGAAGTGCAGAAAACATGGCAGAGGTTTAAGCCATGCATAAGCACAATCAGCGTAGGGATAGTCAGCAAACTGCACGTTCCCGCTTGTTTTTTAAAATCACTTATTTACAACCAAGCTTTTTAAGGGAAAAATACGTCCTTCCCCCCTTGATTTTTATCATGATAATCAGCTCTTTCTTTTAAATACACGATCAACAGTGGTTAATACTGTCCAAAATGATGTAGAGACCAAATGAATCCATTGGTGCACATTTAAGTTTATAACCTGTATGTAGTGTTTGTAAAGGCTTTTCTTAAGCCCAACTCAGGTTTTTTTCCAGTTGGTCCCTAGGAAACAAAGAACTGAAGATATTTTATGCTAGATGCAGGAATGTATTATTAATTACCATTGTTAATGTGCATATATGCCTGAATTGCAAATTAAGTAGTTTGACTAGACTTTTTCAGAGGCAACCATATTGATTGGTCCTTATTTTTCTCTTCCCTGGTAAAAATTAAATCTTTTTCTATAATGAAGGTGACCCTCTAACAGATTAATCTAAATTTTAGCATGATATCCTTTACAAAGTCTCTACTAATCTTTGAAATTAAGACATCATTGATGTGAGTAGAGGGGAGCAATACCATCCCTTTTTTTTTTTTTTTTTACTCCAGACAGGTATCTATGACTAAGTTAAAAAAAGGGCAATGCTTTTTACTGTGAAGGGTCTTTGTAATGTAAATACATACAAGCAAGGGTTTTTTTTTTTCATATCAAAGCCTGGATCTTGAGGGAAACAGCAAAAAGTGCAGAAAAATGCAAAATTTGCAGAATCCACACATTTTTGTGTCTGTTACTTTCTGATGTCATTGAAACAGTGAAATATGACGAATAGTTGGTGTAAAGCTAGCAAGATCACTAGTCTACTGTTCATAAAAGCCTGTGCAGTGTTTTCTTGCTTTGAAGAAAAGATTTCTAACAGTTATGTGAGTTTTCAAGACATCATCTGTTTTTGATGATATCAGACTAGATGACCTCAGCTAAGTCTTAGCTCCTGATGTTCAAAATTTTGTGAAGGAAGAAGGCTAAAGGACGATAAGGCAAGGCTTTACGCTGGGCTGTTTGTGTTCATATGTATTTACTATTTTTTCAAGTTTGCCATTCCCAAATCAGAGTTCATGATCTCTCTGCCCAAGCTCTTTCTATTATATCCTTGTCCGTGATGTTTTATGCTACCACTGCTGTCTTCACAACCAAGGCAAATGATCAAATCGTCTTCATCTCCAGTGTTTCCTTCTTTTTTCACATCCGGGTCATGCGGGAAATTAAACGGTGCCAGGCCTCACAATCATCTGTACTATTAAAATGTTAGCACGGGCCCTCCCTTAGTTTTGGTATCTGGAATTAGCATAGCCCAGAGAGTGGTCCCAGCCAACAGACTGGATGTGACCGTGTCATTAGGGATATTAAGAGTTCAGCTGTTTGGACACAAGCCATGCAGTGACAGGTAGCAAAAGTGGGCTTTTTTATTTACCAGTACAGGATGTAATGTGCACCCCAAATTGTCACAACGTGCTGAATAAAATTTCTAAATTTACATTCTCTCTCTTCAGTCAAATTTCTTAACTGGGATCCAAACATTTCCTGTCCCAGCTATTCCATCTCTATTTTCCCATGTTACTAACCCAGCTAAGTTATGCTCTAGCCAAAACACTGGTATAAAAATTTTCATACTTGCCCTTCATTTTGATCACAGCTTGTTCCACTTGTCCATGTAATTTCCTGTGCCTTGTGCCAGTGATGGTGTTCTCCACTCCTCCTTTAGTCTTTTCCCCATATCCCTCTTTCCTGCCTCTCCAGGAACTACCTTCTGAGCATGGACACCATTCTGCAAGCTTGTGGTGAACCACTCTGCTTCATTCAAATCCCTCATGTCTCTCTACTCACAAAAGCAGTCAGTGAGAAGGAGGAGACAGAGGGGACAAAAGAAGGCAAAAAGGGGGCTAGAACCAGGAGATTGGACACAAAGTCTTTACTGAATAGCACTAACAATCATCCATCCTTCTTTCCTCAGTTCCTTGTTTCTTTATAAGTGATACTTGTGGCCATGTCCAATTCACACTGAGACTAATTTAGGAGAAGATGACTGCACGTTATACACAACTACAGTCCCCTCGGTAATGCATTAATGGGCTGTTCCAGGAGGCACACGGAAATGAAACCGTCCTAAGGCTCCCCTGAACCCCATTGCAGGGAAGCAAAGGTTACTTTTTCCCCATAATTACAGCCCCCTCTCAAATGACCATGTAACAGAGGATTACCTGGATATGAAAACACCAGGAAAAAGCAGCAAAGACCGTTTACATTGGACTTGGTGATAATAACTGGCTGTTGGAGTCTCCTATTCACAAAGCATGTTTCTTCTCTTACCCACACTTGTTATGCCTTGTCATTCATTGCCAAATTATTTATTTATACACCACCAGTGAAAAGCTCTGCTCTCCTGATTGTTCTTTGCAGTCCCCTAGAAAGCAGAATGACACTGCAGAGGGGAATAACGTGCTTGATAGTCTCTCACTGCCCTGATTTTGACTTCCAAAAACCCTACGCCCTGTGAAGGTGCAGCTGTGCTAGCATGTCTGTGGAGATGCTTTGAGCTTGTTTGATAAATGGCAGATTGCTAGTGACTGCCTTTGGGTGCTCACCCCTCTGGCTAACCTCCTAAAAGCTGTCAATAAAGGCAGGATGTGCAGCTTGGGCAGTAATAGGATATAGATCAGTGTTGAAGAGCTGTTATTAGAGTGACCCACCACGTTGACTGACCAGCTTTTGGTGGAAAATAGCTACTCCAAATCTCTTTCTGCCACCATTTTAGAGCTGCGTGGCATAAAAATTGAGGAAGGCCTGGCTGCTCCTACTCATCCAAGTCCTGTTACAGTATGTTTGGACATGTGCAAGCAGCTTAAAAGAGGCTTTCACTGTCTTTGCTTGGAGAATCGTAATGTCACCCCATAACAGAAGCGGTGACTCAAGTTATTGACCTGCCAAGAAGGTAACCTCCAAAGCGGGCCTGGAGAAACGCTGCATCTCTGTGCTGAGTCCCGCAGTTTGAACAGCGCCAGATCACTTGTGTAGGTAAAAGTGTTCATATATATCTGAGATCTTGTTAGACACCCTGAGTCAGAAGAAAGCTGTGCAGTTATCCCTGTTTTAAAACCTTTTTAGGATTTAGCCATTCAGTTGTTCTATCTAGAAACTGTCTGAAAGCTTACGTAGGAGAAAGGCATGTCTGAGAAGAGCACAACAAAAGCCAAGGTGTGAGAAGCTATTGTTCAACCACTGATAAGGAGACCTGATATGCTGTGAAGCTGCAATGAGAGATTTTAACAGACTTTTTGTAATGCTGTGTCTGTCTGACGCTGGTATGCCTGGCACTTTTCTCAGTGGCCAGGCCGTTTTCGTGAATCCAAGGGTATGTATTTGTGCTTGAAGCCTTTTATTTCATGAAATAGTTGATTTTGCAGCATTTTTAATGTTTGCAGTGATTAGACAGGAGTTTGCATTTTGCACTTGCAAGGAACAAGTGAAATTGATCTGTCTGGGATTCATATCTGAAAGGAGGTTTTCTGGGATTTCTTCTACTAAATTACTTTGATCTTCTCCCACTGCCGCACAAACCGCAGATTTAATTTGCACCAGAGGTCTGCTGGGAAAAAGTGTGAAATGGCGAGAGCGAATCCGTATCTTTTCCAACTTGCTGAGGCTAAAGCCTTCTCCCAGGATTGCTCTGCCTTTGCTACGGGCCCCACTGCTTTCCTCTGTTGGGGCTCTCCCTGGTATAAGTTGTGCTGCCTCTCAGAGAAGTTACCTGTGCTCTAGTGGCACCCATATTGATTTGTCTCAGTGTATTTTGAGCTCACTTCATATTTGAGACTTATAATTTTAGCTACGAAAGAGAGAGAAGATGTTCCAGAATCCAGCTTTATTGATCTTGTTTTTAAAAATGTCTGGATGTTTGTGATCTGAAAAAGACATGAAAGGTCATAGTTATTCAAAACTATATATTTTATTTTCCCTATTTGTAGTGGCTGTACAAGAGGCTAAATGTTAATATTTTTGCAGCAGTGTATGGCAGCAATGTTGAAGCAAGCAGCATAACTGTTTGCATATTGTTCAACTATTTTTGGTGAATATAGCTCCTGATTAATTTCTAGTTTACAATTTTCTGAAGAATTGGAATAAAAGATGCAGTTTTCTGAGCTTTCAAATGCAAACTCATTTTTAGAATGAGATTGAAATATTTTATAGCTACTGGAATCATACATTCTGAGATATAGTGATATTTGTGTCAAGGCAAATCTCTTAAATATAAGAAAAATATCCTAATTTGCACAAGTAATTGAGGTGGAATATTCCTAAGTAAATATAAACCCTGATGAAATTCCATGTTTGCTCTTTTCATTACAAACTGAAAACCAAGTATTTTTTGACAATATTTTAAGGTTCCTGAACTGTTGAGTAACAGTTCATAAATGAGTGTAGCTTTGACAGTGACTATATGCAGAAATGTGGCTTTTGTAATGTTTTTTTTTTTAAATATGTATATTCAGAATGCCATAACAAAATGGATTTATATGAAATTATGACGTTAATTCATAAACTAACAATGGAAAAGTAGGTATGTTTCATAGTATATACTAGCCATCCTTGTTAGATTTTGCAAAAGCTTTCCAGCCCAACATATTTAAATGGAGTTTAAATGAGTTCATTCCTCAACTGTCTTCAGTTAGAAATTTTACATGATGGTTCTCTGGGAAATAGCAAAAGAGGCAACAGCAGTGCTTCACTTTTCATCAATATATAACCATCTTGTATTGCAACATAGCTTCATCTTCTTACTAGAAGAGTTGTCACTTTGTTTTAATGTATTTAAATTTGAACCCTGTGTATTTTTGAGCCCTTTGGGGAAATAACTGATGGACTGATTTTTCCCATTAGTGGCATTCTTGCACACTTCCAAAATAAGATCCCACATGTGGGATACCACATTTTTTCAGGTTTTGGGTCTCTAAAGCTACATCTCCTTGGAGATCATGCTTTGTCCTAAGCCTGGTGTATCTCAAGAGTCTTTGCTGCCATAAGATCCCTTCTGGTAAGGTGCTTTTCAATATACACAAAGAAAACTGGTGTCATTCAGCATCACCAGTCCTTGCTGGCTGGCCCACAACTACCCCACTCTGAAGTACCCCAGTGCATCTTGGCAAGTGGCTTGAGCACAACCATCACTCAGCACTAGGCTCATTTTCAATGTGAATTCACAATCTGGCAGTCTTATTTCAATGTGATGACTATAGCATAAACCAAAGGTCATGTTCAAAATTAATACAGAGTAAAAATCTTCGCACAACAGAAGATAATTCACCATCTTGAACAAATATATCCAGTTTACTGCAGTTTCCCCACAAAGGTTTCTCAAAGTTTCTCAGACAAATATAAAATTAGAAATAAACTTTGCAACAACATGCAAACAAAATTGTTTCAAGTGAGGAAGCTGATATGCAGGAGGAAACAAGCTAAAGATTTCTGATTTCCAGTCACGTTAGCAACTAGAATAAATTACACTCTAATAAATTGAGGTGCATATTGACTGATAAGCTCTAAGTGATTTTTATCACTTGGGCAGCATAAAGCAGCCATTGATGCTTAAGTTGGGTTTATGACTGTTGTGCGTTGCCAGCATGGAACAAAGAAGCCCAAATAAAGGCCTTGCTGGCCTCATCTATTTGTGGAGCTGATTGCTCAAGATAAAGCGCTGCAAATTAGGTATAACTAATTTAATCTGTTTAATGTAGGAAAAAAGATAAGATGACGGCAACCATGTCTGTCTCCTTTTCCTTGCAGTGATGTTTCATATCAGATGCTTCTTAGTTAACAAACACATACTGCTCCTTGGAGAAACTAATGTGTGTAATTCTTTTTATAATGAATTGCTGCAGCTGCAAATAATTGCGAGATCTTCCATCAGCTTTATAGTAAGATCTGAGTCACTCTGAATTCTTTCTCCCAGCAGAATGTACCTAGGGTTCACCTAAAAAAAAAACTACCAACATTTTGCTGCCCAGTGTTATAAAATCATGGGTAGTGCTGAAGTGGTTGTTTTCATGGTGAGAAAAATCTGCCATCTTTAGGCACAAAATAAAGTTAACCATGGTATTTGTTCATGTTTCACTGCCAGCACATGCTAGAGACATGACAAAGAAGTCAACGCTGTGCCCATAGACTGGAAGACATGAAGTAGTCCTTCAGTGTATGTTCTGGGAGAGCACAGAGTCTTTCCTGAAGGAATTTTAACTGAAGGCTTATCTAACTGTCTTAGAAACACAAAACCATTTGAAAGCAGTTATCTTGTATACTCTGAGGTTGAATTTTGCCCTGCAGGAATATGTTTTGATGCTTGCAAAGTGATAACAGCCTTTTGCTTTATGTTATACTAGTTAATTAAAAGATATGTGTTGTTGCTTCAACTGATGCTTTTATAGAGACTGTCTGCCATTTTTGTAAATGAACTTAAAAGTAAGTTGATCTACATGTTGCAATTAGAAGATTTCTACTAAAAGGGAATATATAGAAAACTGCTGAAGGTGGTAAATTTGCTCGCAATTTATCTGGATATTTTAAAAGGATGAAAACAGAAGATTTTGTTATCATTTTTGAATCAGTTTTACTGCTGCACATTCTTGTGTCTATGAAGGAGAATATACTTAGAAGTACTAGGCAGGGCATAATGAAACATTTTATAGATATAATTTATTTTACATTGTTTAAAGGCCTCTCTCCATTGATGAGTTTACAGGGTTGTGGCACTTCATTAGAGACTCTGGCTTCAGCTGTGTGTAGGATGTAGAGTCTGATTCTGAAATATTTGTTACAGAGATCGGTGAGATTATAGTTTGCATCCAGCTGCTGGCTTTGCGTAGGGGAAATGGCATTTACTACCAGGAATTTGTGGACACTGAGTTTACCAGGATGTCATTTATTCACTCTTGTTATCTCTGTGCATTTCTTTTACAGTTTATAAAGTCAGAAACATCCTCTACAGACTTTAAAAATCGGAAGCATTGCTGTATTGTCTAATAGCTCCTAATGCTGTAAATAATGATGTAGTTGGGTATTGAAACAATGTATGGTTAGTTCAAGGGAGGATTTTTGGTTTGTGTCCAGAAGTGTCTTAGCACAGCAATATTTCTCCTTTTTGCTTAGGTTTCTGTTCTGCTGCTATGAAATCCTGCATGCCTCCAAGGAAGTGGCCATTACCTTCATGTCTTTCTTATAGTAACAGGGCAGAAGATTCTTGTCACTGTGTAGGGCAGAGCTAACATACTAAAATCTGTTGTTTGTTACCCATCTAAGCAATTAAGCTGGCCAATGAGGATTTGTAGGAAGAGTCTCCTAGAGTGCAGACTCTAAGTAGTTTCACTTCATATAGTGAAAATTTCAGCCCTTGAAATCATCAGGAATTTTGTCATTGATTCCTGTTGGACTAATAGAGTTGAACAGTTATCATTCTGTGAGAACACAATAAAACACATTTGGCACAAATGTAGCAAATCACTAAATCTATCCCTCTCTAGAGCTTTACTTGAAAGACAGCATTTCACCTGTTTCATCTGTAGCTGGCCATTCTTTCCACTTGTTTAAGTTTTCATTTGCGCAGGCTTATGTTAGGTTCAGTACCGGGGGAGCATCTGGGTGCAAAAGCACTGGATTCAAGGTTTATAACTTCCCGCTCTGGACCATGCAGCCTAGGATGGGATGCCCACGCACCCAATGGATGGGCCTGTGCATCGCATTTGCCCACTCCCTGCTGCACACTCATTTCTGGCTCTGCCAGTCACCCCACTTGCCCCCATGTCGAGGAACACCCGTGCTCTGTTTTGGTGGTCTTGAGATGCTGCCCTGGGAAGGGGAGTGTTAAGCAGAGACCGATAGGGTTGTCCCTGTCATGCATCCATATAGTATATGGGGTATCAATGCACACTGAAAAGGCCCCAAAGTCTCTAGAAAGTGGGCAGTGTGTGCCAGCTAGCCCCAACCCTCACGATTCTGCTTGGCTTGAGGTTATTGATGTACCTGGAGAGACCAGGATGAACGAGCTGCAGCTGGTCCTGTTGCTCTAGCAAGGTGCAATGAGGTGACTCCAAGGCACTGAAGGATTCTCTCAGTGCAGGCATCTCCAATAAGGAGAGTTCAGCCAGAAGAACATCTATCCTATGGCCTTGCAGCCCATAATAGGTGTTTTGGGTTTTTTTGGTGAAGGGTGGCCTCTGTGATGCTTATGAAATTAGTTAAACTGTTATCCATGTGAAAGCTAAGTGCACTCAAAAAGGCTTGCAGGAAGAGGGCCAAAAAAAGACTATTTTCAGAGATACATCATAAACCTCATCTGATACAGTCTCAATATATTTTCACATTCGTAGCATTATAAACAGCCATCCTTTTTTTTTACCAACCCTTGCAATTTTTTCACATGCACGTTGTCTTTACACTGCTTTATCTTTCTCTATTAAAAACAAAGCTATAAAAATACTACTAAAATGTGGAGGTTTTTCCATTTTTTTTTTTAAATGAATCAGTAACTTCTTAGAACTTATGCAGGATATCATTCAATCAAAACCTTGTATGGGAAATACTGGGTGAGGATGTGTGCTCATGTACCTTGAGATACTATCCTCTAGAAGGAGTTATGCAGTGAATACTTGCTGCCTTTGGTTGCCTGAGTTGAAGCTCTGACCACTTTAGAGGTGGCCGCAGAGTGTTTGGGAATTTAGTAGCATGTTTCTGGTTTGTCACACTGAAATACAGGTGTCTGTACTTTTTCTCAAGAAAAAAAAAAGTTATTGTTTGCCTTGAGGGTTGATAAGCACTTAGAGAGGATCAAATTCATTCTGAAATCCTTCTGTTGACTTCAACTAAGTAATTAAAGGATGAATTGCAGTCTTCCTCGCTTACTCCTTTCTACCCTTTCCTCCTCTTGTGTATAATTTGGCACAGCTGTATGGTAAATAGGTGTTGTTGGCTGTGGGATGCTTCTCAGTAGGCTGCAAACCTTTTCTTCGCCTTTTGTGGTATGCAGCTATGTATAATTATATGGTCCCCTGGTTTAGGATAAAACTGTATCATGAGAATGTCTATGGAATCAGGAGAAAAAGACTTTTCAGTCTTTTTGGTCCAGTGATCATTAAAGTAATCAGGAAAACACGGAGGATTAGATTAATAGGAAAAGCCAGATGATAATTTTTTTGCCATAATGTGTGTTAACTCACAGAAAACTTCAGAAAACTCAGAATCACGTGATGGGAGAGGGAGGGAAGGAGGAGTGGACTCTTCTGAGAAGGCCAGATTTTGGAGATCTAGTCGTACAGAGGATCTTCATGTGGGTTCTGGGTTTCTTCTTCATCTACTTCTGAAGTTCTGGGTTTTTTCCACCTCGAAAGTGCTGTCATGAAGAGTAACAGTGCATAACAGATTGGGAGAATAATACAGTTTAAAAAGTGGGCAATGAGTTGTCTAAGCTGTGTAGACATGCAAACGATTATCTGTAAGAAAAGGATCACAGAAAAACTCTTTTTGTTCCAGGCAAATAAAGGTATCATTTTCTGCATAGGTACATTAATTAGGTAGAGTCAAGTTTTGTGACAGGGAGTTAGGAGAAATGAAAGGCTTCCTGTAATATTATGTCAAAAGACTTATTGTGATTCAGAAGAAAGGTTTAGATGTCACTCTGGCTTATGACATGTTATTGTCTTTTCCTTTTGGTGAAATACAACTGTGGGATGTAATTATTGTGTTAGTAATGTACCTTGTCCTGTAGTCATATTTTTCCCTTGAAATATCTTATGTGAGCTAAAATGTCCCATTGTAATAATGACCCATTGCAGTAATAAAATTGTCAGGCCAGGTGCATGATTGACCACTCTGTATTGTTGTAACTGTCCTTTTCATATCATATTAGTCTGACTTTATTACTGTTGTCCATCATGTTTATGGGGACACCATAAAATTTGGAGGCAGTTGCAGCGTATTTACCTTCCCCCATTCATCAGTTTTTCCTTACTCTTCCGATGTAATTTGTTGAACAAGAAGTTCTTGTATGATTATTTTGATGTTATTTGAACAGAGATAGGGTTTATCAAAAAATACAGGCCTAATGTTTATGAAATCAATTTTTAGAGACTGGGCCCAACTTCTTTCTAAGGGATATTTGTCTGCTTGGTAGAAAACAAAGCGGTTTCAGCCAGAGGACTGGTCTCCTTTGTGATTGACTGACTGTGCCTCTGGAGGTGAAGGTCTCGTGATGGCCTGACTTGAGGCAGAGACGTGAATCAAAGTCCTGCTTTTCAGGTGAATCTCCTTGTAATCGCGCATGTCTGTCAGTCCACGCCGCTGGAGCGTGGCATGGCTTACTTGCACATACAGACAGCAAGAAGGATGCTGCAGCCTACTCGCTGAGGTGTGTGGGCTTCCCTCCCAGTGGTAGCAACTGTTTAATTATTCAGTGCTTAATTATGCATCAACAGAAGTGTCGATCTTCCTGGCTGGGAGACCCTCTAGGTACATAGCTAAGCCGTTCTTCTACCATTTTGGGCAGAGAAAGACATGAAATTCAAGTCTTCCAGAACCTGCGTAGTTGTGCTAGCCACTGAATGGGAGGGTAAAGTCACCTGCTGCTTTCACTCTGTTTTTGTTTCCCCCAGCCAAAGTCTTGGACCAAGTTTAACACAGATTTTCAAATAGTTTTGTGATGATAAAAAACATGTTTGTGGCAGACTACTTTTCACTGAAAAAGCTTCACTTGGATCTAATCTATAGGACATAAGGCCATGCAGAATAGCCCGCATGCAACAGAAGGCTGTGGTACTCAAGGTCAGGAAATCCAAAGTTAGGGTTGGTAATGAAAATGCCATCTGTTTGATGCTGTTTTCTTACAGCTTTGCAAGTTAGTAAATTAGTTAGTTGTTAGTAACTACATTGCATTATAAAAAGAAATTGCTTATATCATTTTACAGTCACCAAGCTAGAGAACAACTTCAGTTTGAGCTCTATCGCTGATCCTCTGTTCTTGTTTTCAGTCTGCATGAAGTATCTGAAAAGCTGCTTGGTTGCTCTTTGGGGACTGGCTGCACTCCTCTATCACATGGGAAAATTCAAAATCACTGATAATAAATAAAACCTGGATAGTATGAAGCTCCGTAAAAGCATGAAGAGAGAGCAGGTGCGTCTGCGCTGTACTTCCCAGTACTCTGGGTTTCTGGTGGGCTCGTT
Organism: Aptenodytes patagonicus; assembly: GCF_965638725.1. NCBI lineage: Eukaryota > Metazoa > Chordata > Aves > Sphenisciformes > Spheniscidae > Aptenodytes > Aptenodytes patagonicus. The sequence continues at coordinate 39,829,913 of NC_134953.1, forward strand.
TTCTCAGGCACAGTGTCACCCTTTGCCAGCCCAGCAAACAATATTTGTGCCCACAACGAAGATTCACTATCCAAGGGGATGTGATGTGGTCATTTGCTTTTATGTATGAACATGTACTTTCTGTTTCTCAAAACATTCCCAAATACTTCAGGGATTTGTAGGGAAACCGAATGTCTTTTTTGTTCTTCTCAAATGATTAGTAGCTTTGTGCTGTGTCCCCAGGAAAAGACTATGTAAAAAATCCAATTGTTTTGGATAATTACAATCATTTCTTGGATTTGTGATTAACAGTAAAATGAGATGGGAGAAAGATGTACCTAAAAAAAGAAAGTAGGAGGTGATGTACCTTAGGAGAAAAACATACTCATTTAATTAAAAGTCTTAAATCTAAGGAACTCTACAGAGCCTGTCAGAGACCAGAAGATGACTTTGGGTCTGGAAGATACAGCTGGTCTTCAGCTGGTATCATAGTTTGACATTCATAAATCTGCTGCTCCTGTACTGGAAGTATTTTTGGAAGTAAATTAAAGGGCTTTGGTTCCTGTGTCTGATTTTAATAGGCATAGCAACTTTCTGGAGTTTTCTAGGTAGAGTTTTGATGAAGACGACTGTTATTTTCCTCCTTCCCCCCATAAGTCTTTGTTACAGTCTTTTGTGCTGTTGTTTTGACATCAATGGGAAGCTATGCCTCAGTACAGCTTCCTGTATATTGCATTCTGTTTCTTTTGTGCTCTAAATCTTCCCTATGGTTTTAGTTATATGCACAACTGAAATGCTTTTTGAAAAGCTACAGGTCCTTATTTATGTCAGTGCCAGCTTTAAAAAGCTTTCCAAGTTTAAAAAAAAAAAACAACTATTTGGAAAACATTTCCTCCTTAGTTTGCTTTTGTGTTTCTCCAGTTGTGTCACCTGCTGAGTAAGTATATGTGATTGCGGGGAGGGAACGCTCGCTCCCTACTGTACCTAAAGCTGCGCAGCTGAGCGGCCCTTCCCTCCCATCACGACTAGTTTCCAGTATAGTTAGTTTGTAGCCTTCAACCCTGAATGGTGAAGGAGTGTGTAAAAGTGACTGGGAAAGGAAGATTTTCAACACCCTGAAGAGATGGCACAAACTGTAAGTCCTGGGAGAAAGGTTTCACTGTGGTGCCTCATGAAGGAGTAGGTTACTGCAAGGAAGGTATCCCTTGGATTTGCTTCTCCTGCCTACGTGTGTGGAGTCTTGGTAGCAGTGCTGGAGAAGAAATCTGAGTTGTGATGGTGACTTCCACTGGAGACACAAGACTGCCTTAGCAGAAAACCTCCTTTCCCTGTAAATGAAAGAAACTTTTAGGGACTCGTAGTCTTGGTTTGGCTGTGGAAGGTAAGTCAAGCTCAGGAAGGGAAATATCTTCTGGTGTCCTAAGGCCCTCTTCTTTTTTTTTTTTTCCTTTGTACCAAAGGCAGTGAAGCCCACTTCCCTGTATGCGCTGGTAAGGAGGAAGGAAGGGAAAAGTCCATAAAATAAATTACTTGTATCCGTATCACTTCTGGTAGGTTTGAACAAGAGAAATGGTGACCAACCTTGAATCTAGGTTTGCCAGCCTCCAAAAGTTAACTGTCTCCTTATAACTAGACAGGAATTTATTAATGTAATTTCCTCAAGGGAGTAAATTTAATAGAAGTGTTAACTATTATCAGTAGCACATTAGGAGGAATTCTCCAGGTACTGCAATCTCTAACCATTACAACATTTTTTTTAATTCCTTTAAGTTGTTCATATGACATGTTCTTTATTACCAGAATCTGATTCGGCAAGTTTAGATAAGTCAGAGCTGGGATTTTTAGAACAGTAACAATACAGGTTTCTCAGATGACCTTTTCTGCCTTGTTGAAGTTGAAAGAGATAAAAGAAAAATAGACTTAGACCATTTTGAGGTCTGTCAGAAGATAAATGAATAATTTAAATTCAGTTTAGTTGAAATCATTACTACATCATGCTATCTTTACACAATTAGTTTGTTGTCAGTTCATTGTATTTTTATAGTGATGTATTTAGTTGCAGCTCTGGAGATAAAGTCACAGGAGTGACTTTTAGGAAGTGGATTTCTTTTGATAGAATTGCAGAATCTTAGAATAATTTAGGTTGGAAGGGACCCTGGGTAATTATCTCGTCCCACCTCATGCTTAAAGCAGGGCTAACTTCAACATTCAATTAGGTAGTTCACGGCCATGTCCTGTTGAGTTTTGAGCATCTTCAAGTGTGGAGATCCCACAGCCTTTCTGGGCACCTTTCTTACTGTTTGAGCAATCCATGAAGAAATGTATTTCCTAATATCTAATCAGAATTTTCCTCACTTCAGCTTGTGCCTGTTGCCTTTTGTCCTGTCTGAAAAAAGCCTGCTTCCTCCCTTCCTGGTGCAGGACTTTACCTGGCCCTTAAGGAGAGAATGACCGGTGGTGAGTGCTTGTGAACTCTAGAACTGTGCCAGTATTGAGAGCTTTATGTCATGCAACTTAATCCAGCTGAACTGGCCCATTTTAATGAGGGTTAAACTCCTTGAACTTCGAATTTGATAAAAAATTAAAACTTCAAGAGAATAATAGTTCTTCTCCCCAATTCAACAGCACTGCTTTTTGCATGCTTGCAAAATAGAAAGGAAGAGGAACCTCAGATCACCTTCAGTCATCCTTTTTGGGGCATATATTGTATTACATCTCTGATCTTCGGAGCAGGGCAGCTGGCTAGGTGCCTTGCCTCTAGCTACCCTGGATGCTACACGTACAAGGAAAAAAGTAAAATTCTTCTGTGGTACCTGCAAAGGAACTTCCAGGTCTGTGGACAAGCTGCCTTTGAACCTTTTTCTTTCCACGTCTGAAAAAATGGATGCAAACCCCTGAAGTTTCTGGATAAAAAATAAAAAGCTACAAAAAAGGGCAGGAGGGTGAAGTGACAATAACGAAAAAATCCCCCACAAACCTAACAACCCATAAATGGAAAGAACAATACCCCACAAGGCTGTTGTAACAAACCAGGGACTAATCTGTTTCTGTGTCCCAGGTGGCTGGGACAGGAAAGACAATTTGAGAAAAATATTAGGAAAAATTTTAGAGGAGTAATGAAGGTTAGCAAGCTGATGTGTTTACTTGAAGAGAGCGTCCATGCCAGAAGGTCTGTCTAGAATAAAGTAGACATGGCAGCTTTTGCCTTGTGGAGCATGGAAATGAGTAAGGTAGTGTGCTGAGGTCCACAGTACCTCTAACTAGAACTGTAAAGCATGCTTCCTCCCTCTCGTCTTCCTTCTCTCTCTCTCTCTCCTCTCTTTATTTTTTTTTTCAACTGAGACACTGAACAAATGCAGCAGTTGTCCTAACTGGATGATTTCTTTAGACTTGACTAAAGAGTTCAAGCCATCTGTGATCCTACCAGGGGAGTAATGGGCAGAAGAGTACTATTTTATTGTGTATATCCAACTTAAAAAATTCAATGCAGAAGAGAAATACGTATTTTCTTATAGTTCCTCCTTGGCAGAAGCAGGCTATTATTTTGGCATTCTCTACAGATTTTTTTTCTAGAAGAATATATCGAGGAGAGAAGAACTCTTTTTTCAAATTGTTCAGCAGAAATCCTTTTTCATCTAAATGAGTAGCAATCACTTGCAGTCCTGGGCATGTGGGATAATAAAATGATACAGCAAGGTTTGAAACAGGGATGGGAAGTTATGAAGACAAAGAGAATGCTTCAGATCTTAGGGACAATGCAGATATACTGGCAGCTGAACAAAAAGTTTTGCAGTCAGGTAGCTGCTTCTCTGAGTCCTGGGTATATTGGCAGCTCTAGAAATGGAGGGATCTGTTGGGAAGATGGTGCTTCATGTTATCTCTATCCTGCGATCAACTGAGTTATATCATGTAAACAAATGTTTGTGCATGTCAGTGTCATGAGTAACAGTGGTTCCATATAAACAAATTAACTTCTCTGTATTTATATCATGAAGAGCAGCTCAACCTGGAAAAGCTTAACTTTGGCACACAGCGATCCAGATTATACCTGTAGTAGGCATTAGAGGGCTGATAAATTGCTGTGGCTTTCCGTGCTCTGCCCATTTACCTGAACACTGAAGTCCAGAGATGGATGAGCTTGAAAGGACTTTTCTCATCAGCTTTCTTATAACACAACCCACAGAAACTTCCTAGGCTCCTTAATTTTGGAGATTGTTTTTGCATGTGACCTCGTAACACAGTAATTTTTAATAGCTTTTTTAATGTAGCAAAAGGCTCTGATTAGAAACTACCTGACCTCTCTGCAGAAGCTAAGGCTGTGGAAATAAGAATGAGCGCGCTGTAAGTTTCTAAAGTATGTCAGTGTTTTAGAGTGCTGGTTTTTGTGTTCTTTTTAGATAGATATTTGTGACACTCCCAAAGGCATAGTACCTAAGTTTTCTGTATTGGTATACCTCAATCAAGACTTGCAACCTTAGTATTTAGAACTTAGACTAACAACTTAGGCTTGCCAATGTGACGCCCATCTACAAGAAGGGACGGAAGGAGGATCCGGGGAACTACAGGCCTGTCAGCCTGACCTCGGTGCCGGGGAAGATTATGGAGCGGTTCATCTTGAGGGCGCTCACAAGGCATGAGCGGGACAACCAGGGGATCCGGCCTAGCCAGCACGGATTCATGAAAGGCAGGTCCTGCTTGACCAACCTGATCTCCTTCTATGACCAGGTGACCCGCCTAGTGGATGAGGGAAAGGCTGTGGATGTGGTCTACCTGGACTTCAGGAAGGCCTTTGACACCGTCTCCCACAGCATTCTCCTAGAGAAGCTGGCGGCTCACGGCTTAGACAGGTGTACTCTGCGCTGGGTCAAAAACTGGCTGGATGGCCGGGCCCAGAGAGTTGTGGTGAATGGAGTTCAATCCAGTTGGCGGCCAGTCACAAGCGGTGTTCCCCAGGGCTCAGTTTTGGGGCCGGTCTTGTTCAATATCTTTATCAATGGTCTGGACGAGGGGATCGAGTGCTCCCTCAGTAAGTTTGCAGACGACACCAAGTTGGGTGGGAGTGTTGATCTGCTCAAGGGTAGGCAGGCTCTGCAGAGGGACCTGAACAGGCTGGATCGATGGGCCGAGGCCAACTGTATGATGTTCAACAAGGCCAAGTGCCGGGTCCTGCACTTTGGCCACAACAACCCCATGCAGCGCTACAGGCTTGGGGAAGAGTGGCTGGAAAGCTGCCCAGCAGAGAAGGACCTGGGGGTGTTGGTCGACAGCCGGCTGAACATGAGCCGGCAGTGTGCCCAGGCGGCCAAGAAGGCCAATGGCATCCTGGCCTGTATCAGAAATAGCGTGGCCAGCAGGAGCAGGGAAGTGATCGTGCCCCTGTACTCGGCACTGGTGAGGCCGCACCTTGAATACTGTGTTCAGTTTTGGGCCCCTCACTACAAGAAGGACGTCGAGGTGCTGGAGCGTGTCCAGAGAAGGGCAACGAGGCTGGTGAGGGGTCTGGAGCACAAGTCTTATGAGGAGCGGCTGAGGGAACTGGGGTTGTTTAGCCTGGAGAAAAGGAGGCTGAGGGGAGACCTCATCGCTCTCTACAGCTACCTGAAAGAAGGTTGTAGCGAGGTGGGTGTCGGTCTCTTCTCCCAGGTAACAAGCGATAGGACAAGAGGAAATGGCCTCAAGTTGCGCCAGGGGAGGTTTAGATTGGATGTGAGGAAAAATTTCTTTACTGAAAGAGTGGTGAAACATTGGAACAGGCTGCCCAGGGAAGTGGTGGAGTCCCCATCCCTGGAGGTATTTAAAAGACGCGTAGATGAGGCACTTAGGGACATGGTTTAGTGGGCATGGTGGTGTTGGGTCGACGGTTGGACTCCATGATCTTAGAGGTCTTTTCCAACCTCAATGATTCTATGATTCTATGATTCTATAACTTGAAGACTGAACAGCTTATTCTTCTTTTAATTTACTTTTATTTACTTTTACTTATTGGTTTTGAATGTCCAGCCTAAAATTTGTGCCCGTGTAATGTTTGTCTTCATTGAAACTTCACTAAATGGGAATTCACTGCAAGTATTGCCTGTGTGGCTCATGCTGTCAGAGCACCAAGCTGGTGCCAAAAACAGGTAGTAAAAAAATAAAATAAAATGGTGGGGCACAGGAAAGAGCTTTGGATGCAGCCTCTTTCTTGGATGAAGAAATGACTTGAAGTAAATTCAGTTTCTTGAAGGGTGAGGTTGGTAGAGAAAACATAGGCTTAGTTTTGGACAATATTATTCCTAGCTTTCCTAGTATTTGCTAAGAAGGTGTGTATGTGTGTTGCTCTCCACTTTCCAGCTTTGAGCGGAGTGGCATTGTGTTCTTCAGGGCTCAGCCCGTTGCCATGGATTCTAATCAAGGTTTTAATGGCGGTTTTCTGATACTTGCATTTCAAGGAAGGATAAATGAGCCTAGTCTCTGTGAAAACATCATGTTGGTTGTTTTTATTGGGAGGATTTGCTCCAAAGAAAGCAAGATGAAGGCCTATTGACTAGTTTTGCCTAAAGTAAATGTTCTCCCCTCTCCCTTTTATCTGGTTTGGCTAACAAGTCAGAGTGCTAAAACCTTCCCTTGCTTAAGCATCTCTATTACTGTATTATGTTTAATAACAGTACTTTTTCTTATTTGTAACCTGAAATTTTTTACATTAACTTTTGTGCGCACAGCTGTCTCTTTTCAATTTGCTTTTTAGTTACATTGGATTGTACTAGTACTAATTTACCTGTCTCTGCTATGTCTGCCAAACGCTTCAGTATACTTTGACTAGCTACTCCTAATCTTAAAGAATTTGTTGTACAGAGTGTGTTGTACTGATTCAAATTAGATATTCATTTAGTACGATGGAGAAGGACCTAAATTTATGCAGAGTCCTATACTTGAACTGGGCAGAAATTGTAATTCAGTGCTGTTCTCCTGCTCCATACACACAGCCTGTCTTCACTGAATAGCTGAAATCTGGGCAAAACAGTTTTGTTTCATGTTTTCCAGAATGGCCTGCGTACAACCACAATTGCAGAAATATGACTGTAAAAACCCATCTCCTTTTTGCCTGTAACTACTGATTTAGTATTCATGGATAAGCACATATTTAGGCATTGAGATATCGTGTTATATCATTTTTACTGCTTAAAGAGGTGAACACTATTACCTATATGCTACAGAAGACAGCGTGTTGATTTATGTGGACATTTTAGATTGAAGGATTCTCTTTGGGAGGATGTTGGTCTGTCTTCCCAGGTGAGTCTCTCTGTGGGAGAGAGAACAGTTTGTTTTGCTCTTTCTTCATCTCTCATCTTGTCTGTATCTATTTTTAGACAGATGGAGTTGCACATTCTGGCTGCGGCACACATTCTGCAGTGACTCCTTGTTCCTGCAGAATGGCTAATTAAGTGAGAGACAACTCAGGCAGGAATGATTTACACCACATGAACATGGCTCAGACTTCAGAAAATACTGGCAGATTCTGCCAAACTGTCAAGTTATCAAGTTGTTTGCTTTTTGCCAGGCTTCATCAGTGACCATTAGCTTCGTGGTCTGGCTGAAATTCTTTCATTTTGGCGGAGTGTGAAATAATTTTCTCTCTGACTCCTGCCACTGGTGGTAGCCTGACTCAATATAGGCTGATGACTGATAGCAGCAGAGAAGCGGTGCTCAACAGCTGAGTACACAGCCCTGTGCTGCAGAAGATACTATGTTCCATCATAAACATTTCCATTCTCAAAATTTAGAAGGCACTGGCAGAACTGGGAAAGCCCTGCCTGCGTGCTTAGCCTCTAGGAGCCTACTGCGGTTAAGTCACGTTGCATCTGTTGAGCTGCTTTCCAAGTTAAGTGACCGTCGTGGTTTGACTCCAGTTGGCAACTAAGCACCACACAGCCGCTTGCTCATCCTCCCCCCTGCGGTGGGATGGGGGAGAGAATCGGAAGAGCAAAAATAAGAAAACTCGTGGGTTGAGATAAGAACAGTTTAATACTGGAAATATAATAATAACAATAACAATAATAATAATAATAGTAATGGAAAGTAAAACAACGAGAGAGAGAGAAGCAAACAAACAAACAAACAGGAAAAGAAAAAAAAAACAAGTGATGCAACTGCTCACCACCCGCTGACCGACGCCCAGCCAGTCCCTGAGCAGCGATCACCACCCCCCGGGCAACTCCCCCCAGCTTATATACTGAGCATGACGTCATATGGTATGGAATGTCCCTTTGGCCAGTTTGGGTCAGCTGTCCTGGCTGTGCCCCCTCCCAGCTTCTTGTGCACCTCCTCGCTGGCAGAGCATGGGAAGCTGAAAAGTTCGTGACTAGTGTAAGCACTACTTAGCAACAACTAAAACATCGGTGTGTTATCAACATGATTCTCATCCTAAATCCAAAACACAGCACTGTACTAGCTACTAGGAAGGAAATTAACTCTATCCCAGCCGAAACCAGGACAGGGACTTACAGAAAAATGACTGTCTTTTTAAACTCTATCCTCCCTTGGTCAGGACGGTTTTATATTATTATGTGGTACCATGAGGAACGGTAAGCTTGTGGGTTTACCTACATGTAAGAAAAGATGTTTGCAAAAACTCCCATGCTAAATGTCTGAGCTTTCTCTGTCTGGATGTACAGACAAATGCTTTCCTTGCTGTGTTCTCCTGCCTCTTCTCCTTTTTGATAAAAGGCTTGTCTCTCTGTGTCCTTTAACTGATACGATTTATCTCACTAAGGAGAAGAAGGCAGTGAGCTAAAAGGGCAAGTGAAGACAAATGTGGAACACCTCGCCAAGAGGTGTGCAAACAGAGGGGAAGGACAGTACCAGGTTGTCATGCATATATCTAAAACACAACCAAATATAGCATTGTGTACGCACTAAAGCAAGGCTATGCAGGCCCAAAAACTATAAAATCTAATTAGGTAGCTGTTTATGTGAAATACTGGTAAGTTTGAGAGCATTTCTGATGAACTAGAGTACAGAATGCTCGCAGTCCATCAAACAAAGGTCTACACAAGACGCTGACAGTATTCTACAAGAAGGAGGTACAGATGCGGAAATTTCTCGAAGTAATGTGAAGAGCTAACATTGTGCAGCTAATGATCTTGACTATATACCTAGGGTATGGAAAAAGCTATTAACCAATTAAAAAATGTTGAGTGGAGGTTTTTGACCTTCATTTTTCTACTGTTTATGGCATACAAAGAAGAGATTAAATGTCTATAAAGGGGAATCCAGGGCTTGTTTTGGGCTGTTGGAGCCAGCATGTGCTCTTTGAGCACCTTCGATATGGGTAGCCGCCATCTCCATTTGCAACCTGCGACTTTAGTGGTATTTACCAACTTAAATATTTTTACATGTGTAATGATAACTTTTTTCAAGCAGCAGGCAGTGACTAGACACAGGATAATGGCTTGTGTGCTCACTGAAGCCTTAAAGTGCTTTTTTTAGGTATTTTTGGCCACGTGCGAGTGCCTGGCAGGTGGAGTGTGTACTGCCAGTGATTGCTGGGGCTTTATGAAGCAGCTTCTGGGACGGGTGAATGTGCAGTGTTTGCCGTGCTAAGCTACATGCATTCCTGAAGCTTTCCTAGCAATAATAAACAATGCAACCAATATTATTGCGATTTATGGACTAAGCCAGAAACCCTCATGTGAGTTACAGCCTTGATGGCTGAATTGCGAACGCAATTATTCTTCTATGCATAAATATGCAGTGCTGTCCCAATCAGTTATGCTACTTCTGAAGCCTTGGGAATAAAGAAGCATTTTGCTGCTGAATAACATATACATGGAACCTTGAATATCTCAGCTGAATTGGTAAAAGAAATCTCATGCCAGTAGTCCCCAGAAACGAGCTAGATGGATTTCTGCTTTGGGTATTCTCCTGCATGCTCTCAAACAGAAAGCAGATGGATAATGTGGTGGGTGAAGAGACAGCATTGAGCATCTATATTTTAAACAATAAGAGATCTTTTTTTTTTTTCCTCTTTACAGACAGCTATTGTGTGCTTCTTATTTCATTATTCATATCAGGCTTCCTGAACAAGATATTTCTGTGTGAAGAGTCTTTTTAAAGGTGTCATTATGAATTTCTTAAGAAAACTTTGGAACAAATTTTTATAGATGTCGTGGTTTAACCGCAGCCAACAACTAAGCACCACACAGCCGCTCGCTCACTCCCCCTCGGTGGGATGTGGGAGAGAATTGGAAGAGTAAAAGTGAGAAAAGTCGTGGGTTGAGATAAAAACAGTTTAATAGGCAAAGCAAAAGCCGCGCACGCAAGCAAAGCAAAACAAGGAATTCATTCACTACTTCCCATCGGCAGGCAGGTGTTCAGCCATCTCCAGGAAAGCAGGGCTCCATCACGCGTAACGGTTACTTGGGAAGACAAACGCCGTCACTCCGAACGTCGCCCCCTTTCCCTCTTCTTCCCCCAGCTTTATATGCTGAGCATGACGTCATATGGTGTGCAATATCCCTTTGGTCAGTTGGGGTCAGCTGTCCCGGCTGTGTCCCCTCCCAGCTTCTTGTGCACCCCCAGCCTACTCGCTGGTGGGGTGGGGTGAGAGGCAGAAAAGGCCTTGACTCTGTGTCAGCGCTGCTCAGCAATAATGAAAAACATCTCTGTATTATCAACACTGTTTTCAGCACAAATCCAAAACAAAACCCCATACTAGCTACCATGAAGGAAATTAACTCTATCCTAGCCAAAACCAGCACAATAAAGGAGAGCCTTTATTGAATCGTAGGCTATATGCTAGCACATTATACATGGTTACCATTCCCAGTGAATTTTAATTTCAAAGCTGCACATTTACTGTAAAATCTTGAAAAACACAAAAGGCTTTGGTTATAATGAACTGCTACCCACTAGATGACCTTGTTGAAGGTCTGTGAGGTTTCTTACTTTTCTGTCTTTTGCTGCAGAAGTATGGTCTGACACCCCCAGACGGAATTATTCAGCTTTCAAGCAGTAACATTGCAAGTCACCTTGCTGCCTTAAATCCGTTTCATAAGCCTCCCTCAAATTTCTGTGGCATATCCTTAGCTTGAATATGGGACCACAGAGACGCTTAAGTCTTAATCTATCATTGTAGACAGCTGTCTTAATTGAATCAGCTGGTGGTAGCATGAAAAATTTGGCATTTTTCTTTGCTGTTTGGGTGACTACTTTCCTGCCATTATTGTTTGTGATGGCTGAATCTCTTCCAAAGTTTCAGTTTGAGCAAACTCTCCTCTGTTGCAGCAGGTTATCAAGGCTCAGAAGAAGGACTGTGGTCTCGTTTTAGTCTGTGTAAACCAGCTGAATCATTTAAAACAAAACACAGAGGAAATATTAGAGACTCCTCAGAGCTGAAGGAGACGGGGAAGTCTGCCAGGGTGGGGTGCAGCTCCAGCTCCTCACCCAAGTTTTGCATCTTATGACTTGGTTTAAAGTCTGATGGCATAGATGATGTCTCTGAAACTTGGAGCCATATTTATCCCAATCAATTTCATGCATGTAACTGAGACGTCTAACCACTACAACAGTCAAGGGAGGGCTGTGTGTGCACATTTCTATGAGCAATTCAGCCAGTTCAGATGTGAAATTGTTCTGTCCCTCCAAAATGTCAGAGTGAATGTAAGACAGTAACAATTCTAGCTCTTCAGGTAAGTCTCTAAAGGCAGGAGCCAGGCATGATCCATCTAACTTGCCAAAGCCCTCGTTATTGACTGCATTTCTTTTATTTTAAAACAGAAAATATGTCCACCCTAAATCTTATCCATAAGGTTAACCATAGATTTTCTTTGGATTGTTTGATGTTAAAGATATATCACCAAATACATCTGCTTCGCAAACTTCTTGCAGCATCAGCTTTTCACGTGTGTCCCCCCTGCAGTAAGCAAGCTATCTTATTGCTTCTTCTCTAAAGTGCTTTGCCTCTGCTACTATTCTCTGTTGAGTTTACCTCATCTCATCTTATCCATCTCCTACGGGCACCAAACTCTCAGCTTCCCATGTTCAGTCACCCAGCTTATTCATTCTCATTTTCTTGATTGCTGCTTCACTCCTGTGTGGTGGTATGGGTCGCGCAGCAATGCTCCTGCAATGCTCCTGCTCCCCTGTGTTCATCATCCACCGCAATATTCTGACCTACAGAGTCTCCTCTCTTGTCTGGAGGTGTTATACAGCCTCTTGCTGTGTCTTTGATTATTCAGACCCAGATAAGGCCCTGATTCAAAATCTCTGAACTGAGTGGCACTGCTCCTATTAAATGCCGGCGATGCAGAATTACAGGCCAACCATCAATAAATGCCAGCATGGCCAAAATGTCACGCTTTTCCCCTTCCTCCCAGCCTATAAATGTGATGATGTGTTTTAGACTACCAATCAAGAAAGTGGAAGCAACTGACTCCCTAAATGCAGTGTTGGAAAAATATTACTAAAGAAAGAGCTGGGCCAAATGAGATATCCCTCAAAAGGTAATGAGTGATTTTAGCTTCTGCTGCCACAAGATCTAACAGAAGCATCCTTCTTCTTTTCAAGCATAGAAGGTCTTTGCTTTGTGGTAGCTGCATTGTGTGTGTGTTTTATAGCAATTTTCTCATAGGAGTAGCTAGGAAACAACATTTCACCAGCAAAAAAAGAAGGATTTTGAATGCTGTATATATCTGTGATATCCTGATGTTGTGCAGCTTCATGTTGTCTAGTCAGTCTGTAGAGTCATTTGCATTTGTAGGAATTGTGTCCTTTCAGATAGGAATGACGCGGTCAGTAGTTTGGCTGCTAAATGGCCTACAGCAGGAATTTTATCTTCTGCACTCAGAAAAAAAAAATATCGTTTGTATTAGCTTTCAAACTCCATCCTCCTTCCCCCCTTGCCGACCCTGCTCTTCCCCAGTGGAAGTGGTGTGGCAGTAAAATTGTGGGGGAGCTTATTAAATCTGCACATTTAATGCCTCAATTTAAACCTTGGATAATAAAGGACCATCTTTTAATTTAAGCTGTGGATTTACCATCTGCACAAATTGGATTTTTTTTTCCTTTCTGTATTACCTGAAAAACAGCATTACTATGGATAATTTGTGAAGCATTGGTTTCTACATGACCGCCTACATTCATAGTTAGGTCAATGTGCACAGGAGTTCAAAAATAGAGACAGACAGCCGGACACTGCTCTTCCTGAAGCCATTGAGTCAGATAAGCACTCCTTAAACTGTATTTTATTTCTTTTTGTCATTTTCTCCTGCTTAACCTTGCTCTAATATCTGAACCTTGCTTCCTTCCAGCATGAAAAGCAGTAACACTGCATCTGGAGTTCTGTGCTAGGACAGTATTTGGATGCATCTTCTCTGTTTGAAAGCAGGTTGTCGGCTGTAACTGAAGCCACGGTTGGTGCTGTTGCTGCTTGCTTGCCTGCTTTAAAGGTGGGTAGATCAGAGAGGGGAGGTGTGCCAAAGTCCAGCTTCCTGCAGCGCTGATTTGGTCCTCGTTGGCTGTCCTTCTGCATATTCTAAGATGCTTTGTGACTATCTCCCAAAACTCTGTGCTACCTAATACTATGAAGTCCCACTAACGTAAAAGAAAATAAAAACCAATTAGGCTAGTGAGTGAATTCCCATTGCAAAGATTCCAGTTAGCCAGGATTATCTGTGGTATGCCATTCATATGGAGAACATTTTTAGGGACACTCTTAAGTGGTATTAATTGCCTTGGAAGCATAAGATAATTGTAATCAGGAAACAAAATAATGTGTTCTGTCTGGGTAGTTAGATTAAAAGAGCTGCATATCCAATGTTAAAGACTTTTGGGAAAACCGAAACAAAACCTCTTTACTCTGGAATAATGAACTAATCTCAGATGACAATTCCTAAAGGAAAATCGCATAGGAGGAATCCCACATCCCAGTCACTCATTCCCACCTCTGCCTGAGCACCCTTTGCTCCTGGGCGAGGTTAGGGGTTGGGGCTGGCTCGTGGCAGGGTCTGGGGACTCTTTAGGGCTGGAGAGTAAGGGAAGACCACGGGACTGCCAGTTTAGCTGAGCAGCTCAGCCACGTCAGGGAGTTTGTTTTTAGGAGAGCTATGCAGTATACTTAGGTAGATGATCAAAGTGTATGTTTTTCATCTCCTCTCTCTACTATGTGCATGTGTAAATGCAATGCAAACCATTCCCTTCTGCCTGCCTTGCAGTAGCAATTTTTAGGCCAAAAGTCATTTTAATGTCTAACTTACCATTGAGAAAAGTGGATAGGTTTAACACTGCGAATAAGAAAGCTAGACTGCCCGAATTCATCCCGTTGTGCAGCCTAGCATCATGAAGAAGGGAGACAAGTTCGTCATTGTCACTTTTTGCACAGTTTTTTACCTCTTGCTCTCTCTTTTTCGTCCTTTCTTGAAGGAAATAGTTCAGTTTTTACCCTAATAAATTTTTCACACAGGAAAAAGGTCAAAATGAGATAGTCCCATGAGCTAGGCCCTCTTCCCATCGCTCCTTTTCCCAATAATCTTTGAAGCATTTGGCCAATTGAGGAGAGGTGCTGAAATCAGTGCCACTGCCAAAGAAGTGATTGAAGCATGCGTGGCTGGTAGCAAGCCAAATAAAGTAACAGCTACTGGCTTGTATGTAGTGGCAGAGCTGGGCAAGCTCCTCCTGGGGGGCAGTATCCATGGTCCACACATTAGCCTTAGACCGGTGAGACCAATGTTCTCGATTGCTGTCATGATTTCCTCAGATTTGAAGTTTTGTCCATAGGGCTGAGCTGAAAGAGGTGATCCTAGGATATTCCTGAGCTTAAATAATTTTTTATGTAAATAGGATAGCCTCAAAGTCTAACATATGTTATTGGGAAGTCCTTAGGACATGGGAGGTTCCCTGAGGAGCACATAAATTTGGTGCCTGTACCAAGCGGAGCTGAAACTGTTCGAGCCCAGCTGGATCTGGGGGAGATGGGGGAGGATAATTTTCATTTCTGATTTGTCAGCTCTGACTGTAATTTCTGTAAATCTAACTCTGTTGCCTGTCTACATGTTGTAAAAGCAATCACACTTAATCATACCAATTGTATATAAAGATGAAGAATTGCAAGGAAGGACATGTTTAACTTTTGACATTTGCTTAAATTCTTAGAAAATTACATGGCATATTGTCCAGCAAAATTTGAAAGTCGCTGCAGATTAAAGCTACTAAGGGCTGATTTTAATCCTCAGCATGCCTGAGCATTGAGTCCATTAGTATCTGTTACTGTGTCAATAGAGAAAACAAACTCCAAGCGCTACCAATTAACTTCACCAGCAAGTGAACAGGCATCTTTCATTAGGAGGCGGGAGACCAGAGCTGGTGTTTCAGACATCTGATGGCCTTTGTGTGTGTCTGCTATCTCATTATCTTTGACAGGGACTAAATGCAATCTTCAGAGCTGATCAGTGCCTCTCTGAGGACACTTTTTTTAATTTACTGTATTATATTATAGCATCTTTTCTCTTTAACTGGAGACATCTCAATCTATTCTGATGATAGTTACACTGTGTGTGCATATAAATTCAGACACATACTTAGAGATATAGATGGTTTTAGTCTGTATTTGGGAAGGTGTTAAAAACCACAACTCTAAACTTGTTTCATTATCTCTAAAATTAAAATTGCTAATATCTGAACTTCTAAAATAAAAAAAGAGAGCAAGTCTTAAATGGGCACCATGCATTATTCTTAAACGCAGCTTCTGCTGTAACTAATCAAAAGGATGAGTTTGAAATAGGCTTCCTGTGAATTTCCTGTGAAATGAGAGAGTGAAATGAGTCGTTTAAGTTTGATCTTGTCCACCTGCCAGCACAGGGCTGAGCACTCTTTCAGGAGCCTCTTAATGGCTAAGCTTGGACATCTCAGGAGACCCCTGACACCAGCCACACCGGGAACAAGAGCTTGTCAGATGCTCAAATGGCAACGATTGCAGTGCTCGTGTCAAATACATAGTGTGCCAGAACCCCAAACAAAAGAAATGCCTGAATAGCATGACACAATTGTTTGCCCCTATTTGCCCCATCAACTAACCCCTTGAAGGGGATGTAGGTGCAGATGTAGACCCCAATCCCCATGCACAGAGCCTTCAAAGTGCTGGGTTGATTGCACTCACCTGGATACTTATACGCTGGTTCCTACTTAGCCTTAAGTAAAGGAGTATTAATTCATTACTGAAGTGGCGTGGCCTCTTTACAGCAGGAATTTATATACAAGACCTATGCTAGAGTTCAGGCCTGATGGGTAATTAATGCACCCATCTGCACATACAGAGGAACATCTGGCCATGCACATGCCACCCAATCAAATTTCAGGGCAAGCTACTAATTTCTCTTTCAGGGGAATAAGGAGGGGTATGTGGAAGTTTTGGGCAAAACTCCCACAGATGGAGTATTTGTTATTGACTGAAGTAGGTAGTTGTATAGTCGGAGGGGAATATAAAATTAAATATAAGATAAATAAATATAAAAATATAAATATAAAAAAGTTATTGTGGTGATGGTGCTCTGACATGAGGGTTGAAGGTGGCTGAAAAGATACGGCTAAGAAAAAATTAACAGTGCCCCTCTCCCCAGGTAGTTTGGATTTTTTCATTCAGGCTTCCTACCCAGCTACTAGCAAGCCTGTGATGTGTGGCATGACTAAGGCGAGCTGTTACGGTGACGGGCTGGGAACAAATGTGACTCTTCTGTGACAAGAGATTTCTTCTTTGCGGCTTTTTTTTTTCCCTAACATGGTTAGAAAGTTGTTCTGTTCAACTTCGCATTTTCCAGCTTTGATTTTCCAACTTCGAATGTTTTACGTTGAGTCCTATATTACATGATATTTTTAATCTTCCTTTTTAAATTATGAGATGTTGGAGGAAAGCATAATTATGTTAGGAATCCAGCAGAACAGGAATTTTTGCTTTTCTGAGCAGATGCTGACAAACAAAAGCACAGTAGCTTTCCAGCAGTAGCATGTTACAAGCATATATAAGCCATAGGAGGAAATCACAGTATGTCATGATTGAAGTAGTAAATGCTTGGAAGCTGTGTGTAAAGGAAATATTATTCTCAATTCTGCGCATTATACTTCATTAAACAGGAAATGAATAGCATCCTCTTACACATGGTACTGTCTAAAGCTGGTTGTCCATGGCTGTGTCTAAACAAATGTTTTGGTTCAGAGTGGTGGTGCGGTTTTGAGGAAAATCCCCTTATTTGTCCCCATGTCCTGAGTGCTGGCTTGGTTCAGGGAGGGGTTTGGTTGGGCATGGGCTGGGTTGCTTTTGGAGAAAACTACACCAGGAGCTCCACTTCTGGGGTCTGCCCAGTACACTGCAACCCTGGGGGGATGTGGGGGTTTGAACCAGGGAGGTGGCCTGAAGAACGGATGTGAGGAGGGGACATTCAGTCCAGAGGATCAGATTAACTCAAGTCTGAAATAACAAGACTGAAGCAGAGCTGCAGAGCTTTCTGGATTCCCAAATCTCACTGCTTTTCGGGGTTGCTCCCAATCGGGAGACTTGCAGTCTCCAGTTTGAGTGTTTATAATGTGGAGAGGGCAAGATGGCAGATTGAGACTATCATTAAGCACCTTGGGTCCCAGTTGCCTTCCTAGCTGGAAAGTGAATTAAATAACCCGCGCCACTCTGCTGTTCAATAGAATAAGTTTGCTTAGCTTAACAAGATCAGCTGTGGTAGGGTATCTAGTTTATCAGTAGCTGCCTGAATTGAGAAGCTGCCTTCTTGCAATTTGAATAGCTTTGCTCTAGTGTCATGCCAATATAAGCATCTTAAAACTACAAAGTTCACTAGGAGGCAGTGGTTATTTTTAAGTGGTAAAGTATGGAATATTTAGCTCTCCAGAAATTTTTTGTACCTGAGCTGGATCAAAACTTTCTTTTGAATTGTAGACCCGCCTCACTGTAGTTAGACTACACCTAGTCAAAAATGTATGAGAGTGGTAGCTGTGGTGTCCTAAAGCGATGAGAAGTTGTTAAGTGAGACAAGACTTGTGAGAAGAGGTCATGCAGTGTATCCAGCAAACTGGTATCGGCTTCAAGGAAAAGGCTGGATAGACAGTTTTTCATTCAGAAATAAAAGCAATGCTCTTCAAAGCTAAATACCAAGAGTTTTTTGCATCTGCTGGAATGCTAAATCACCTTGGAAGGAAATTACTACCTACAGAGTCTGGTTAGGAGGAAGAGAGCTACACATTGCCTTTTTTTCCCCCCTCAGATTGTCTGATTATCTGACCTAGTCCCTCAGATTACAGTACAGAGCTGTAAATGCATGGTGGGAGCAGAGGAGGTGGAGGGGTGCAGCACATTATGGCAAGAACTTCTACCTCTGAGGGCCCTTTGAAGATTGAAGGATGGAGTTTGGTGGGGATCAAACCCTAAACTGACTCTAATGCCCTTAGACTGACCCACACAAATGTCCTTAACACAGCAGTGTTAAGGAGAAGAAACACTCACAAATGAGGACATGACAAATGGATGCTCAGCTGCAATACTGTCCCGGCATAACTTGCCTGCTTTGGCTGCAGAGCTCAGTGGCTCTGGGCCCTCCGTTGTGTGGTAGCAATATGGCTTGCAAGTACCAAAGTCACTTTGGGAAATGGGATTTGCAACCAAGAGGTACAGAGAGCACTGAATGCTCTCCCGCGTCCCCAAATATGCAATTCCTGTATTTTCACTGAATGCCAATAGCTTGCCAAGAAGCTCTCTCTTTCTGCCTCCACTCAAACTGACATCAGGGTGTGTATACATGGCAAACAACAGGGTCTGTATTCATTTCTTCATTTAGCATCTTTCATTAGATAGTGTTTCTGGATGCCAAAACTTCAAAGAAGTGCTGCAATATTGCTCTGTTTGCTCCATCCTTTGAAAACCAGTAGAGGCAGCAATATTACTTTGGGGATTATGTTCCTGTTAACTTTTAAAAAAAAATGCATTTGCACATTGGTATTTCTTATTTTTCAGATGTGTGCACTCCCAGGGATAATCAGTCTGAAAATCAAAATCTGCTAAGTTAACTGTTTCTGCATTTTCCTCTTCTCCTTAAATGTTTTCCTCTGGAGCAATTCAAACAAAGAAATTTCTTTACAAAGTCACAGTGCTTCTGTGTGGGAGCGTGTTTGTCTGGCACTGGCTGGAAAACAGGACAGATCTTGTCTGGATCCTGGGGAATGCAGTTCAAACAGCATTTACTATCCTTTTGGTTACTCACATGTTTTGTTTTACCGCTGGTTAGGTTGAGGAGCTGCATTCAGCCACAAAAAGCAAACTGCTATTCGTAGCTTGATGGCTTGTAACGCGCAGTCAGCAGAGGAGAGCTAATCCTTCAATGTTCGAACGAGAACTGAGGCAACAAGGCCTCTGGAAGACTAATTATCCTGTCTCTGTCACTAGACAGCTCTGAAAGTCTTTTCTCCCTTCTTTGCCTAGTCTGCTACCTCCAACAAACATGTCTCAACTCTCCCCTTCAGGATCTGTGTGTGAAGCATGCCCTGAAAGTCCTCTGAACATTGCTCAGCAGTTCTCTGCTACTTTGTAAGGCTGGAGTGCTAACTTTCAATTTTCTTGTTAAGGAGAAGACAACTTAAAAAAAAAATATTCTCCTGTCAAAGCACAGGACTGTGGTCTTGGCAGAAGGTAGGAATACAGCTTTCCTTTTGCAGCATGTGGCCATCCGAAGAAAAACAGCACAGATATCAGATGCGCTTTTGTGTGCCTGACACAAAAATAGTCAAAACCAAGTGCTTTTTGCTCTTAATGAAACTTGTGGATGGTTGTTTTATTTGCAGCCTGTGGATGTATTCAAGTCAGCAATTTGACTGCTGTTCACAGCAAATGGCTGCATGGTCTGATTGATACTAATAGGGAATTTCACAACCTTTCTCAGTTCTTGGAGCACTCCATAGCCTGCTATTTTCTTTAGCCATGTTTGAAAGAATAATTCTGACCAAACTGCCATAAATGCAGTCTTCAGCACTGTGGTGTTTCTCTCTGACTCAAGGCCACGTGGGAGTAACTGCTAATTCCTTAAATATATTTAAAATTAGTGAAGCTGTCAAATATGCATCATGCCCTTCCACTAGATTGCTTATGTTCTCTGGCTGCCAGCTCTTCAGCATCTGTATGTGTTTATTTATATACACACAATAATTCTGAATAAAGCTTGAGGTTTATTCAGATGGATGAAAAATTCATTCAGAAGGATGAAAATTTGGCTGTTCCACCCATTTATTTAAACGTTGATCCTGCTCACTGAAGCGGTTAGGAGTCTGCACACACTCTCTTCTCCAGCAGTGACTTCGGTCTATGCAGTCTCAGTAGGATGGTAGCGGATATATGGTTATAATCTATTTGTACTGTTGTCTGAATAAGATTACCCATAAAGCTCTTGCTTGTGTACTGTGCTTTGACAAGTTTTGCCAAAACATTTCTAAAAAATGAAGCCCCCAAATAGCTGCTGAGATGGAAGGGCTTGGGAACCGCTGACTTCAAATTAAGCATTCCTGAGCTTCCATGCTTGAGCTGTGATGCTTGATAGTTTCTATTAAAGCAGCCAAGATATATTGCTAAATTGAAGCAAAACCACAAATATTGGGATTTCAGTGGCGAAGTGCAGCAGAGAGAGTGCATAAAGTGCACCAGGTTTATTACCTAGGCAGACCTATAATTGACTAAAACACATGGTGTAGCGGGGAAGGAGTGGGAATGGACAGTGCCTCTCTGCTCAGGACTGTGAGGGAAACGCAGCAGAAATACCTCTGTGAACGACAGAAAGCAGCACGCTGTAACCATGTGCCTTTCAGGCTGCCCTAGGCACAGGGTGAACAGGTATGGGGGGGTACTATATATCATCTGTGCATCTCAGCAAAGGACTTGCTGTCTCCAATTATAGTAGTTTGCTACTTGTTTTTTCTTAAGCTTTTTTTTGTTCATCTTTTTAACCATGTTCTTCCTGTAGCTAACACAGCAAAGCCTTACTGCATGGGCATGAATTTAAGCATATGGGTAGCTTCCTTTTGGCACATTCAAACATACTTATCCAGAAGAGCCTCTGAGCATCAAGAAACAAACATGATATTGCAATAACTAGACATACTGAAACCTTTATTTCCCATCAACCTACAGGGAGTGTTTTTCTTGTGGATAGACAGCCTGGGTGGCCATACCAAGCATCCTCTAAGAACTGAGGAAATCACACTGTAAGGGTATAAAAATGCCTCTTGAAAATAGGCTTATGGACTGATCAACAGAGGTCTAAAGGCTGTGCTGACTGCGAGAGTTGAATCTCTGTGTCCGCGCTGCTTGGGGTGAAAGACAAAACTTTGCTAGCTTTGTTTTCCAGAGCAGTCCTCTGTGGAGGTAATGTCTGGTCTGCTGCAGTAGTTTTATGGACCTACCATGGCACCTAGAAAGGCAGTAACTGTTCCCTGTAGAGGCTGCACAGGGATATATAAGATTTACACACACACGTATCTGTTGCATCTATATGAAAATATGTCACTACTACATATAAACTGCACCAGAGTTGGGAAAGATGGGAAGCCTATAAGCAAAACTCCAAGGCATGTGGACTCTGGTAATTTTGTTCAATGGTAGACTATAAATGCTATATGTGCTATGTTCCTCCACACAGAAAATACTAAGTGCTATAAATCCAAGGAAGAAATGGTATGACCTCTTTTCTGTTTGGAAAATTGGCTGGGAACTGTTACTTTTCAGCATATTGCATAGGAAATTGAGCTTTAATTCTGTAGAATACTTCTCTGAGTCTCTTGAGAAGAAAACTCTAAGCTGTACTTCAGTAAAGGGCTAGTTCAGGTGCAGAAAGAAATGTCTAGCTATGAATGTCTAACCTGTTGTGCTATCGGGAAGAATTTCAGGCAGAAATAGTTCACCCGGTTTTCTCAAGACATGTATGCAATGGGATTCTGTGAGTTCTGCCTCTTTAACTACATAAGAAATGCAAATGCAAAAGCCAGTACTTGTAACTGTCATTTGGATTTCCAAGGCACCAGAAGACCTTGGGTTCACACATGCACGTGCTCAGGTGCAGGATTTCCTTCCCAGATGGACTAGTATGGGAAGGAAATCACATTTTTTCAACATGCTCAAGTATAATTCTATCAGTAATAGATATGAAATACTGCATTTCCTAAGACCAGAAAATGAAATGCGAGACTGGAAATAGGTGTACTGCACTGCATTGTACGATGAATAAGCAAGAAAAAAGGGACCCATTTTCCTTTATTTTCTATGTAAGGTGGAGGGAGAAATTGCAGGTAACGGGAACTGCAGGAGTTGATCTGTGTTTGGAAAGCAGAATTTAGCTGTGCAGCATTTTGGTAATGAGCTACCAATTAAAAAATTAATTTACAAGTATGTAGTTGTCTCATTATCCAGCTTGAAGTATAAAAAACACTTTTGTAGGAGATACTCTGCCCTTTTCATGAGGTGTTGCGAATAGTTTTGCAATGCTGGGCACCAGATGTTTTGTGAAATGTATATGCCTCTTGGATGTGAAAGCCTTGCAGAACTGCTTTTTCTTTTGCTGTTGAATGGTGAGCATTAATCAGCTTTAATGATCACTAGTGGATATAGTAACAGCTTACAAAAGTTGCACTCTCCATTCTGCTGTAAATGGAGCTTCAAATAGTTGTAGCTGCCTACGGCTGTGTGCTAGAAAACCTGTTTTCTTCTCCAGATCACACCCTCACCCTTTAATCAGAACTTGTTCTGAAAATGGCAATGCCATGTCTCTAAGGGTGATCTCATTTTTGAGGGCAGTAGCCAAGGGGGGTATTGTCATCTGTTTCAACCTGTTCAGAGAATGAGACTGAGAAAAACACATTTTGAACTTCAAGAAAAAACATTATTCTGGTTTTTAGGCAGTTCATCTGGGAGTCTGTCTGCACACAAAAGTTCTGGGTTTTGCTCGTGCTGTTCCGCTTCTTCTTCTTCCGCGTCAGGACCTCTCTCCACGATGACCCCAAGGGACTCACCCCAGGGAACACCACAAATATCACAGTAAGTGTCTACTTGAGAGTCAGGTGTCTCAGCTCCCGTTAGAGAGCACAGACCTGTAGAGCAGATGGGCTCATCCTAAAATAGGCACTGAAGTGGGGGATTTGGTTGTGTAAACACAGCTGTCTGTCTGGTGCTCCTTGGGATGCCCTACAGAGTCTGCAATATCTGCATGCAGCTGGCAGGTATGAGGGGATTCAGGGAGGATCTGTGTCTTTTGGACCTCCAGCTGGAGGCCCAGGGGCTAACCTCAGGCATCTAAAATGGTGCTAGGTACCCACATAGGGGCAACTGGGTGCCACCCCAACTGGCTTGTCATCTGAATTGGTCTCTGGGCACCAGTGACTGCATTGACTGGGGCATTACAGTGGGACCGTAAAGACACAGTGTGCATGTGGACACCTAAGTTCAAGTGCCTTTACCTGAAACTAAGCCTTATGCCCAGTCTGACTTCATAAGGCTCTGTAACTTGTTATAATTAAATTATTTTTCTATGTAGGAACAGAGAGAGGTGCGTTTGCTGGACGAGTGTTAGAGAAATCGTAACTACAGTGATGTAGATGTCGGGGTGTGAACGGCCTTCAGGACTGCACGGACATGCATATGGTATAAGCCTGGCATTGCATTGCTCTGATTTTGCTAAGTGGAGTCTTTTTGTTCTAACAACTCCTTCATGTGATTTAAGCTAAAAATCTTTCTTTAAAAAAAGCCTAAAATACAAATATCAATTGATTTTATTGACATTTGTGTTCTTTAATTAATAGGTTAAGGTGAATTTCTGCTTAAAAGTAAGACTGTTATTTATTTGCCTGTCTGGTGGAGGAAATGCCACCAAAAGTCCAGTGGTGGTGTTATAAGCTGACAGGGTAGGGTAAAACTTCAGTGGGTGTTCAGCATAAAGGGGAATTATATCCCTGTCTGGTTGATGTTAAAGATATGAAGATAAGTGGTGTCTTATGCTCTCTCCTTTAACCATTCAGAGCTCAATACATGTGTCTAAACCTGGAACATAACATTTTGAAATGGAAGTGTAAGGGTAATGTTCTGCCTTATTTTCAGTCAACTTGCAGATTTTAGCTGTGTTGTGACAAAGAAGAGGGAGGGGAACAATGTAGTGTCACCAGAGGGCTGCTTTAGAGAGGGGCTGCAATTCACTTGCTCATCTATATTCCTCCCCAGTAAATCTGCACCAGATAAATATATGCGTATTTATGATCTTCAGAATATATTTTAGCCCTTGAATGCACATATGATGTGGCACATACTTATCAGAAGTAGCCATAGAACAACTCATCTCAGTATGCCTTTTACTATATTTTTGATCAGTATTGATGTATATGTCAGTGTGCTCAGAATATTTTGCTATCGTTACAAGATTTAAAATATAAATTTGTTTTTTATCTACCTTTATTGCCCTTGTAGATTGACCCTAGCTATGTTTTATATCAATTTTGAAGACATTTTATTGTTACAGAGTGTCTTATTTGAGCACAGAATTAGAAATGGGATAATTAAAATGGCATCAGGGAACTTTATTGTTGCCAAATGTTTTATTTGAACACCAAGCTGGAATGATAAGTCGGTTTGAATCAGTAAGATTCAAAAGATGTATTATTTTGGTAAATGCCGCAAGTATGTTCAGTATCTAGGAGCTTTTATTTGATACAATGCATATTTGGCAGAATGTATCACTTCGGATAGGCAGCACTGAGATGCTTCCTGAAATGAATTGAGTTTACTTTGATAAATCTTATACAAGACATAATCTCTTTCCATTAGCATATGGATAGCATTATGTAGGGAAATACTGCATTTAATTTAAATACTTCAGTTCGTGGTTGACAGAAGCAACCACTTTAAATTCACAGTAAGCTTTAAGTTGCACACTTTATTCTATTTTTTTGCATGCAGAATTGAATCACATTCTAAATGTAAATACACTGTCAGTAGACCTGGTAAAAGGGACTGCAGGTATGTGGAATTTGCAAACGAAAACGTAGCGCATCCCAGCAGCACCCAAGAAGTGCAGGCCTGTCTGCTGTGCTCATCAATAATGCTGTCTCAGAGGAAGCACGGTGGTGAGAGGGGCATGAGGAGTTGCTTCCATTTCCTGCTCACAAATAGAATAATGTCATAAAATGACATAGACTTGACCGACAGCATTGCGGTGGAGGTAATGATGTACTGAGAGGCTTGAAGGGGATAGAATTGGCTGTTGAGAAAGGAAGAGGAGAAATTGTCCATCAGAGTGAAGGTCAGATGGTGACATGAGCAAATACGGGGCGGGGGTGGGGCAGGCGGCTACCAAACCCAACAATTATTTTCAGGCACAAGTCACTGGGGCATCATCAAAGCCCTAATTAAATCAGTGGGGGCTTTTTGAAAATAGCCAGAATGTTTCCACTGGGTGATTTTTTTTAAAAAAAGAAAACCCCTTGCCAGATACATTCTCTGTGAGAGAGGCCACTTAAAGCAAATAGTATTGGGGAAAAAAGACCAACACAAAAAACTCCCTTTGTTAGAAAAATGTGAATAAACTACTTCTGCCCAGAAAAGCATGCCAGCAAAACACCTAGTTATTTGCACCTTCAAAAATGATAAACTGAATTATGGGGCATTCTGGGTTGTCTCAGCCCTGGCAACGAGCAGACTCCATAAACCTCTCTCCGTCTTCAGAAGAGATTATCTTCAGATTAATAGTGCGACAAATGTGCAAATAAAACTGCTGAATTAATCTTGTTCTGTTGAATACCAGCAAACATTTATGAACTACTCAATTTGAAGAGGGGCTTGGCAGTAGCTTGGACAGATGATGACAACAGTGGAAATCCTGTGATAGGAAATCTCACTGGAGTAGCCCTTCCTACATTGTCAAAGCTCCTATTTAGAGCAAAATATTCTACTTGGGGCTACGGCATTCTTCATTTCTTGTTCTGAATTATCCATTTGTATATGAAAATGGAGCTGCATTTCATCCAAAAAGGGACTTGAGTGGCCGAGATCATTCTTCTATGCAGATGGGGTTTTTTTGTGTGTTGACGATTCATAGTATGAAATAAATTTAACAATATTATTATTACTTTCCACACTGAAAGGGTATATCAGAGTTTCTCTGCCTGCTTTTGATTCAGCCATGCCTGGGTGCAACAAGGGGTGCTAAAGCATGCCACAGAGGTGGTCTGGAGCCCAGCAGAAAAGCTGAAAACCACATTGCCATTGGGATTTTTCATTTTGCCACCTCTCTTCCACTGTTGATGCTGAAATAGCTCAATTGCTGACATCAAAACAAAATTTCAAATTGGAACGGGAGCACCATGGCTGCACTTGCAGAAACAACCAAATTTTCCTGTAAATGCTGGGGATTTCAATCAGTATCTCATGGCACTCCTGAGGCTTGGATGATAATACCATCTTTCAGTTTGGTCACAAAAGCAACCCAGGAGCTGCTGTCCTCATATTTTCCTGTGTGTATCTAAGTGTGTATTGATGAACACTGTCTCCATGGTACTGCTCACACACACCCCTCCACCCCCCAACCCCAAATTAGGAGTCTTTTGTTCATCCCCCTCCCTCCCGCAGAGCTTATCTTGTGAAAGTGACTGTATGCTGTCATATCTCGTTTCAGCTGAGACCTACAACTGGTCTGTGATGGACCGGAGTATTGAGCCCTCCTTTTTGCAATCCATGTATTGCTATAAAATATTTTCAGTTCATGGAAAAAACCTGCTATTCTGAGACTTGCGTATTGCCCAGCGGGGCACCACAAGTTGGTTTCTTTGAATGACACCTTTCTGAACCTCTTTGCTTTTACCATCAGTCAGGAGATGGCATTGCCCCACCATGTCTACAAGACATTACTGTTTCCAGAATGAGGAGGAGTGGGAAAGTATTAAAATGAATGTAATTAAGTTATGGATCAAGTAATGCAGGCAGGAGAGAAAGGAGTGAAAAGATTTGATTACAAGAAGGTCTCATGGGTGTCTCTGGTGTTATCTTCTAGAAAGGCGAAGCTCTGGACAAGGTTATGTAAAATCTGGATAGCTGGCCATATGACTGGGGTAGCTGTGTGGCTGCTACAGCCAAATCACTCACAGAGGAAAAACCTGCTGGAGTCCAGATAGATTCAAACCTGGGTTTTATTTAAGTGTGTTTGTCTTTAAACCAACTATAATTATCTTGCCTTTATTTGGATGTTACAAAGAAGTTTTATTTTTGCATAGCTCTTTGTCCAGTGTTGCGGTGGTTTGGGGTCACCGTGAGACACTGAGGCATCACACACCCAAAGGAGCAGCAGCTCTCCATAGCTGCCAGCACCCCAACATGAGGCTCAGGGTCACCCAAAAGCTCCCAGGGGCTGGTCTGACACAGGGACAAGTTGTGGAAAGAGTGTCCTTTGCTGACGGCTTTAATCAGAGGTTTACCAGGAGAGGTCTGCTGGGCCCTGAGGGTCTTCTGTCAGGTTCCCAACAATAATTCACAGTTGTTTTGCAGAGCATGGAGTTTAAAAGTTAGGTACTTAAAAGCTATTGGATTCTGGCAGTTAAATTTCATCTTATGTAAAGATTGGTATTTAATGCAGACATTAAAGAAGAGTTCACTTCTCTTAAGAGTTTTGAAGTAGGTTTTTTTTTTTCTTCTGTTCATAGCTTTGTCTGCCAGAAATGAATAGTAGATCTCGCTAGGAAGTTGTAATAGTCCTCTCCCCTTTGATATAAATATCTGTTTGTATAATGCAAAATACAGAGTTTTAATTTGAGACATTTTTAAGTCTGTGGTAGAGCTGTCATTAAAAGAACAATATTACCCTTTCCAGCATCCCAGGCCAAGATAATCATAGGTAGAAGAGTGTTTGTCTGTGTTATGAGGAATAAAAAGTTGTGGCAGGGGTCATTACCAGAGCTTTCACTTATATTTGTATCACATCTGCTCTTCGCTGTGCTCCACATCATGCTGTTTCTCATGCTAGTGGGGACCTCATTCACTGCAGCGTAGCCTCAGCTGCATTTTTTTTTCCGCTCCCCACCCGGCTGTCATGCAAATGGCTGAGGGACCACTGCAGTGCACTTCATAGCAGTCCAGAATCCACACCCTGTGTGGGCAGGTCCTGCTTGTATTTATTTAAAAGAAGGAGCTATTTATGCCCTCTGCTTTCTGCCCTTGTGTAGGCCATTTCTTATTAAACCTAAAGATGCTGTTTCTCCTTTAGGAAATTCTTGAACCACAAAAAACTGGAGGCAGAGAGAGTGTAACAAGGAGTTATCAATGAATGCTCACTGCCTTTTTATGCTCTGTTGTAGATGTGTATTTTTGTCTGCTGTGAGGCACAAGCCTTGTACCAGGCTGAGTTTTGGTATGACCTGGTCTGGCTACTCCAACGTTCCTCTGTTTGCACTTTTTTCTCTGAAGGCACAAAGGTGAGAAATCTATCTAGAAAAAGGAGACAGTGTAATTCTTATGAAATGCAGATAAATAGAGACTTTAAGATGATCCCCATCACAGACTACAGCTTAAGTCAGCAGTAATCACAGCAGCATCTCTCACCAGTGTTGTTTCGTGGAGCCAAGGAGGCTCTCCTTTGTCTTAAAAGAGGAGATAGGAGCAAGAGGGGATCTTACCTGATGTTGACAGCTCCCTACCCCGGTGCCTGTGAGTGTGTGCATGTGTGTGATAAGATTTTGGTATAAAAGACTTGGAAACAAACTACATTCATAGGAAGGATTTTTTCTTCTTTAAAATGATTTCTCCTCTCCTTCAAAGTGGAACTGAAAAGCTCTTGTTTTCTGCTGTTGCTCAAGAGAAGGGCAACAATGTCTTTATGGGCATCATTCTCATATTTCCAAAATTCAAACGCTTAATCCCTTCAACCTGCCTGCAGTAAGAGGTGTTTCCTCATTCTGCAACAGAGAAGTGACTGTTGACTTCTCATAGAGCTGCTGAATAACTCCTGGGGTTAGGAGTGGGTAGACAGCACCTATCCCCAAAAGCCTCCAGTTGTACAGATGTGGATTTTCTTTTTCTCTAGTCCCGCTTTCCCTCTTCGTGCACACTTGAAGACAGTGTGTGACAGACTTGGTATTAGTGTCAGCCCTGCTGCTGGGTTATTAGCAGTTCTCTCGTGGCAGGGGAAAGAATGCAGAAAGTCAGGAAATGAGGGAAACTGCTCCGACAGAAAGCCCCAACAAATGCACAAGGAGAAGTGCGATGTCCCCCATCCATCCCCTCCTCAGTCAGTCACCTTTCAGCTTCTGGGTGTCAGGTGCCATGTAGCAGTGTCTAGCTTTCAGAGACATGATTTTTGTTGTCGCTGACAGCGTCCCTTAATTTAAGGCACTTCAGTTCTTACATTACGAATGTGATGCCAGGATATATTCACCGGCTTAAAGGGCTTTATGCTACCCTAGGTCCCTCCCTGGAGGGGATCACTCTGAAGGAGGGTGCACAGAGCCAACCTAGAAGCCAGAAGCTTTTCTCTCATCCCTGACTCCCAGGCCCATCTCCTGCCCTTGCTTCCAGCCAGCCCAGAAACATTTGCTGTGCTTCTGCTGGAGGATGTCTGTCTGTACCAGTGCAGAGCCAGTTTTAGTCTGGAGCTCAATGCCAGCAGTTGTTATCAAGGGTGTCAGCATGTGCAGTGTCCTTTTATAAAGTTGTTGTATTCCTGTAAGGGAGGGATATTACTGCAGGAAAGAAATGAAGTGTCAGCACCAAGAGGAAAGATTTAGTTAGAAATCATCTTTTAAACTGACTGCACGGATTGCTTAACTTTCATACTGTTTTTAATTTTAGGGTGCACTACTGCTCTGTTCCTTATCTTCATCCCAGTAACGCAAATGATCATAAGGAGGAAAAAGAACGATCAACATTCCTTTCCCTGGGAAGTATAAAATGGGGCTAATGTTGCTAGGAGACATATTCACTAGTTTGCACTTCACTGTACAGCCAGAAGGACTCTGCACATGTGCAAAGTACAGGAAGTCTGTGCAGAAATATAAAATTAAAAGCAGCACCAATAAAGTCAGCCAAGGCATTTTCCAACTTAGCATTTTACTTGAGTACTTGAAAGAAGGGTACAAGAGAACTTCATGGCCTGGATGCCTTGGTGACACCTTTAATTAGGCTCAATATTTCTGGATCGTAAGGCAGATGAGGTGAAAAAGTGTTGTGCAGGGCTGCTCTTTTTTAAAAAAAGTAAATATCTTATTCAACATTATACTATTACCATTTTCTCCTGAATTGCCATTAGTTTGTATCACTTCTCTTTGTATCCGTTAGCTATGTCGGAAATTTTTCACTTCTAAAAGCTTTTTGCTGTCCTTTGTGAGACAGTATAAGCAACTGTGATTCAAACTTACTATAATGCATCAATAGCAGAAGTTTTTGTGAAGGGTGCTTTTGACTTCCCCATCCAATTAGTTCTTGGCCTCGAGTTTGCTGATGTACGTGCCAGAAGTAATTTGTCAAACATTAGAGAGCATTTTTAGTAGTTGAAACAACATAACTGCTTGGGAAAAGAGAGCTTCATGCCAGGGGCTATGCCAAAGACAGATTTAGGTCTTGAGAATGGGTTGAAAAATCGGATGAACTTTTCTGAGCATTAAATTACTGGACTCAACTTGCACCTTTGCTCTGGGCCACTGACAGAAATGGGGCTGTTGGGCTTCAGTAGTTTAGTTATTTGCCTCTCTTCTGTGCTGGCCTGATTTGGACATGTCTGTGGTGTATGGAGGCACACGCTGTTGGGCATTGTGATAATGGGAGCGGTGGAGTTCCCTTACCCTCTCTGATATCCATGCGCACAGCGAGGAGCTGCCACAGCTGCTCCAATTCCTTTTTCTGACCAGTTGCAAAAAGGGTGCTCTTGAGAGAGCCCTTGCTTTTGCAATCCTTGGCTGTTAGCTGAGGTAGCCAGTTAGTTGTATTTCTGATGATGTTTTTCATGAAGGCTGCACAGATTGCCTTAGCCCTGTGGCTGCTGGAAACTTTCTGTATTTCCATGAGACAGAGTGCTGCCTCTTTGCAGTATTCCACCACTTTTTTTTTTTGGTAAGACGCACTTAAAGGGTTCGCTGTTGCAGGAACATAGGCTTTGACTCTATCTCAAGTGTGAGACAGGGTCCCTCTTCCTCTGGCTCACTGAATGCTTTACCTCCTAAAAATTGAAGAAGATTACAGATCTCTAAAGTGAACAAACTGAGAGGCCAAGAGAATGCAATAGCCTCATGGCCGCCGGTTACAGCACCCCTCTTACTGGCAGTTACCATGTCGGCAAGATAAACCCTATTGTTGTCAGAACTGGCAAGCACATTTTGAGGAGTGGACATTTTCAAACAAAAACATCATAAAATCCTTTGCTACTTCTCCTCTGCTTTTCCAGTCTTCAGCTGTGCCAGAGAAGCCGTGAAAAGGAGTTACTGTGTTTTGCCTATATAGATTTCTGTTTGAAAATCTGGGTGGTCTGGAAATAAATCTGGTGTATATACATTCAAGCTGGTTTTATTCATCTGCATCTCTACCACTAAAGTAGAGCAATATCTGTTTGAGGAAGGAGCAGCGGGATATATTACGGCTAAGCATCATATGGCATGGCCGTAATCCATGCTGTAATAAGGGTCCTTTCTTAAGAGACACAGAAATGAGAGCAACTGGTTATGGTGTTAGTGGAATCCGACATATCAAGTTTATCCATTCATTCTTATTTAAATTTTATCCAGCTTGTAAAAGTCTTCAGTGGTAAGTGATTTTTGGTGGTAAGGAGTTGTTACCCTATTTGCAAGGCTTCCCTTCATTATGAAGAGAGGTATATACCCAATGTAGGCTGTTTTGAAACTTCTGTAGGCTCCAGCTTTGTATGGTGATGAAAGAACGAGGAGCAATAGCTGTAGCCAGGTCATCAGCAATATAAAGCAAAGTCAAACTCTGTCTGTGTCCCAGAATGCAATGACCTTAATGTGTCTAGCTGATATGAATAAAGATGTTAAGATTCTTTGCTGGTGGTGGATCAGAATTAAAAGCATCCCTAAAAAGCCTTAATAATGAAACCTCTAAGTAAATATCTGTAATCTAACCTGGGAAATTGTGTGCAAATAGATGCTCAGGCACGCAGCATTTTACTGACCTGCTGCATCAGAACACCTCTGTCTCCAGTGTGATTAAACAGGTCAGTGAATTCACCTTGAAGCAAATGCTGGGACTTCTCCAGCTTCAATGACTTTAGCAAAGCCTTCAGAAAAAAAGGACAAAACGTGTTTTGTGTGTCTGGCTGTACTGGGAAGTCCTACAAGATGATGAGCAGTCACTTTGTACAGGTCAATGATAAGCTGAGAAGTATCTAACATAATAGTCATAGAGATGATAAAGTTTGGTACCGCTCTGGTCATGGCTAAGTGTGAGGACTCCATAGATCTCAATTTGTAGTCCAATATGTATGTGTATAAGTTCTTCCCCTGCAGGACACACTCCATCTTTATTGCTTTTCCTCCTGAGGACAGAGTAAGATGAAGGGGAAAAGTATAGAGCTGTGTATACGAAGAGTAGACTACATGATTTCAAAAGTATGTCACTGTGTTGCTCTTTCCCCAGGGCAGCAGGCTGGTGAAATAGTTCAGCCGTGTCTCAGGTTTGTGTCTTTGTCCCTTTTTCTGCTGTGCGGATCTGGGCTGTTCTGACTGTCTTCAGGTATGTAACAGCTCCCTGAGGGCCTCTGGCAGATGCTACAAGAAAAAAGATCCTGAGGCTGTTTCAGCCTTCACCAGGATATTGAACAGGCTTCAATAAGCTTCAGGGAGAGGATCTGCAAGTTAGCTCAAAAAATAGTGTTTCTCCACAACTTCCATTTTTTTGGTGACCTATGATAGTGCTAAGATTAGTTGTGAGTCGAGACTACTGGCTTCGTATTGTTCTTCCAATGAGTAACAGCATCAGGGTTTGCATACTTCTGCTCTACATATCTCAACATCTAAGAGCATAGATTAGTGTCTAGTATGTACTCATAGCACTTGTCTCATCATGGAAGGAAAAGACAACTCCCCAGCTTGCAGTTGCAGATATTGCAAATATGTTTTATGATGTTTTTCAGTGATCATTTACCAGTTGAATATAGAGGTTGAATATAAGTTGGAACAGTTGATATTTATCGGGCCATACTGAAAAAATGAAAAGTATCAGCAAACACAAACTTTTCTTTCTCTCTTTTGCAAATGCTGCATCAGAATTAAAGAGGTAATAATAAACTCCATAAATGTACAGTATCAAGTATTACCATGGCTAGTTGGAGTTAACAGGGCCAGAACTCCTTCATGGCTGCAGAAGTTTAGTTAGCAAAAACTAAACAGCAACAGCCCTCACAATTTCTTAATTGATCCCTTATCAGTGAAGTGCAGCTGTTGATTCAGTCATTGCCGCTCTGCTTTTCAGGCAGAAAATTAAGTGTGTCAAGATAGGGGAAAATCCAGATAAAGAAGTAAAAGCCACTATAAACATTTTTGGAGTGCACAGTAAAACCTGTTTATGAATCAAGAAAACTATGAGTTAGTGTTTGGATGTTCTTCATCTTTACAACTGTACTTTGGGAGCCAATGAGCTGATCCAACATGCACCAGAACTGGTGTAAAAGCTCCCATTGATTTTCAGACTTCGGATCAACTCCAGATGGTTGTTTTGAACTCCTACAGAGAGGATCCTGATCCAAAATAGAAATGGGAGCAGACATTTGTTCCTAGTGCCATCCTGTCTTTGCAATGGTGCAGAAGCATTAAAAATGCACTTTTTTTAAAAAGGAAAAATCTTTAATGCTCCCATGGTCTGTCACATCTAGTAGGGCTAGAATTATTACTTCTTGGGTTGTCGTTTTCATCTTATTAAGATTGAATTTTCCCCACCTCCATTATCCATGCACCAAAATCATTCCATAGAAGTTTAAGTGAAAAAGGTAGGTGTTTTGCAAGTAGAAGCAAGCTCAGGAGTGAAATCAAATGTACATTCTTGAATTTCCCAGAGAGCAGGAGTATTCATGCAATGTTTGCCTGGAACAACATTGCTGATATTCATGTTTGGTGCCAAAACCTGAGCCAGTAGGTTAATGTCATGCAAGCATTTACCAAGCATCCCAAAAAACAGTTTGGGTGCACAGCCGTAATTTTTAATATGATTTTTAAAGAGACAGATAAAAATGGTGACTCCATGGCATGCAATCTTTGCAAACCATTTAAAGGGAGGAAGAAGGCACTTCAGAGAAATGGAAGACATTTTTTTGAGCTTCTGCAGCCAGTGCAGTGCCTTTCTAGGGAGGATGTCACCTCCTCATACTGTCCCCATGTAGATGTCCAGCTTGTCCCTACTGCAAATAGCTGTGCTACATCCAGGGGACTGGCTCATATCTGCACCAGGGAGGGGGCCTGTTGCTACATGAGATGGATGCAAAGCACATTTAGGCTCTGGCATGTAGCTGCCACCAAGCACCTGGCTCAAGTGCAACACAAACTGTTGGTACAGGTGGGTTAGTAGGAGAAGGTACTTCTTAAAACAGGATAAAAGAATTTACTTAAGAGTCATATCTTAGTCATGCCGTCTTTCATGGTTGCTACCAAAAATAGCATTGCTTCATCTCTCTCTGCCTGCTTCTTTTGCCCTGAGAAACTGAAGTGAGCACCCAGCAAGGCTGATCAATCCAGGCAGCCCCATAGAGGATGAGCAGATCTTGGTCTAATGGTCTGCAACTTACTTCCCGACAGCACCCAGAGCTTATCCGACATATGCCTGTTCCCGATTATGTTGGCCTGTTCCGGGCAATGCATGTTGCACTCTGTACTCTTCGTTCATGCAGTTTGAATCATGGCTGTTTTTATTTCTGCTTAAAGTACTTGAAAGAAATAATCCCCACCAAGGACTAATACTGTGTGACATACATATGAAAGCTTCAGCTGACGGCACTGATTAGAAAGTGAGGCACAAAATAAGCATTTCAGACTGCAAAAATGTAAGGTATGGAGAAATAAACTGATTTAAGCCAGGTTTAATTTTGCTGCAGGATACGGCTTTGTGCTGTAAGTTTAATGATGAAGTACATTCTTAGTCATTTTACAAGCTTTTGGGAAATGGGACTGTGAGCAGTTGATACCTTGGTTATAAACAACTTTTGATGCAATAGCTTCAAATAACTTTTGTCTAGAAATAAGAGAACAGCTCTGTTTGATCTTTCTTATACCATTACTAGGCATTCCTATAACTACTTCTAGCTTCAAAAAAGGCAGAAAGCCTGCGGTTTTTATCAGTAACTAGTTGTTACTGATAGTTGTTAATAACTTCAACAGCAGTTTTTTTTTCCTACTAACTTCTACTCTTTACTGTAGGAGAGGCTAAAACTTTATCATCACAGACAGCAGTAGTATGGCAGTGAGTATAAATGTGGGAATAAAAAGAACAAAATACTAGATTACAAGTCTGTGAGGCAGCAACAAGGCTTTTTCTGTGTTTCTATAAAACTTAGCATAGTAAGGGCCTGTTCCTCACTGGAGTCTCAAGGCACTCCGCAGACATATATAAAAAAATTGCTATTAGTATAGTCTTCTCACACTCTAACAGCAGCACTGAAATTTTTTAACTCTTCCTTCCGTTTATACACAATTGTTAATTTGAAGGAGGGAAACAATATATATGGATGAGTTAGCATTTATGTAGCAGAGAAAATAGAAAATAGCCACTTGTAAAATCCAAATATCCTTACTTTGCAGAATAATTAAGATCCTTTCTGGTCTTTTGGGTGCTTATTTTGAGCCAACCCAATTGGAAGGCACATATTGAAAATGTCCAAGCCTGAGCTATGCCTCAAGTAGCTTCACACAAGCTCATTTTATCATGGATGTAAAAGCAAAAGAGAAAATAATTAGTAAAGCCGGCCCTGATGGCTTAGGGCTCTTCAGTTTTCTCTGAAAACACTGCGTGGAGCTTGTGCTGGTGGTGATTGATAGCTCGGACCTGGAGGTGGCTGCTGGGCTCGTTAGAAACACATGAGTCTTTTATCATCACAAGCAAGCGTGGAAGGGCGCCAAGAGCTAGTGCCTGTCATTCTCACCTACCTGCATGTTTACAGGACAAGCACAAGGAGCCAGGGTTGTTACTGGGCCTTTTTGCTTTAGTTGCACAAAATTCAGTCCTCGAGATTATGCATTTTCCTGCAGCCTTCATCTGGCAGAGGGGGCGGGTGTGGGCAGACTTCTGGGTCTGTGCTGGATCTGAGCACTCTCTTAAAATCAAGGGGATTTAATTATGTCTAAGTCTAACAAAGGGGAAAAAATACAACAGACAGAAAAGCCATGAACCCTTGTACCTTTCTGCCTTTGCAGCTGAGAGTGTAAAGTGATATCCTTGCATTAAGAACTAATCTGAAACCATGAATATATGTATCAAATTAGCTTACAGGTTTCTTAATGGGCATCAAATACGCAGAGGAGTTTGACATTCATAGCTGTCTGCCTGGTACCACCAGTTTTAGTAAGTCACAAGGCTCCAACAGGAAATGTTAAAATGAAAGTGAAATTTTGTGCTTTTCCAAACAATGAGCAAGCAAATCACCCAGATTCCTGTGATGTTTAAAAAGTTTAATGGAGGAGCAGGAGCTCCCAGTGTTCTCCCATTCATACGGTATTATCAAAGGAACATACCAAATCACTCTACTCTTAACAATTAAAAGAAAATCTTGCAATGCAGTGTTAGAAAGAGGATGCAGTAAATGACTGCACCTGGGAACAAACTGGAATCGCAACAGCAATAAAGCTTGATTGCAGTACTGAAAGTTGATTGGATTTGCCACCGTGGGGTCCTTTTGGAGGCAAAAAAAAAGTTGAAAACATGCAGCTACAAAACAGAAAAACCCAGTAAGTGAAGCTGTAATATGTTCTGATGTAAATTCTGTGCAGTGTTTGAAAGTGTATTAACAAAAAACCCTCTAAGTCTGGGGATAAAATCCAAGCGGTATCAGGCTGTCCTGAGGGAAACCAATGTGACAGTGGAAAAAGAAAGAAAGCATCTTGGGGAATCTCTGGCTGCAATGCACAGCAGGAGGGACTGGCCAACAGTATCTTACGTCAGATCTAATTTAGTGCTGTGAGTTTCTGCACCATTTCTCTGTTGTTTTTACTGTTCCTGTGACCATCGGAGGAAAGCGCGCTGTCCCGCTCTGTGTGTAAGGCAACTGCAGTGGGAGCTCCAGGGCCAGAAAAGGGGTGAACGCGAATAAGTCTGTTTCATGGCTCGCTGCTGGATGCTCACATGGATGCTCCAGTGAAAATCAAAGAAGTCCTAATTCCCAGGGAACTGTTCTGTGTTTTGCATGAAAATCACTGTGTGAAGTGCATTTGGAAGTCCACCCTTTACTCCCATCCTTGCCAGAGAAAAGCTGTGATTTACTTATTGGTTGTCAAATATATGAATGCAGTGCAGAAGCCCAGGAGTGACTTTCAGGTGTTGAATCAGAGTTTTATAATAGCATCTGTATCAGGGCTGGAGTTCAGGGCCAAACCCAAGAAGAAAGGGCTGGGACTTCAGACATGTCTTTCCTCCACGTTTTCTATTGCTTGGTGTAGTTCTGAATCACGTCTGGTGTGCTGACTCTAATAATTTGATTATAAGAAATGTAAATGTTAAAGTCAGCATTCAGATTGCAAGGCTTGCTCCCAGAGGCTCAAAATTAGGTGATCCAAACCTAAGGAGTCCCTCTAAATCTGGGCCTTGTCCTCTCTGCCCCAGAACCAAAGCAGGGTGGTTGTTGGTTTGGAGTGGGAATGACTTTTTGAAAGAAAAAAAGTTTTGTTCTTCCTTGTGGAACAGAGGATGCTTTTGTTTTTCTTTGCAGAAAACAAAATATTCAGTGAATCCAGAAGTCATCTTTTCAACTGAGTATGTATCCCACACAGAAAATCTTCTGGGGATGCTCTCAGAAGCCTAGTGAGCTAGAAAGTCTGTATTGATTCTCATGAAATTGATATTTTTGGGAACCTTTTCTTCCAAAAACGAGAAATAGGGGGAAAAAATCTTTTGTCTTGGCATTGATCTGGAGCTGGATGTGCTTCAAAAATCTCTTTGTTATTTTTCCATGGATAGGGAGTTCCATTTTCTTGTCTGTCCTAGACAATGAGATTTTCCAAAGCTTGGTTTGGAAAGGTTTGCTGGGAAGATAGAGGCACTGAAGGCTTTGAAATGCTCAGATATTACAGCAGCAAGGTGTTAGAAAGTACAGAAGAATGGACTTTCTATGGATGTATGGGATAGTAGCTACTCTCTAGCTACTAGAAAAGAAAATGCGACTAACTTGGTGATAAATGTCTGTACTTGAAACAAATGTTCAAATATTCAGCTCATAGGATTATATTAGCAGGTTTTCTGAGTGTCATTCATTCATTCGAGTACATGAACCTGACTTAAATTTTGTGATATATGATCATCCCTTCAAATCGGACAGCAATTAGTCTACCAAAATAGCTTAAATTTTATCTGTGTCTAATAATAAACTGTATAAAACTAGGTGAATTTGAAAGCGCTATAACACCCCCCTTCCCCCATGCCAGTCTCATTCTCTTCCTACACAAAAATGTGCAGTTTAATTTATATTCTTTTTTAAGCTTTGGGGATAATTCTTTCTGGAACACAATACTCCTTAGTACATGTTCTGTGAGATGGTAGCTTATGTTTAATTAGAAGATAAGGTATCTCATTATATGGTGGAACACCAATTTTAAGACTATAAATAATTTTCTATAATATGGCTGCAGAATTTGTAAACTTTTGGCAAGGTTTGACTTTATGTTAATGTGAGAGGAATTCACTTGTTGCTTTGGTGCTCTGGTAGTTTCTCAGAAACGGCAATGGAGATACCACAGACTGCTGCTGAGAACTCCTCCATGTCACCGTGGCATTAGCTGAGTCCCGCAGGATCTCATGCCCGGCCCCAGGCTGCTGTCAGGTTTCTCGCCCTGAGATGAGCAAATCGAGGCTGTGGGCGAATGCCTACGTGTCACGCAGTGTCCCCAGGACTCACGAAGGATGGGCAGCCATGCAAAAAAACTAGTGCCGTAGGGTGCGAGAAACTAAAGCTGCTGCAGTGACAAAGTAGCAAAGCCAAGAATAGGCCCGAAATCCTTGATTTGATATTTTGTTGCTGTCTTTGTCCTTTGCTCCTGAATTAAGAGTTGAACCAGATAATTTTGGAA
Organism: Aptenodytes patagonicus; assembly: GCF_965638725.1. Taxonomy (NCBI): domain Eukaryota; kingdom Metazoa; phylum Chordata; class Aves; order Sphenisciformes; family Spheniscidae; genus Aptenodytes; species Aptenodytes patagonicus. The sequence continues at coordinate 39,869,132 of NC_134953.1, forward strand.
AGATAGTCATGCCCTAAAAGCATTGAGTTCAGAGTTGCTAAGCAGCTGTGGAGCTGCCTTGAGCATGCTGTTAGAGAGAGAATGGTGCTTACATATAAAAAAGAAATTTTAATTCCTAAATTCACATCCTCAGCCCTGAAGACCCACCTACTTTAAAACTTGACTTACAAACTCAATTGTCTGTTAAATGAAAATCACTCATGTTCTAATGTTGAGTGCTGCTTCCTCACCCAGAAAATCAAATTTATCTTTAAATTATGATGATTTATGTTCTAAAGATGGCACAATACTTAAAATTCCATGTGCAACTGAAACATTTTGAGGATAAATAGAAAACTTAGACAAAACATGAGTATGTTTTGTTTACCATTTTAATTTGTTTGTTGTTCTGTGTGCAGGTTTTTTTCTTTTTTAAATCTTTGCAGTAAGGAAGGATTTTGTTCTGCTTCTCTAAAAAGGGATCTTTATTGTGTTTTTTTCCCCTGTAGCACTTGTTTATGTGGCAGAGAGAACAACGGTGAATAAGCAAGAAAGAGAAATTACTTTCTTTTTGAGATAGATTGGAATAGCGAAGGCATTTTTTACCTGACGTGTGTATTTTGTAGGATGTTTAGTAACAGCAATAGCTGTTTTGCAGAGCTCTCCAGAGATCTGGGCATCCATAGCACTGGCAGCAGTGGCGTCTTTCATGGTGCTATCTTTGTATCTACTGGGAGAGCAGAAAAGGATGAGACCCAAGTGGCTGAACAGGGTAGGAGACCAGTTGGGATGCTTTGGAGATGACATTGTTGCTTGAAATCTGCTCCCAGGCTGAGGGCAGAGCAGCACTGGTGCTGATCGGGCAGTTGCAGTGTGGAGACGAACAGGCGTGGAAAGTTCACTAGGGTTTCCTTCTGGAGGCTGGCCTCTAATTGAGATTTATTGGCATAGGGAAGATTGCATAAATATGGACTATAAATCTTCAGAGGATTCTGGTCTAAGAGTTTCACCTAGGATTTTTCTCAGGTTGTTTTCTTTGACCATCAGCAGTGTCAAATGTGTTCATCCATGTGCTTGGGAGCTAGGACGGGCACAAAAAGCATATATAGGACTTTCAAAAAAATAAAAGCAGGGAGTGGTTGGAAAAGTAGCAATTTGTTTATTAGTACTAAACCCATGATTTACTGCTTCTCGTTTTGATGGGTTTTCAGTCCCAGGACAGTTGAGAGGTACAACATATAAACTTCTCCAACAAGAGGCTCAGCAAGTATTTTTGTCACCGAAAAGTTTTTTCACCATAATAGAAAAGGAATGACTATTGCTGAGAAATTGCCCTACACAAGCCATAGTGTTTGTACAAGGATTAACTTCCTATGGATTCAGGTTCTGGCACTGAAGTCATTTATTGCTATGGCTTTTGGTGGGGAAATTTGATCTTGCAAAGTTTGGCTCTGCTTGACTGTTTTATTCTCATTGTCGTGACCTGTATTTTCTTCCTACGCTTTGGCATTTCTTTTCCATTCAAGGTACTTCTGTTAATGCACCTGTTTCTCCTCGACAGCCCTCGGCTGTGGCCAAAAATGTTTCTTTTTTTTTCTAGAAGCACAGTAAGCGTAGCTGCATACTTTTTTGTCCAGGACTTGCTCCTCATTTCTTGTGATATGGTTATTCAGAAGGATTTGTTTTGCGGCTGGGATAGACAAACGGTCCAAGTGATGCTGAGTTTGTGAGCTATTTTCCACCACCTCAGGGATGCCCCACAAATTGCAAACAGCATGCATTCATCTATAGCGTTGCTGCTGCTTCCTGGGGGGGTGAATTTGAGCTTTGACAGAGAGTAACAAATGACAAAAGTTAAACAGCAGACCTTAGACACATCTCCTTTAGGTCTGTCACTATATACCAAGACTTTGTGAGAACTGAAAGCAATAAGCAAATAAAAATGTGGAAATCTTGTTTATACCTATGTGACTATACTTACTTGCTTTCTCTTTGACATTTTCCCTTTTCGCTGTAAGACTAGTACTAGTGAGTTCTCTCTTTAATGTAGCATTTAAAAACTGATGAAAACCAGAACCATATGTGTGCAGCCTAAACTCTGCTATGTGTCTTCATAAGGAAACCGTCTCTGTGCGTGAGGCTGGTGCTGGTGTCCCCTGGGCAGAAGGGGCAGAGGGCAGGGCCGTGGCTTTGTTCCCCAGCCTGCAGCATCAGAAGAGTGTGCTGCATCCCTGGCAAAGGTGCTGACACCCATGGGATAACCCTCTGTGCTCATCTTCTGTGGTGCCTCCATCTGCTGCTGTGCCTTCAAAGCATGACTGGGGACACACATTGCTGCTGATAGCTTTTTCTCAATTAAGTAGTGTATTGCAAATAATGGAGATTGTATTTTGATCTACTCTGCTGTTTGCTTGGTCATAGAATTATCAGCTGTTTTAGAGGATTTTAAAATATATTTTAATATTTGATGATTAATTAAAAATATTATTTAACACTTTTCAGCAAAGACAGAAATGCTGAATTATTCAAGATTTCATTTTGCATTCTGAACTAGCGAGTGTTCGTGTATAAATAATGCATTAAAAGTATTGTTGAATTTCCAGTCACTTCCCAGTTTGTATTTAGCCCCACAGTGAGCAAGAAGGGGAGGGGGGGAAAGCAGAAGGCTGTGGCTCATGGTATTGCCCTGTTACCAGGCGAGGTGCCTTTTTCTTGCTATACGCTAGATATTTCCAGTAGAGACCTGGTCCCCAAGCCGTTAGGAAAGTACCCTGAGGAGCAGAGCCTGACTGAGGATCACTTAACTGAGCAGTGAGTTTTGCCTCTCAGCAACGGTCGGTACTGAGTGAGGTGCCTGTGGGCACCGAAGCATCCCAGGGGCTGGTGTGAGGGCATGGAGAGAAGAGGGTGCTTCCCCGGAATGTCCTTCTCAGGAACATGCCATGACTTTTTGGAAATGGGCTGGGAGGGATCAAAAGGCTTCACTTTGTGAAATGCAATCAGAAACATTTCAATTTTTTGTGCTTGCTGAGAAAACTGATTAAGTTAGCAGTCAAAATCTTTGTGATGAGTAGGGATGGCTGGGGGTGATTAAAGCATTAGATCTGCTGCTTGGACTTTTCTCCAGTGAGGCTCTCCAATACATAGGTAACTTCTAGTAGCATTTAAATATTGGCATGTTCTTCATTTTCCCTTGCATGTGCTGTCTAATGGGCAAATGGCCATGGATTTGTGTTCTATCCCAAGCAAGCCCTGCGGGTTTTCTGCAGGAGTGGTCAGCAGAAGGACAGTATGTTGTAATTCCTTCAGCTAACTTGAACAGGAAAATATTTCTCATTGCGATGACAGGTTCACTGAACGATCTCTTGAGATCTCTTTTAAAAATTAAAAACTGCCATTGAAATCTTCTAGGCTGTTGTAAGACTGAGTGAACGTAGCCCTTGTGTGCTGAAATAGAACTCACAACTGTTCTAAGTAACAGAAAGAAGAATAGGATCTTTAAATACTTGTTTACCAGGTGTCCAAAGTATGTAAGTTAATTCAATACATTGTATGTAAGTATAACAAGTATGGTGGCAGAACAGGGGAGAGAACAGTTTCCAGATGCTCAGTGGTTCAGCTTGAAAACATCTTGGATGGAAAGCACCTCATTTTTCCCTAGGAAATGATCAACAGTCCTATACTTTCCATATGGAGAATATATGCCTTCCTTGAAGTTAAATCTCATGGAGGATGCACAGAGTTTGTGGGTTGGACCTACATCCAGCTCTGATTTCTTAGACGAATTGGGGTAAGAGAAAGAACGAGCAGTAACAACACTGGATGTATTCCACTTCTGCACAGAAGTCAGCCACAGGAATTTTACATGCTTTTCTGAGGTCTGTGTTGGCCTCTGGTTTATTTCTGTGCCCGAGACTATGTAGTGATTTTGAGTTATAGTTCTCTATGTCACCAAAGATTTGGTTTAAGCACTGTCCCTCCAGCCTCCCGCTATGTACCTGCTGTGATTTATTGGCTGGAATCACAGAGGGCTGTTCTGCTGCCGACTCTTGGCTGAGTGCTGGCCGTTTCAGGCCTCTTTAGCAAAGGGCTGAAGGTTTTGCAAATAGATCTTGTGGCATTCCAGCTTGTTAGCCTCCAGAGCGCTCTCTGCAAGAAGTTTGCTTAATGATGAAAAACTTTAATAGTGTGGATTGGAGGAAAAAAAAAATCTAACCAGAATTGTAGAGGAGACACACTGTGCTTTGTGTTTTGCCAGAAAACCCAGCATAGCCATGAAACTCTGTAAATGAGCTGGTCTTTAGCAGCAAGTTGAGATATGCTTGTGTCACTTACTGCACCCTGGAAACACCTGCAGCTCTATATAAATTAAACTACTCTGTGGTCTATCAGCTTTGTGGTCTTTTGGAGAATTATCCTGGAGATGCTGCCCTTTCCAAGGTAATTTCTTCTAAGCCTGGATGGTACATAGTTAGTCAGCAAGTCTGTGTGTCTGCATGCATGCCCACACACGCACCCCCACACAAACCCATACACATAAACACTGTTTTTTCCTTTTCTATTCATGGGCAAATACATCACACAAATGAAGGTGATATATATCATGGGATAAATTGCATGGCTGCAGACTGCAGAATTTACTTAAGGTACCCAAATATCTTCAGTTCAAACCTGAACGTAGAGATAGATGACCTGTGGCTCATTACTCACACAGAGTTTATGAGCAATTAAAATTAGTCAGTTATCCACTGTCCAGATTTCCTCTGGACTCCCTGGATTTTTATGGCATTCACTGGAACGAGACAAGCGTCATGCTGGTGAGCGATACAAACAGAAATATGAGAGCCCACCAGAGCCTAAAGCCACCACCTCTATGAGGAGGAAGACACCCGACATCAGCTGCTGTGCACTGACACCCCGTGTGTGAACTCTTCCTCCCTGGCACGTGTGAAACACATCTTCTCCTCCCGAGACATCGTGTGGGCTGAGATCTTGCCCAGGCAATACCATTGGCCTGTAGATGTGCAGGAACTCACTCTAGTGTCTGAAGCTGGGCTTCTAGATGAAGAAAAGCTTTGGCCTGACATTGGTCATGGAAATGGTAAGAATGATAGGTGTGGAGAGGTTCAAAAAGTTTGGGCAATTGTATAACAGAGGTCCAAGCAAACCCTTAAAGCTGCTGACTCTGGATTTCATTTTATATGTGCATAGACATTGCATACCTACATGCATTTGTATCTATACACACACGTGCATGCACTGACTAGGAAGAAATTACTTGGGAAAGAGCAGGCTAATTCTCCAAAAATGCCAAGGGGCTGATACATAGTGGTGCTGCTTTTAATTAAAATCAAAGCTGTGGACATTTGTGGAAGCAAGTAACAGTACAAGGCTGCTTAAACCCCACTGTTAGAGAGCACAGCATACAGAATAGCACCAAGAAAAAAGGCAAATTTGAGAGAAGATGTGTCTAGGAAAGAGCGAGAGATAAAACCTACCTGTAAGGATAGCAAACTTCGTGGAAAATCATGCAACCCAAAGAGTTGACAGACTGGATAAGTACAGGCTGGATTCTGGCACAAAAGTAATTGTCAATCATATTTATGCTACTAATCCTTCAGGGACAGACCCCTGTGCACTGACACTGGGGATGGTGGTGTGGGTTTGCTACTGGAGCACTTGGTTGCCCTTTGCATGGGTGTTGCAGCAGATGCTGACCTTTGTGCTGCCATGAAAACAGCTAGTGACAGCCATGCAGAGCCACAGGCACAACAGGAACGTGCCTGGCTGTCGTGTTTTAAGTCTGAGATGATTTTGTAAAAACAAAATCTTTACCTCTCACAACTTTTTAGTGTCTTAAACGGTGCACAATCCTCTAAACTTTGAGTAGGACTTCTGGGCTACAGTGCTGGTGTCTTTTGTTTTTTATAGGAACATGATTAATTTTTCTATTATAAATAAGGATGGTCTACAATGTGGATGTGTCATGCATATTTTAGGCTGCTAAATTTACTAACTCCAAGATTAATTGTTATATACTAACTTGAAGTGTTTAGATCTTGCTGACATCTTCATTTGGACAGAAAAAATGACATGCATATAAATTGTATGTCGACATTTATTTCACAAGGGTAGTTATCTAGCTATTGGTAGCCTGCAGAGTGAAGACTTGTCAAAAATAATCACTTCCAGTTCTCATTTTGTTGAAGTTAAATAGTCTGAACAGTGGAAAACTTGTTCACGCTCTTTAATCCTCATATTATTGCAGTGTGAAAAGTAAGCATATAAATATGAGGAAACGGAAAATAAATCAATAGGATAACATATTAGAAAACTGAAAAATGGTTTCTGGAGAAGATGAGATAATCTTCCAATAAAACGCCACGCATTAGCATTGGATTTTTTTTGCATCGTACAGCTCTTTAGAGAGGTGCCCATTAAAATTGGAAGAACTTTACTCTCCAGGAAATAACTACTGTAAGAAACTCTAACTTACAAATAAATAAAATCAAATCTCATATGATCTGAAAGTATGCTCTGGGCATTGAGCTACGACAAGACTGTGGAACTTCTTTATTTCTCCAGCTGATCTATGGGGCTGATCTAAAATTTGGCATAATCAGAAACTCTTTAACAAATTTGTGGTGGAAGATGTTTGACCTTTTTTGGTATTGGTATATTGGTTCATCAAGGTGATCTTGACGAACGGCCCGTGTGATGAACATGGTACCTTTCATTTTCCTGAACCTTGTCACCACTTCCCATCAGTCATGTGCCTTGCCTTTTGTTGCTTTTCATTTGTTTCATTAAATGTTCATTCCTCTCCTATTTTAAAATCAAACTCCTATTCATTAGGCAGTCATTAACGTTCCTGATAAACAACTCTCACCTGGCAGTACAGACTCATTCAGAGCTGTGATTACCAATGCGACACCAAGTGGAAGGTAACTGGAGTACACTTTATATAGAACCAATTTTCCACAGAGGTGGAAAATTAATAACTTAGACTGTAATTATTAGTAATTATTAACTAAATTAAAGGTAATTATTATAGTACACATTTGGGCCACCTAATGTCCCAAGGGAAAAATTAAATGCCATTATAGTACGCTAATCATGATTGATACCTGGTGACTATGGACTTCCTATAGTAAGCTGAACACTTCAGGCATGGTATAATTGGAAAATAACTTCTTTGTTTCCCACTCTGGCTGGGAGCAAAATCCCCACAGCCTGTTGTGCTATGTGGTAGAGGCTTCAGATAACATTGAAGAGTTTGTAAATTGGGTTCCAGGCAGAAATGACAAGAGATACGTCTGTTTTTTTCCAAAAACACAGTTTTTTCTCTGAATAGGGAATTCCTTTCCATGGACCATCTTTTGAACACATGGCATGAGGAACTAGGAACTTGCATTCAGAAATACCAGTTTTGCTGCAAGTTCTTGAAGAAACTTGAAAGAATGAGCCCATGTGACAGTGAATGTTAATAAACAGATGGTGTCCCGATTGTCTTAGACTCTATAGAAATAGAAAATAATAACCCTCTCTATAGAGATGATCTTTTTATAAAAGAGATTATAGAGAGAATCTCTCTATAATCCCTTTTGCATTAAAAACACAGCATTGGTATTTGGCTTGGAATGATCTGGGTGAACCCCAAATGCCTGGAGAAATACGTGAAGTTTCTGGGTCATTTGTCTGGATTACTCAGTTTCAGCCTTTTAATAGGTCCCTGAAATTTCACGATATGAAAAACCATTTAAAGGTGCTACTGAACTGTGTTTTTTAAATAGAAGACTGGCTTATGCATCTAAATATCAGAGGAGTTTTCTACAGAGCTGCAGGCTCAAATTCCCATTCCTTTTTAGGTAAACTGAAATCCTTGCAACTTCTAAATGTTCCTGTTGGGTGCTGAGAACCACAGGTGCAGGAATGGTCCTTTATCTCTTTTACATAAGCCATATGGGGTCAGGCATTGCTCTTCTATTTCCTTTCTCTCGGTACCCTGTGAGAGCTGAGCAACCTTTCTCACCTTGAATATGCAGAGAGATGTCAGTAATAAGGGTTTTCGTATGTATTGGAAATGCTGTGTGAGTTAAGAACCAGGAGATACACCAGCAAAAGAATGGCATAGGAAGGCATGACAGGAATAGGGAAGGCCTTCGTATCTCCTTGCCTGCTTTTTGGCTGAGAATTTATTTTTGAAATTTCACTCTTGATCGGTATCTGCCAATTCATTCAAGATTTCACCTCTTACACCAGAAAGCCTGGATCTTGTCCCTGAACATAGCAATTCTCAGCTGGGGGACTAAATCAAAACGTCTGTGCTTTGAGCTTGGCTTGTATTTCACGTGGAAGCAGAAGTGGGCAGCCATCTTCTCTAAACTGGCTTTCTGGTTTTGTGATGTTTGGTCCTTTTTAAAAAAGAAGCTGTCTATCTCAACATTTTTGCTAAACAAAATCATCTGCATACAGTATGAAGACAACCTTAGCACCAATCCAAAGGGGACTGCCATGGACTTTATGTAGCATATACCTGGATTCCAGATCCTACATGAGGAATCTTATTGGCATCACGGAGATGTGGTGGGATGGCTCCTGTGACTGGAGTGTTGGAATGGAAGGATACAGGCTCTTTAGGAAGGACAGGCAGGGGAGACGAGGAGGGGGTGTCACCCTCTATGTCAATGTCCAGCTGGAGTGCATGGAGCTCCGCCTGGGAATGGATGAGGAGCCGACTGGGATCTTATGGGTCAGGATTAAAGGGAAGGCAGGGACAGGTGACATTATGGTGGGGGTGTGCTACAGGCCACCTGACCAGGAAGACCGAGCGGATGAGGCCCTCTATAGACAGAGAGGAGCAGCCTCACACTCACAAGCCCTGGTCGTCATGGGGGACTAAAACCACCACAATATCTGTTGGAGGGACAACATGGCAGGGCATAAGCAATCCAGGAGGTTACTGGAATGCGTCGATGATAACTTCCTTCTCCAAGTGACACAGGAGCCAACGAGGAGAGGTGCTATGCTGGACCTTGTTCTCACCGACAAGGAGGGGCTGGTGGGGAACGTGAAGCTCAAGGGCAGCCTGGGCTGCAGCGACCATGAAAGGGTGGAGTTCAAGATCCTTAGGGCACCGAGGAGGGCGCACAGCAAGCTCACTGCCCTGGACTTCAGGAGAGCAGACTTTGGCCTCTTCAGGGATCTGCTTGGCAGAGTGCCATGGGACAAAGCCCTGGAGGGAAGAGGGGCCCAAGAAAGCTGGTTAATATTCAAGGGTCACCTGCTCCAAGCTCAGGAGCGATGCATCCCAACTTCCAGAGGAAGTCAGGCAAAAACGCCAGGAGGCCTGCATGGATGAACAAGGAGCTCCTGGACAAACTCAAACACAGAAAGGAAGCCTACAGAGGGTGGAAGCAAGGACAGGTAGCCTGGGAGGAATACAGAGAAATTGTCCGAGCAGCCAGGGATCAGGTTAGGAAAGCTAAAGCCCTGATAGAATTAAATCTGGCCAGAAAAGCTTCTATAGGTGTGTCAGTGATAAAAGGAAGACTAGGGAAAATGTGGGCCCTCTCCGGAACGAAATGGGAGACCTGGTTACCAGGGTACATGGAGAAGGCGGAGGTACTCCATGACTTTTTTGCCTCGGTCTTCACTGGCAAGTGCCTGAGCCTCACCGCCCAAGCTGCAGAAGGCAAAGGCGGGGACGGGGAGAATGAAGAGCCGTCCACTGTGGGAGAAGATCAGGTTCGAGACCATCTAAGGCACCTGAAGGTGCACAAGTCCATGGGACCCGATGACATCCATCCACGGGTCCTGAAGGAACTGGTGGATGAAGTTGCTAAGCCAGTATCCATTGTATTTGAGAAGTCGCAGCAGTCCGGTGAAGTTCCCACTGACTGGAAAAGGGGAAACATAACCCCCATTTTTAAAAAGGGAAAAAAAAAAAAGACCTGTAGGGGAACTACAGGCCAGTCAGTGTCACCTCTGTGCCTGGGAAGACCATGGAACAGATCCTCCTGGAAGCTATGTTAAGGCACATGGAGGACAGGGAGGTGATTCGAGACAGCCAGCATGGCTTCACCAAGGGCAAGTCCTGCCTGACCAACCTAGTGGCCTTCTATGATGGAGTGACTACATCAGTGGACATGGGAAGAGCTACGGATGTCATCTGTCTGGATTTCTGCAAGGCCTTTGACAAGGTCCCCCACAACATCCTTCTCTCTAAACTGGAGAGGTATGGATTTGATGGGTGGACTGTCCGGTGGGTGAGGAATTGGTTAGATGGTCGCATCCAGAGGGTAGTGGTCAATGGCTCAATGTCCAGATGGAGATCGGTGACAAGTGGTGTCCCGCAGGGGTCCATACTGGGACCGGTACTGTTTAATATCTTCATCAGTGACATAGGCAGTGGGATGGAGTGCACCCTCAGCAAGTTTGCAGATGACACCAAGCTGAGTGGTGCAGTCAACACGCCTGAGGGACGGGATGCCATCCAGAGGGACCTGGACAAGCTGGAGAAGTGGGCCTGTGTGAACCTCATGAGGTTCAACAAGGCCAAGTGCAAGGTCCTGCACCTGGGTCGGGGCAACCCCCGGTATCAATACAGGCTGGGGGATGAAGGGATTGAGAGCAGCCCTGCCGAGAAGGACTTGGGGGTACTGGTGGATGAAAAGGTGGACAGGAGCCAGCAATGTGCGCTCGCAGCCCAGAAGGCCAATCGTATCGTGGGCTGCATCAAAAGAAGCGTGGCCAGCAGGTCGAGGGAGGTGATTCTGCCCCTCTACTCTGCTCTGGTGAGACCTCTGTTCAGCCTAGAGAAGAGAAGGCTTCGGGGAGACCTTATTGGAGTCTATGAGTACTTAAAGGGGGCTTATAAAAAAGATGCCAGCAAACTTTTTAGCAGGGCCTGTTGTGATAGGACAAGGGGGAATGGCTTTAAACTAAGAGGGTAGATTTAGACTAGATACAAGGAAGAAATTTTTTCCAGAAGCACTGGAATAGGTTGCCCAGAGAGGTGGTAGATGCCCCATCCCTGGAAACATTCAAGGTCAGGTTGGACGGGGCTCTGAGCAACCTGATCTAGTTGAAGATGTCCCTGCCCATGGCAGGGGGGTTGGACTAGATGGCCTTTAGAGGTTCCTTCCAACCCAAACTATTCTATGATTCTATGATTCTATGAATGTGTCATAAGTACTTTGCCAACTAGATAAAACATTAACATTTTCCTCTTGGGTACGGTTAAGACCGTAGTGCCTTTGCAGTGTAAAAAGTACAAAGGGTTTACATAAATAATAAGGAGCCTGTCAGACTGTACAAGAGTCCTGTGGTTCTTGGTTGTAAAGTCTCCCTGAGAGTACTTCTGAACATGTTATTCTTCCTCCTCAGTGCCTCCCTCTCTCTGATCTAAGGGAAAATCTCATTTTAAAGTAACCTTCTTTCGAGGTGGGTGAATGTTCACTAAAACTGGGTTTCAGGCTCTTCATCCTCTAATTAGAAGCTCTCAGGAAACCCAGGAGCCTTTCCAGCTGCTCTGTGGCTGAAATGTGGGGTTGAAGTAGCTGGGAAATGAAGACCCTTCTTTTTTCTATTCAATGAAATTTTTGGCACCCTGTCAGAATCTATCTATCTGACATATACTACAATAAGATTTTCAGTAGCATCCTTGTATCATTCAAATGTCTTGTCAGGTCTAGCTGACACTTTTTTAAAACAGATGATTTTTGAGTGGAAAGCATATTCGTTCACTTTCCTGCCGTTGAAGACTACCTCTGAAGGCAGGCTTGAGTAGCAGTTACTTCTTGGTCTATGAAACACATTGGTTTTGGCTTATCTGTATTTCAATATTTTCCTCTCGAATTAGAAACTTCACTGAAATGTACTTGTAACTAGGAAAACGAAGAAAACTTATTGCTCAGGCAGCATCATCCTCCACCTTTAAAAATGTGCTGTTGTCAAATTGTTTGAGGCAAAAGGGCAACTTTTTGTATGACATATTGTGAAATCTTGCTCTGTATCATCACTGATAACTGCTAGCTCTTTAAAATCTATCTGCACATTTTGCCGAATACAGCTACTGCCTAAGCCTTCTGGAGAATTGGTTTTGGTACCTCCCCTGTTACAACTACACAAACAAATGGAGATTTATTAGGTTTAAAGGCAAGTGACAGTGGGTTATTTAAAACCGTTGTTGTTGTTGTTGTTCTGTGTTAAAAATGTACATAGAAATACCTCCTTTCCTTGTGGATCCTAAACCAGGGAAAGGGGATTTTTTTCCATTTGATTTTTCTGATATTTCTAAGGAGACAAGAAAGTGTCTGGTCAGAGGTGAAGGCACTACTTGATCCTGCAGAAGCAAAAGAAGATGTAAATGCATTTAACAGCTCATTTTTAAAATAGAGATGATGAGCATACTCTCATGATGAAACACCCCTGATGTGTATTTTGTTATCTTGATTCACCAGCAAAGATGGTAATTTAAACCTTTCCTCTGTTTTGATGCTTTTCAAATATGTTAGGTATCATTTTGAAACCTTTTTGCCTAACTTCTCTCTTCATAATACTGAACAAGGAAAATGGAGGCTATAAATGGGAAAATGTTACCTGCTGCTGTCATTCACATCCTTAAAAATCAGTCCACTCTGATCAGTCCACAGACAACTTCCGAGCATCTTTTAATACGTGGTGGTGCCATTGCAGAGCAGGTCTGTGCAGCCCATGGTGTGAGCACCTAAATCAGTGAATCGGTTGTACTCCATGTCTTGTGCACCCCGTGATCACAGTGTAGGTTCCAAGCTTTTGCAGTTAATTATCTGCTAATGACCAGAAACATGATGTTGGCATCTTACTTCAAGTGGCAGACTTCAGAATTTTTGGAGGGATAAATGCCCAGTTCGTGAAATACATTAAGATGTAGAAAAATATCAAATTGCAGAGTTAAATGAATGTGAGATAAATTCTTTGCTCAGTATGATTTGTAACAAAGGTTTCATAAGCAAAGCTTAGCCTTACCCCCCTAAATTCAGAGAGTATTCATACAGAGAGCTCTGCAAGCAATAGCAGTTTTCCAAGCATGAGGAATTAAATGGGCAGAAACAGATGAAGGTGAGGTTTAATCTTCCTGACACACAAGGGAAACGGGTTCCTGTAACCCTTTAAGGTTTTGAAAGCCTAGCGTTGATTAGTCAAAAATGAAAACAAAGGAGAATATTTTGTAGGTGGATCTATTAACTCTAGTGATATATTATATACGCATGTATGTATGTGCAAAAAAATATGAAACTTACCAGTAGATAAGACAGAGAATACCTCATTAGGAAAACATTTTTTTCATTAGATACTTTACAACCGAATACACATCCAGAACTTCAAGTTATTTTTTTCCTGTCATTTTAGCAGCAAAATTTAAACAGTTCCATTAGGAAAATGCAGTCTATGTATTTGAACATGCATCTGAATGTATCAATGAACTTGCAGCCCTGGAGCATCCCTACACTTTTGACCTACACAAAGCACCAGCAGAGCAGTTATTTATGTTGAGGTAAACCTGCATTAGTCAATCATCTCCTTAAACAAAAGAAAGTAAATTCCTCAGTCTTAAGGCTCTAAGTTTTAGATTTTCACAAGCCTGGCACTGCACAGATTAGCCATTTCAGGAGTGGTAATACTTGAATAACTTATGAGACTACATATACCCTGTGGCAGTCAAAGCCCCACATTTACCACTGCAATACCAGGAGACCCGAGCAGCATTCAGGCTCACATATGAGCTGAATTGTTGTGCAGCTCTGCAGATCTGTTCAGTTCCTATTTATAGATTTAATCTAGATTGTTGTACCTCTGTTATTTCCCTACTTTTCTGTATAGGTAATATCTAAGTTTTAACAGCAAGTATTTAATCCAGAGGAGAATGCCGCCTTCTTGGAGGTAGTTATATGTCCTTCACCTCTTTGTATTCCTGAACATGGTGGTGCTAACACTGAATTAGAGCTCTCACTTTTTTCTCCTAGTCAGGTTTTTTTCCCCTGTGATGTGTTTGTGGGGAGCGATGCCATCTCCTCTCAGCATAAGCTTTCCTTTCCCTGATCACCCCCGTAGCCTCCTCTAGGTCTCTTCCAATTTGATTCCTTTTTCTTGAAGAAGGCTGACCAGAACTCAGCTCAGGAGCTCTGAATACATCTTTACAGAAGGTTTTAATCACTCTGGGATCCTTTGCCTTTTCATACTCTCCCATTTGGTGATTTTCTTTTCCATGCTTCATTCCCATTAATTATTCCTCTTTTGACCCACAATTCATACCTTCTTACTGTTACTGATACTTGAGACAAGGGATCTGTGCAGTATTTGAGCCAGGCTTAGATTATCTTTAATCTCAGCTCAGTCTGCATCATTAGTGGTCCTGTTTCACTTTTTCTTTTAAATTACTAAAGACCTATTTGCTATAAACTGAGAAGCCGCCATTTTCCTTAGCAGAAAATATGGTGGCCCTTCTATCTTAAGAGAAAGGGAAGGGATAGCAGCAATGTGTTTTTGGCAGGGTTTTCATCCCTCACTTTCTGACTTGGTGAGGATCGCATTAACAGTAAAGCATCAGACCTACCCCTCGCCAACTACGACAAGGGAACGAAGGAAACATTTAACTGACCTGATTGACTGTATAATATGTGGTTACATCTTTGCAAAGTGGAGGCAATTCACCTTTGGTACTCTATTTTCCTAGGCGTGAATGGCTCCAAAGTATGAGAGACAGTGGGGAATTGCATTCTGTATTTGTAGCAACTAACACTTTAAAAGCACTTTACTGCTAAAATAATTCTCTCCCCTTTTATTTCTGTCAGGGAGACTATCCTCTAAATGGTGCCTTTTATTTTTTTTCTTTGACTGTCACTTCATGTCACTTCTTTATTTGTCCAAAAAAATACTTCATTATCTTGAAGTAATGCCAATCTCTAAAAAGAGAGATCTTCCTTTCATCTGCTGTTCAGTGAAACACAAAAATGTTCCCTATTGCTGGAACTTCTCCTCACTAAGGAGAATAAAATGAGAGCTCTCACAGACACTCAGAAGTAATAAAGAACATCCTAAACATTTGCTAGATAAATTGTAATGCATTTCTATCCATCCAGCTGAAATTGTCACCATAGTTTTGATAATAAGAAATGTATTCTGGTCTCACTTTATCTAGCTGAAGTGCTATGTATTTGGATGGATTTAAATAGATTTGCATTGCGTCTTATGAGCATCTGTTTTTTTAATATGGCAGATAAAATCGTTGAGAACTTTTTTACTTTTTGTTTCTGTCAGGCTTTGTCATAATGTGAAATTATATTGCAGAGATATTTCTATTCTAAAAATGTTAACTTTGCAGGGATAATGTTACTTGAACACTGCGACTGATAACTGCAATGCCAGTGATGTTGACAGTAAGTCAGGAAAAAGGCTCATTTTATAATATGAGTAGCTGAAAGATGTTTTCTCCCCCCTGTTTGTTTCCCTACTGTGCAAATTCCCAATAAAAACTGAAGTCTCTTGCAAGATATTTTTAGGGAAAATAAAAGGATAACTTTTTTTCATGTTCTTTTTTACTAAACATTTTTTAAAACGCAGTAGGTGGGAAGGGTTTCCATTCTTCTGTTTTTTTCCTTCACCCATTTTTTACTACAAAAACACAGTTGTTGATTAATATTTCTTGCAATATCCAAAGTCCTGGAATAAGGTGATTCCCTTTATGAGACAGCAAATTTAAATATGGAGATATATTTAAATAATACACATGGGGTTTTAATCTACCCGTAATTGGAACAAGTCCATTGCAGGTAAAGTCTGAGTCAATTTCGCATGATCTTGTAGGAAAGTTTTTTTGAAAAAATTTGTGGTAGAAAATTGTATGCTAATGGCTTTCATCATACTGCCTAAAAGTATGTGGATACAAGTACATTGCTAGAGAAGTGTTTGATTTCTTATTTGCATGGCCATTTCGGTTGTTATCTTTTCTACAGTGAAGGTTGCATTAGTGTGAAGTGTAATTGCTCTTCTATTTTTACTTTTTACTGGCTGAGATGGTTACATTTTTTTCCCCCAAAATTAGTTGTGGAGATGCCTATGTATTTCTGTTTGTTTACCTACTTCTTTTCTGTCATTTATTATCACTGAAAAGATAGTTTAATAATTCATAGAAGGCCAGTACAGCATTTTAATGAAACTTCAAAGGGCTATTAAAATCATATTATGTTGGTGGAATATGTTAAATGTTTTCAGAGCTTGGTTATGTATTTGATATAGATTATCCTTAAACTTCTCAGTGTTCAGGGCTCTCAAGAAGCTGAAAAGTTCTGCAGTTGACCCACTTCTCTACTGTGCAAGGTGGAATGGTTTTACTGAAACTCTTCACTTTTTTTTTTTGTCTCCAAATAGGAAATTGTTTTATTTGGAGTCCTATTTGTTACTACATGCCTCACCATGGGGCTGCTGTGAACTTCTCATGATTCAGGAGATTTATTTTACAAACCAGTCTCTGTCTTCAGTGTTGCAGTATTTGTCCCAATTCTTCTTGGGTCATTCAGTGTTGCACTTGGTTTATGTACATTTAAAAAAAAGTAAAAATGCTGGGTTTTACATATTGATGCAAGTGAAATTTTGAAGCCAGCTGGCAGTCTCTGAAAATTGTGTAAGGACTGCTGTTCAGCCACTTTAACTTAGATCTATCAAAAGCCTTCTCATGGTAGCAAGTATCGGAACTGCAGTTATCCTTGTGGTCTGCAGTGAAGTTTTTCAGCTTAAAGTAGTGCAGAAGCTGTGATCACACAGAGAGATCCAGCAGTGGTTGGATGGTTGGTTCAGTTTGTTGAGAAGGGCCAGTAAAACACTTGTGCTTCTAGCTGGGCTGGTATCGAGTAGCGCATGTACGACTGTGAATGAAAAACTGACAGTGGAGGTTATACGTATGCAATGAGCAGCAAATGGATGTCAGTTCTCCATTGTCCCTGATCTTGAAGACAGCTTGTCCATCTCCTGCAGATGTCTGGAAAGCTCCACAAATACAGTAAGAGCAGTTTGCTGCTTTTAGAGCAACCACAGGGTTTTTTATATAGATATATATCTATACACACACACACACACACACAAATAAATAAGTAAATAAGTAAATTTATATATATATTTTTATAGATATCTTTATTACCACAGGTACTACCAAAACAACTTTTCTAGAAAGATAGTTTAAATAACTGATTTCAAGATCGCTAACTTGGAGGTCACCTATTGCCAGGGATTTGTAGAATCACTTTATGCCTCACTTCCTCTAATTTTCCATATGATTTTGCAGCTGACTGCCTGGTCCTCTCCATCTCTACTCATACTTCCTGTAAATGTTGCAATTAAAACACGAACACATATGAGTTAAATTGTCAGGAAAGTCATTACAGGTTTTTAGCAAGAGGCTGGGATAAAACAGCTTACATTGCTGAGCTTATGAAGAGAAAAAGACCCTGATCTTATTTGTCCCTGTGGTTTTAGATGAGGGTCAGGAGTCACCTGCAATCTTTGTCTGTATGGAATGGGGAATGAAGGCTTTGTGTCTGGCTTCTGCCAAATTTCTACTCTGCTTACCTGGCTGGCCCTGGATAGTGGGCAGGCCAGATCAGCATGACTTTCCTTCTGATCCAGACCTCCAGAAAGCAACGTGGCCCAGCTGGGCACAAGTTTTCTCATTGATCCACTCAGCTTTTAAGCCTGCTAAGTCACTGAATCTACCATAAATCTGTGCCGATGTTTTACAGTGTGAACAGATGTATTTTGCATCTTACAAAACCTATTTCTGCGAACTGCTGTGTTCTCAGGTCTCATTGACTTGAATCAGGTGTTAAGGGCAGAAGTAATGATTTAGAAATCATTTAGTAAATCCGAGGTGTAATTTTTATAGTCTGTTAGGAATTTGTACCATCCTGACTCTGTTGGAGTGGAGAGGGATGCAGTTCTTGCTTGTATTAAGTGTGAAAAGTTTATGTGAATTACAACAGTTTTCTGAATCTGAAAAGCTAATAGGGTAACTCCCTATTAGGGAGTGCCTACTCCAGGCACAAAGTATCAAAATCTGGGAAAATAAGTGTGGCGAGATAAGGCAGAGGGCTGGGAGCAATTACTTGCATTTATTATTTCAGATGCATTCTCTTGTCCTTTATTTAGAGGAGGGGTAGGAAAAGTTTTGTAACAGCTTGCTATTAATTTATGGATTTGCATTAGCTGTGAAAAAGGATGCCATGACAGGAAGAGAGAGTTAATATGGAGACTAAAAATTAATCTGTAAGAACAAACGGTAGATTGAGTGACGCAGAAATGAAATTGGGGATGTCAAGTTCACGATGGTACAATCCCAAAGGGAGAAGTATGAGGTACTTCTCAGTATGACTTTCTTGCTCATTAATATTGTACCTGTGTAAGGGCATTTTGCTTCCACCTTCCCTTCTCCCTCAGAAAACCCTCCAGTGATGAGATAGTTCCCATACTCCAGCAGAATGAGCACAGTGAATGTGCTGGGTATGTAGACACTGCTGTAATACTGTAATACATGCCTAATGTGGACATTGGGGTACAAAGCCACGGCTGCTCTGGCTGACAAGACACAGTGGAATGGGAGCAACAATCCATGTAAAAAGGCAACTTAAAATAGGATGGGGCAGTCTGCTGTCTTAATTGTTTTCACTAACAGGAGAAAATATTAAATGAAGGTCACAGTAAGAGGAAAAATGAGGCTAAACTGCACTGCTGCTGTCCTGAAGTACAAAGGCACGCTGGCAAAAACATTAAACTGTAAGATGGTCTGACAGGGCTTGCACTTTAAAAGGGAGTCCTCTAACATGGATGCACATTTTAAGATGGAAATACACTCGAGAGAATCTTGAGAAGGGCACATAATTCCAACCTCGTGACCTGTAATTGCGCTCTTCAGAAATACCAAACCCTTAATGCAAAGTAAAAGTAAACTAATAGTAAAGTATGTGAGAATCCGATTCTGCAAATCAGAGGAAAAATTCATGGCCAGGGATGCTTCTACCTCTGGTTGAGCCACTGCCCATCACTATTTTCAATATTTCCTCCCTGCTTTTGGCATAGCATTGCTCCTCAGCCTCTCCTTCCCACCAAAAGTTATTTTCAGTCTCTTGACTGGAGTTTGAAATGCAGCATTTCTTGATGTGGGACCAGTGGGTGCTTCTCTCCTCCGCTCTCCCGTTCCAGTCAGCTGGCTGGACGACACCTGGATTTGGCAGATGGGTCTTTGCTGCTCCTGTCAGTGGTTGTTGAAGCACGTTTGCAGCTACTTTAAGACCCAGTTGCTTTCATGCTCCAGAAGCAGTCAGGAGACCGGTGTTCCCTCTCTCCATTCCTGTTGAGTGCCCTCAAAATGCGCTAGCAAAGTATCACTGCCTGCTTCGGTAAGTCAGCTGGTTGCTTCTTCTAGACATATGTCCCCAGTGCTACATTATTTTGTGCCATGTTTCCTTTTTCTTGACATCTGCTAAAGATATCTTTCCTTTATGCATGACACATGGGGGTAATTTTCTTCCATTTGCTAAGACCCCCCTCAGCATAACAGTGATTCTGTTTATTTTTTTGGCAGTATTTTTGATGTGGACTGAGTGGGGGCTTTTACTATGCGCAGTAGCATTGGATAGTATGTCAAAAAGGACTGCTTATTTGCCCTGATAAATATGCATGAGCTTTGGTAGACCAATGAAATCCTGGTGACAGTCAGCTAATTTTTTGGCATAGATGGATAGCAGTGTTTGCTCTAGCACAGCTCCAGAGAGTGCTGGCCACACTCACGATTGTAGCTGTGGAGAAATTTATAGAGGTGGCATCCTTAGCAGCTCACATGTAATGATTGTTCTCGTTTTTTGGTTTTTTTTGGTGAACAACTGATATTATATGCTGCTTGACTCCATCGAAGAATTTTTTGCTTAATGCACAGAACTGCCATTTTTACTTTTTTATTAGTTGTGTGTCTGTCGCCCATGCAGACCTCAGTACGGCGTGTTCCCTACCCTCTACACAGCTACTTATTGTGTTCTCTGTGCCATTCACAGTGATGAGTTTAAATGTATGACTGCAACTATGTCAATCTCCCTTTAGCAGTGTTTCTGTTTTGGCTGTGCTTGTGCAGGACATTAACACTGCGTGTGTGCGGCAGAGCTGTGCAGCTCAGAGAAAACAGCCGAAAAGGCAGCACTGAAGAAACAAAACCTCACAAGAGCACTTGCAGCAGTCTCTGCGCCCATCACAGGATACAAAACAGCTACAGCAGATTAAAACCATATTGGACAGTTGCAAATTTACCACTATGGGGATGGGGAGGAGGGCTAAAAGGATGCCCCTTTATCAGCAGCAGTCCTTATGGTGCATGCCTTACAGCACATCGTGGCGGGGACGGGCTGTGGCACTGCACAAACCCAGGGATGCTGCTGCCAAAAGCAAGAGACAAGTTCCCACCTGACAGCTGCTTCATGGCAATTATCAAGTAGAAATGCTCCTGCCCCCAAGACAAATCTGAGATAGCTTATCCCACTTCCACTGAGGGCTGAAATTACCTCAAAATTACTCTTTATAGCTCTGTGATAAAAATATGCACCCAAACAGCTAATAAGTGGCTATATATTACCTGCTCCTTTATACTCAAAGTTAGTTGTTTGTGTGTTCTCACCCTGTATCCCTCCTACTGGGGACACGGGTGCTGCAGGGAAGCTCACAACACCTTCTGCTATGCTGAAAACTCTTCAATAACAGATAATTCCTCTTCTTTGCTACTCCCTAATACACTATTCTGGGATCACTCTTGAATTTTAAATGCCTGGATGGGGAAAAAACCTCTTGTATTGGATTCTGGTAAATGTAAGAGAAGCAATAATACTTCTCCTGAAGCTAGTACCCAGTGTTGGCATCACTGAACCCAGCTCTGCTGGACTAGTTCATTAAGTTTTCTTCACCAGAGCCTTCATGATGGGAGATCATCTGGGTAAAAAAAGGAAATCCAGAGCTGCAGGGCTGCTTGGAGATGCTGGAGACAAGCAACATTTTCAGGTCTCCCTGGCTCTGTTGGTCCCCCTGCAATGAATGATCCTTCCCACCTGTTTCCTAACACTTCAGTTCAGAAACTTTCTAATCAAATCATGCCAGGAAAGGGTCAGAGGAGACTGGGAGAAGAGGAGCAGATGCCAGTGTAGTGTGCGGTGGTGATATGGGATGGGAAATGTGCTAGCCCAGACCCCTGACAAGAGACAAGCCTGAGGAGAAATGCCCAGCTACTGCTTCTCCTCCTGCCCTCCCATCACACTAGGCAGCCTGCACACAAGCCTTGCTGAATGGTGAGAGGTTTCCAGCTCAAGGACCAGGGCCAAATCCAGCCCTGGCAGGTGTCATTATGAAACATCCGAATATGGGTTGCGGCTACTGACAGAGTAAGGAAACAGTGAATTCAGATTTAACAGGCAGTTAAACACTTGCCTGTGCATGCTAGTGAATGGAGAGATGTTCCTAGGAGTAATTTATAGAATAAAAGGCAGCTGGAAGTAAGCAAGGGTGTTTGGGGCTCTCCCTAGGAAGAAGTGTTTTCACCCTCTGTGAGCTGGCTAGCCAGTGCTGCCAGCAGCTGCTTGTTGCACATGCTTTGCTCCTGCACAGAGAAAGGGAGAGGAAGATGTGCTTTGCAGCTGTCCTGATGTCCCGCTGCTGAGTACCGACTCCTGCATCGGTAGCACTCTGGCAGAAGTGCTACTTATCCTGGCCGCGTATGCCTTGTGCCAAGACAGGATTTGCAATTTAGCATTTACTTTCATTTATTTTCTACCCCGAACTATCTGCTGGCCTTGCAATAACCAAATTTCTTAATCCTACAGGTGTTTGTTGGCCCACAGTTTATTCAGTCCCATTATGGAATGCATTTCTGTTATCCATGTACCTCTATTTCTGGCAACCTTATGGTGGCTCCTAAATGACTTTAAAGAAGCCGAAGCTGTTTAGCAGGGTTGACTTGTTCAGCCCTAAGCGCCACAAGATTGCTAAAATATGTTATCCTGCATGAAGTGTTTCATGTTTATGTATGCACTAAAGTGAATTTGCAAGCATTGTTCTAGGACCGCTAAGGACATGCCACTGTGACTGCAAATGGAAGGTCAAGGGGTCAAGGCTGCCTGCCACTAATCATGCTGAAGAGATCATGTTCAAGTGTTGAGAAAAAGGCTGTTGGACAAGTACAGAATCTTAAAGACATTTGCAGTATTGTGAGTGAATATATATTTACCATTAAGTTGATTGTTTGTTTCAGGATAATTCAATTTTGCTCACCTGAAGAAGATTATGAAGTTTTTTATGCCTCCTATGAAAATTATGGAAGAATCTCAATAATTTCTTTGTTGTTATCCTCCCCACCCCCACAAAAAAAAAGGAAAAAAGGGCACTTTGAGTGCAGATAAAATGTTTCTTTTTGCAGTTTTTTATTTACATCAGAAATGGAAATCCATTTGCTAATGTATTTTCTGTGCATTTTAAAATATTGAATAGTCCCCTTATGAGAAAGAAGGATAAATACCTACATAAGATATGCATTCACATGTGCACACATCGCTAATATGATAACCAGATTTCCTTATAATGTGCACTTGCACATGTTACATCATCTGTAGCATTTTTCTTGTACAAGTGGTGGTGGGAAACTGAAATTATAACCTTTTTCTTTTCTACTTTGGGATTTTACATCTTATAAGCTTATTCTTCTTGGAGAAAAATTGCTGAAGGACTGGCATGAAGAACCTTTTATAATATGAGTATTTAATATTTAAAGGTTAAAAGTGTGCAAGATAGATATACATTAAAAAGGTGATTGACAAAAATATTCTTCATTGGGTTACACACAGGTTGTAACCTTGAGTTGCTTGAAAACAAATGCTATCCTACTGTCTATAAGTAAATAGGAGGAATATGCCCTTTCTTACCCTGCAGGGATAGTGCGACTAACAAAGCCATTCAGAATCACTGAGCATTTAAAACATTTCTACAAAAGGGAGTTACAGCACTATCATCCTTCCTTCCAGGAGCTAATAAAACAGACTACATGTTAAATCCTAACACATCTCCTGCACTCTCAAGAGAAGAACAAAACCAAGCTGCTGTCAGGATTATAAAGGCTGATGGGTTGTTATGTGGTGGATAACTCAGGCTCTTGCTGACCTTACTTACACTGAGGGGCAATTATCTTTTGCAAGGCTGAACTACTTCTAAACACTTTTTCCACTGAATTAAATATACACATGATTTCCCAGGCAGGCTTCCTATGAAATACTTTATTACAGATACTTAATTTCTCAGCGGAAAACCCCGTGCTGCAGTCACAGCACCACACAACACCTTCGTGTTATAAAGTGGAATTTCTGTCATGTGAGACTTGGTGCCAAACCTTTGCTTAAGTCTGTCTATTGGATGGTGCTTCTCCTTCAAATCACACAGCATAAATCGGTGACCTTTTGTAGTACCACTGCCCATCTGGGGATCAAGGCTGAAGTTTCCTTTCGGCATGTAAAGCTGCAAAAATGAGCATTTATTTCACTATAAAACACTGACTAGGCAGCAAAGGCTTCACAGACAAGGGATCATGTCGAGTTCATGGCAAGAAGGGAATACATTGACATTGCAGGACCTTTTTGAGAAGTTCAAACAATGAAACCCCTTAAGCTAGCCTTATCTTTTGCACTGGAATAAGTGATGTCTATCTTTCCATTTTCCCTGAGCTCCATTAGTTTTCTCACATACACTCTAAAGACAGCTCATAGCTCCTTTCCTCCCTGGATCTTTACATGCAGTCTCCACTGTCAAAGTGCATCTGTCTCTCACCTCACTTTCAACCTTCTGCATGTCCCTCTTGGCCTTCTGCCTCCTGCTACCACTGCCTGCTTGAGATCATACCTAATATACCCTGGGCTATTTTGGTCTTTTTTTCCTCTGTTGCTTTCATGCCCTAATTTCCCTTTTTCGATCCTTGTTTCCTCTTGACTGCTTCTGGCTTCTTGAATCTCGCCCTTTTCACCAGTGTGAACATTTCACCCAACTCTGTCTACACTGAAAATAAATAAATTTACAATGTTTCTTTTATATTCAAGGAAGCCTGGATGAGTGCAATTGCACCGCATATTACTTTGTGTGTATATAAGTGTAATATAATGCACTGAGGCACTGTACTATGAAATAATTTGTGGACTAGCTCTCATGCAGTGTAGAGGAACGTTTCCTTTAGTTTCAGAAAGTGCAGTTTAGCATAGAAAAGTCAGTATCTTGCATGCTAGGCCTTCCCTGTGATCACCTGGTTCCTTCCCCAGCAAAATGAGAGAGGAGCAAGGTCATCATAACCTCTTGAAATCTCCTAAACCCCTATAATGAGTTGTTTTAGTGTGCTGACCCTTAGGGTGGTCATAGTGAAGGCATAATTATGCAATAGAAAAGTACATGGAAGAAAAAGAAACATCTGTATGGATATACTGCAGAAAGAAAGTGATGTTGCCCTGGCATGCTGAAAATACTGATGAACAGGCTTTAGTCATAGTTAAGGGATTACCATATTCAATAGAGCTGTGAAAACATTTTGAATAGACTCCAAGGAGAATATTGTATATTTAAAGTAGAAGTATACTGCAGATACAGGATCTAGCAATGTTGGACTGAAATGGAATAGGCTTAGCTGCTCAGAACACAGAAAGTCTCTATGGCCATTAATCTGCAAACGCACAGCTGTTTCCCCGTGTGAAATAATCACACAATATAAAAACCAAAAATGCTCTACATTGAATACATGGCTTTTTAGTAAGCGAGTATGTCACCAGTCGGGAAGCACAAATACTCCGATTTGCCATCATCCTACCAAATCACTTTTTGCATGCCTCCTACTTGCACTGTTATGTTGAATTTATTGCTGATTTCCCCCGAGATCTAATTAGATGATAGTGAAAAGTGTTCTTTTTTTGCCCTTATCTGAAGGTGCCGGTTCTTTCCTCTCATCACCTTCTCTTCTCTCATCTGGGAATACTTTCTTCCTTTTCCCACCTATTTGCAAGTATTCAGCTCTGCAGTGAAGTGTTGGCAACTCCCAAAATACTGTATGCACCTGTTCTTGGAACTTTTGATAACCTAAAGAGCTCTATTTTTTTGTGCTGATAATGTGTTGTTTGAAAGTTTTGCTTTTTAGTTTTTAGCCCTTATGTGTGCTGAAAAGAAAACCCATGAAAATGTAAACTTTATAGATTCAAAACTGGGTAGCATGAATTCAGAGACTCTAACTGCTCTCTCATCTGAGTCTTGGGATGATGTGGTTTCTCACATGCTTGAAACTGTTAATGCAGAACAAGTGACATACTGATAAAGTGCAGGGAATGCAAACTGCTTTCCATGTGACAGCTTGCACTAATCAACACAAGTCACATCCTTCTCAAGGAGCCCTTCCTCCTCTCAACAGCTGTGCGTGCCAGTGTTATGGAGGTGTATCCCTGACATGGCCATTTGTTGTCTCATCAGCAAAGACTACGCTTTCTTCCCTTTCAGTTGGTAGGTAAACAGGGTAGGTGAAAGCTAGGTACTCTAGCTTGTCTCAGGTTTTCCAGCAGTTGGTAGTAGTTGTCCTTCCATGAGGTGATACAGAGAATTAAATATAAAATGGGGATCTCTCATACGTAATTAGCTCAGATCTTTTGTTTTTTCTTACTGTTTATTGTACCTCTGCTGCAGGCTTGTAGGTGGCTTTTTTTTCTTGCTTAAGCCTTTTCAGCATTGAATTATGATCGGTAGCTCTTCAAAGATGTGGAGCTCTAGTTGTCTGCAGAGTGTTACCATTTCTTCCAGCCACCGCAGCCAGCCAAGTGAGCACACCCAGTGTGTCAGGAGGCCTGTTCTTGCGTCAGGGTAGATATTTTACGGCTTTCTGCAATGGCGACAGTTTTCTTTCATTCACAGGGCTACTGAGGAAAAGCTTTGAAAAGGGTGCACTAGTCTGGGCCATTCAGTAGGCTTACAGGGCTATCATCCTCTGCTTGACTATCACTCTTTAGTTCGACTTGGCCTCCTTTCTATAAAGGGCAAATGATGAGGTATGTGAAATATATTGCAAGTAGTTTAGCCTTGTGGTCTGGGCCTGGGTTCAAGATCATGAGAGACATTTTCGTTGATCTCCTGGGAAACAGCCTGCTCCCGAGAATGTGGATGTTGGAAGATGAGGGTCTGCAAAATTAAGGAGATAAAGAAGGCTGGGACAGACAATAGAGAAGGCAAGAACTCAATACTGAGTCTGTATGGTAAGTGGAAAGTCTAGATGGCAAATGCTTTTATACACAAATACTAAATTTTTCCAGCGAAAGAAAGAACAATTTAGCATGAGAGTAGCAGCTGGTGTCTCCCACTTCTAAGTGAAAAGAATTATTTTTTTCTTCTCTTGTCTGGAGGAGACAAGAGCTGAGACTGTGTGGAGTGCAAGGGATGCCTGTCTTTTGTTGTAACTACAAGTATTTAAAGAAAGACAAGTGAGCCCTATTTATAGGATATTGTTTAACTTACAAGCCTGCTGATCCTCTTCAGACAGGAGTAAAGGGAATGCTTTTACTTTATGGCTTTCTTTCAGTTTATAAACCTTGTATACATAAGTGATGATAATTGGGAAGAAAACCACTGTACACATTTGAGAGCTTTAAAAGAATCCAGAAACTGAAGTTTCTTTATGAAGAACTGATCAAGTATTTTGTAAGTGGGGAGAAACAGAAACACCGAGGTTTGCAATTGTTTCTCTAGCTGTGGTTTTCTGTCTCAAGAATTTACACAGCAGTAGTTCTTTCAGTTGGGGAGTACAAACACATATGTGAAAGCAAACAAACGTAACTGAATCCCAGAATAAGAAAGCTGTCTTTTTGGTTTTTTAACTGGCTGCATGCATAAAATGAACACATTTTTAACATGTACTGTAATGTGTCAATAAGCTTTATGCTGACTTCGTGGAGCGTTGGCTCTTAATCATGCAGATGAGGGTATGCATTGTGGATAATAGTCTTCGTGAAACTGATGTGGGAGTTGTACTATTAAGGGTGCCTTCAGTGCTATGATGGTGTCATATATATTTGTAAATGCTCATACTTGTTTGGTTTTCTTTGTGCTTGACCTTATTTCCCTTAACTTTAAGCTGATGGGAATTTTTCCAGTTGAAAGGAGGTAGATTGCAAATAAGCGCGTCTGTTTTCAGATTTAAAATTAAATAAGTAAAAGTAGAAAGTAACCTGTCGTCAAATGAGAGCAAGGTTCAGTCATGTCTAATACAGAAAAGAAAAAAACATAAGTGTTTTTCTTCTGCTGAGCCTCTGGTGAAAGACCTATAGGAGACTCTGGATTTATGGCAGTCACATGTGTTTAGTGTTTGGGTGACCTGGGCAGTTGGGAGCAGATCAATACATCGTTAATGTAATGAAAAATACTGACTGTCTGCTAGTGTCAGCTTGGGACCATACAATGTTAATTAAATGCAATTAAATGGTAAGGCTATGTTCTGTTGGCATGTAAGAAATCCTTCCTCCCCTTCTATTTCCGTGTGTTGGAAGTGTGCCAAATGGTTATCTCCAACAAGCAAAGCTGTGATTTCTTCTTGCTGTTTAAGCATGACTTTGATGGAAGTGAGTAGCAACAAGAAAAAATTCTTAAGTATCAGCGTCAAAAGTGAGGAAGGATGTCTATTTTAACCAAAAATGAGAGAATGATGGTTAGGTGGATTATAAGGATGGTTTGTTAAAATTTCCTAATAGGAAAAAACTTGAGTCTGAAGGGGAGTTAGAGAAGGTCCAGCCTTTCCAGAATACAGATAAAATTGCCCATTGGATGTGTTATGGAGGAATCAGGTATACCTCTAGAAAGTGTTTTCGTCATATGCTTGCTGGTTGTACCCGACTGTCAAATGGTATTGGAAGATTATGCAATTTCATTAAAACAAGCTTGTTATCAATTGTTTGTGGATAGTGTAGGTTTAGATAATATTCCTCCTTTTAGATGACAAGGGTCTCTCCTCACTCTGGGACATTTGACTTGTGAAGAGCAGTATAGGGTGACTTTAAAAATAGCCACACAACCCTAACAAATGCAAAAGCATTGAGAAATAATTCAAAGACTGAACGGTACTACATGAGATCCTAAAAAACCCCCATGTCTTGAAGATGCGGCGTGTCATTGTATCAGGCGTTTTACAAGCTAAAGAAATCAGTTTGACTTACCTGATTTCCTTTGGTATTTTGATAAATATTTCAAGATCCAATTATTTTTAATAAAAGATAGACACTCAAGAGACAACTTTAACTGCACATGGAGATCCATGCTAAACCTTGTAAATTAGAGAGGGAGTTGTCAAATTTTTATCATCTTTCTTCTTCTAAATTATTAATATGTAATTTTATGGAGGCGAGTAATCCTCATGGACTTAAATGCTTTGTTGCATTGGAAGCCTGAAAATGCCGCCTTCTCCTCGTGAACCGGCGCATGGAGTACGGTGAGGGGTGGGACAGGCGGTGAGGAGGAAGGTGAATCGCTGATCCCCGAGAGGCAGCAGCCCCCCTCGCCCCGTCCCTGGCGTGCACCGGGCAGAGGTTGCCCTGTGGGGCCGCCTTCGTACGGCAAAGGGTGCAACTCCCGGGCGGGAACGGCAGGAAATCGCCTTTCCCTCGGATGTCAAGTCTGAAGCCCGGGTGAAGCGGCCGCACGGGGCCAGCGCCCCCCTGGCTGCCCGCCCTCACCCGGTCCGGGGCCCGCCTCAAGCGCCCCCGCCAGCCGCCGCTGCGCGCTCCCCCTGCCCCCGCGGGCCAGCGGCCCTGAGGAGAGAGGTGAGCGCCGCCGTTGCCGCCCGGGGCTTGTCTCGGCAGGGAAACAGAGGCGTGCCTGGTGCGCCCCTCTAGCCCGGCGGCACCCGCCCCCACGTGCCGAGAGGTGATGGGCCGGCACGGCCCCTTGGTGCCACGGTTCATCTGCCCGAGGCAGAGGGTGGGAAGATGGCGTCGGGCAGGAAGATGGCGTCGTTTGAAAAGATGGTGGCTGCTGAGCGGGGAGGCGCGAGAGCTGCCAGCTGTCTACCACTGGCAGCTTTTTTGGTGAGGTGGCTCTGAACACCGGGAACAAACCTGATGTACTGCTTCATTTTTCATCCAGCAGGTTGGCACTGGTGTATTTATGTTACATTTTCCCCCTCAGATGCAGAAAGGAGATATAATCACCCCAGCGCTTTAATATTCCTACAAGCTAAATAGGGTGACCAGCCTTCTCAGCCAAAGGCCAGCCAGCAGAGATAGGGAAGCTTGGCCATTAAAATAGGCAACGTCACTCTTTGTTTTAGGATGCATTGGCTTTCTTCCACACTGGGAAAGGTAACACTGTATTTTTGCTGTACCTTCATCATGTGGGCTCAGGACAGTGGTGGTGGCTGCAGCCTGCCTCAGCTGTCCTGGTCTGGGGGCACATGGCAGCCCCACCTTGCTGTGGGTGAAGACGGCAACTCCTCTTCTAGCATCTGTATGGCGTCGCGTGTTGGCCTCCTTCCTCAGAGAACTGGAGCATATTGCCAGGAGACCATCAGCCGTATCCAAATGCCCAACTGCTGGCACCTTGGGGAGCTGTGGTGCACTCCTATAGCTGCCATAGTGTGCTGGATAGCTGTGACAGCGTACTGTAGTAGCTCTCCTACCCAGCAGTCTGGGATGTGGCTCTGATTTCATCCCCAAATCTGTCCGGTGGGGAGAGAGTGTTCATCCTGATGTGGTCTTTATGTCTTTCTCGATTTTCTCTGAAAAATGCCTTCATCAGTAACCTGTTTCTTACAAACATCTGAAAAAGCAAACCTGCGGTTTTCTAAAATGATTCCTGTAAAAAGTAAAAACATCCATGGTACATTCACTGAACTACAATATTGGGGAAAAATGTCTTCAGATGTCACTGTACTATTTTTTGTATATATAATACACACAATTTTATAATTACAATTTTAGGTAACTTTTCTAGTATTTAAAGCACATATGGCATAAGCATAATTCAAACTGTTGTTAATAAAAATCTATTGGAGAATTCCTACTCAAAGTGATTGTTTGTTAAAACAAGGGCATTGATGAGATTTTTTTCAAGGAGCCTAAAAGAAATAGGCAACAGCTGTATAAAACTTGAGGGGGTTGTGGCTCTTGCAGTCCCTCAGGTCCCTTTGGAAGACCCACTCTTCGTTTACTTATTGTACTGTTGGCACAATAAAAGCCAGCAAAATTTAAGTTCTCTGTCAGTTTGTCACTGAAGATAATGGAAGGGGAGGATGAACTTGAGTAATTGTGATAGAGGAGTGATCTGCTTATTTTGTATAGTAATGAGATACAGCTGAAAAGAGCTTATGTTCCATATTAGCATGCAGGAAGGTATGGAATGCAAAGCAGCTCTGGTAAAATAAATGACTTAAAAAGCCTGACAGCAAATAATTATTAACTGTTGTGCTCAATAGCACAATAACAATGCTCTTTTAGAAACTTTCTTATCTTGGTGATATAGTTGGTAATAGTTCTGAAAATAGCTGGTGTATCACAGCCAGGAAAGTACGGCTTTCAGAACAGAGACACATGAAAGCAAGGGATCAATATATACTTTGAGGAGCTTTACTTCAGTGTGCTTTTTTTTTTATGCTAGGTAAACAGATGAGATCTGAGGCCAGATGATAGTCAGCGAATAGTTGGGGAGGCAGCTAAAGAGATTTAAATATGCTTTACTTTCAGCTTGAATCTTCAGATGTGGCTCAAACTTCAGCAAGCTCTGAGGGTTGCAGGCTGTTCCGGTAGTTTCCTGAGGCTTGTTCCTCCCATTCATTGCTGCATAGAGCACTCTTGATTCTCTTTCTTGTCCAGGTAATTTAATATAAGGAAGGTATGGGCTATTAACAGACAAGAACTGTAGAATGTTGAAAATGATGGTTATAGTGTACCTGCAGTAAAGGAGTAAAGAAATTTGGTGTAACTAATGCAAAACTCATGTCTTGAGGAGAATAGGCTATATTGAAGGAACAGTTGTTTTCCTATTATATTATAGTCTGGCTTTTAAAGTAACACTACTTAAAGCCAAAATAGCACCTACTAAACCAGTGACTGCATGCATGACTGGCAGTTGCCAAACAGTAATTCTAAGGGGAAGAATCATTATCCACTGGGAGTTTGTGCATGGATGACTAATTCAGGCTTCCTTTGTTTCAAATGTCTGGTCAAGTTTCACTTCTGTTCTTCACTGCTTTCCTACCTCCCCCATGTTTACGTTCTCCTCCCATCATGTTTCCCTAGCATGGATTCCTGCTTAGCGCCTGGTAGGAATGACTTTTAACAGAAAATGAAGTCGCTACAAAGCAGAAACTTTCTCAAGGGAAAATATTGCCACATATTTCATTTGACCGAAAATATTTTTGCCCAATCTGAAAAACTGATGTAAAATATTTTGCTTTATTGAATTGACATGAAGTGTTTGTGTGTGTTGAGGTATAAGAATTGGGTTAAAAAACCTCAAACATTAAAATGTAGTTCTGTAGATCTTTACCACGTAGGAAATGCACCCTTCCTCTCACTCTTTCTCCTGTGAGCTGAAATCCTAGAAGGATTACATTTCCTGAAATGCAATGTGGTCCCAAGAAGGCGATGGTAAATTAGGGAAGTTGTGTTACTCTTGTCTTGGGAAAGACGTAGCCCAGCCAGGGAGAATGGTGGTGTTCGGCCTCCTGACTTCACTCCTAAGAACATCATCAGATTTTCTGAATGTTATAGGCTTTGTCACCCTTACCCCACAGGAATCCAAAACATTATTGCCAAAGTTGAGAAAGCATTTAGGAGAAGTCAGAAGAGACATGTACAATGTTCCAGGTTAAAGCAGGAAGAATAACTTGCAGAAAAACAAGATGGGGAACACTCTGAGAGAGTTCTGCAGGAAAGAAGCAAGGTAAACACAGGTCAATAATGTCACTTCGTTATGAAAAGAGATAACCATTGTACTAGGATATAATGTAACAGGAGTATTTCCTGTAAGAAGCACAGAAACGATCCTTTTGGTCTCCTTAGCACTGGGAAGACTAAGAACTACTGTATCTAGTCATAGACATACCTTAAGAAAAACATGAATCAGATGAAATTTTTCCAGAAGAGAGCAGCGGAACTGTGGAAAGTGCAGGAAACGTGAGCAGCATTTCCTCACAGAAGGAACTGAGTTACACAGTCTAGAGAAGAGAACATGTAGTGTAAGAACAACTGTAATGGGTCACAGCTTGTCCAGTGAACTCTTTTTAATGGTGGCCCACAGCAGAAGCCTAGGGAGGAGTGTAGAAACTGGGCAAGAGTAATTTGGTACTTTTTCAGAATACTGTGAAAGCTGGCAATGCATCTGGAGCCATGGCACATCATTTTCTTGAGCCAGTGGTGGTGGCTGACTAAAGGGCTGTAGCAGTCTTCAGACATGTGGTACTGCTGCGGATAGGAAAGAAATACCCTGCTATTCATAATCGCTCAGTGGATGTGAAGTTGCAGGTGTAAATTTTATCACAGGAGGTACAGGTAAGTGTTCAGAACAACTACGCAAGCTAGAGATAGTGAAGTACTAGCAGGGATTGCCAGGCAGAGTATACAGCCTCTATCCTCAGTCACTTTTTAAAATATTAGCCAAACCAAGTCTTCTTGGTGCAGGTACATCCTGGAATAGGGGCTGGAGTAGATTATCTGTCATTTGCTCTTCCCTCTTTTGACCACTCATCAACAATTCTGTTACTCTTCTGCAGCTCTAATTTTAGCAAAGACTCTTTTGTGCGGTATCAGTCTCATACTGTTCATGTGTCTGTTAATGTGCTTTCCACGTACAGACATTGTTCGATAGTAGTACTTGTTCTGCCTAATTTTCCTTTGATTAAGAGAATGAAAATGAAAAGAAAAAGGACATCAGTGCTCAGTACACTAATATCTCTTTGTCAGATGCCTGAAAACTGTTAATGAAATGTTGAAAATACTCTTTTCAAGTATCGAGTGTTCTTGTAAATTAAAATGGCAGTTACTTTATTCTGTTCAGTCAACTATGGAGATACGTCTAAACCATAGGGTGTAGAACTAAGTCAAGGCTTTGATCACTGCATGTCTCCGGAGAATTCAAGTGCTTGTTAACTTCAGCTCATCTCCTGTGTGTAGTTGTAATATTTCCTGTCGTCTTGGTTATTTATTTGTAGCCTGTGTATCTATGGTGGTTAGGTGCTTGGGCATCTGCATCTTTGTGCTTCTGTAAATCTGATTGTTTTTATTCTTTTCGATCAGATGCAGAGGGTCATGGTGGTATGTGTGCCATACAATAGCGCGCCTTCCACCAGTATTCGTGGGAATGCTGGCTGCTGATGTTAGCGATAGAGGTAGCTAAGAAAAGGACTCCTTTGCTCAGCTGTTACAAGCTTGTTTCTTTATGTTGAAGTCCTAGAATTGATTCTACCAAATCGTCATAATTTCTCTATAAATTTAGTCACAAAAGTATGTCAGAGGAACAGCCATGTGGTGTATTTGGTATTCTGAAGTTAATGTTCTGCATTTTATCTGATTCAAATTCTTAGACATATAGGAAGAAAAATCGACATAGTAAGATGTATAGAAAAAAAGAAGAAATGATGTTTCAAATGCTACTGTAGTCTGTAATCAATTGGAATGTATTTAAATGCAGCAGCTAAAGAGAGGTGTTCTGAAAAGATGCTTTGCCTCCTCTGTCTTGACAGTCTTGATCATAAGTGCTTTGTGTTAATGCTTGATAGTTCTGGGAGCAGGATGCTATCTAATGTATCCTCTAACTGCTGGTGTAATGGGAAGTGTGTGTTCCCTTGGCATCTGCTGCCAGATGTTGGCAAGCACTCAGGGACTGAGTCCATAACCTTGTCCCTCACTGTTTGGGCATGCTGCCACTAGTATATGCTGCCAACTTGTACAGTTTTCAGGCCGACTGAGAGTAGTACTTTGTTTTTGAATATTTTTAGTTTGCTACTGTTTTCACTTACCCACAGATGCCTAACAGACCAATGTCATGACACTAGGAGGGATGTTCTTAGGTTGATGCTATTGCTTACATGTTAGCACTTCTTTTCCTCTCCACCTTCCTAAACTGCTGTTTAAATAAGATGCCTGTGTTTGTCTGACAGATTCCCTGAAGAAGCAGCAGATCTTTTTGAGATACCAGTCTACTCAGACCTTTCTGCAAGGATTTGAGGGCTAATGAAACTTTGAGGAAGCTCCAGTCTGCATTCCTCCTCTGTACCCTAAATGACACACTGAATCTTCAGGCTGGTATGGCGAGTTCGTTCATTCATTCCTGCTTCCTACCAACTTAGGAGGAAGGATAAAAGTTGGTCTCCTTGTATTGTTCTCCTCCCCACAGGCTGTCGTTGGAGATGGAAACTTCCTGCTGCCATCTTCCCTTTCCTCGTTTATCTCGCTACTTTTTTCATAATGACTGAATATGCTTATTCCTTCTCTTTCACCTCCCAGAAGTTCCCTTGAAATGCTCCTTGAGTCTTGTGAATGGAACAAGTAGGGAATTCCATTCCATCTTTGTTCCCTGTGATTGGAACTAAGGAGAATTAAGTAGCACAGGAGAGACGATGACAGTCTTTGTGTGCTATCAGTTATAAGCCTGATCTTTACTGAGGATTTTTGTAAAGCTTAAGTTGTCTTTTGCCATTGGGTATGATTTGGAAATGTATATAGCAACAATGGCTGTAACGCAGTAATGCAAAAGGTTAGAAAAGCATAAGCTTCATCACAACAGGATTTAGGTTTCCTTCTAGATAATAAGGTTTGTAATGTACATAATAAGTTTTCAATTGTACCTCAGCTACCTCTGTTGATTTATTGGTAGGGAGTAAGGAAAAGCTGCTGTCTGAATTTTAGCATTCATTTCATGCAGCTAAGTACTTAGATTTGGGATGTATGACTATTCTCACAATATATTTATACTTTGATAAGATTCTATGAAATGCAGATGAACATTTCTTTAAAGAAAAGTGTTTCAAATCAAACTTTCTTATCTGATAATCCAGAGTTGATGTCTTATTTTTACCACTCTAAGTCTGAAATTCAGCTTCTTTGTAGTACAGTGAAATCATGGTCATTCTAAGATTACTCCAAAGCATCTGGTTGGCTTTTAGGGAAAATCAAGCATTGCTTTTATTTTCTGCTCATCAGATAAAATCCCTTGCTCTTGTCTATCATTACTAGCAAAGGCTAATCAGAAGAGTTTTATACTTTTGGTGGTGGGGGAAAGACTGCAGATAAAAAAATGAGGGAGTTAACCCAAAACGTTTGGTTTTGTCTATGCACAGGTATTTTCCTTTTAAATGTGCGCCACTTGAGAACAGAACTATAGTTGTTTTTTTGTTTTTAGAAGAAGCATGAATAAAGAGTATTTCTCTACTGTAGAATTTTGAGTTGGGTTGCTTTTTGACGACAGTACTTATTTCTCCTTGATTTAAGAGCTCTTAGGGCTACTTAGTGATAGAAGTGAATTCCAGAAAATTTTGGAAAAGATTAACATAATATTTGCATGTAATAAAAGGTAACTGATGGGAAATAAAATTCTTTCACCTTGATGAGAAGTGCAGGCTTTTGAGGTAAGTATTGAGAGTTAAGCAACTCCATCTCTCAAGGCTGGTTGGATGTTCATGTAGATGAACTTAAAACAGCACTTTCCACCTTAGTTTGGCCTTGAGTTTATAAATATTTTTCCTCTCAGTGCAGGCATTGCTGTCATTATCCATGTTTTACACCCTCATAACTTGATTACTAGTTGTGGCTATATCTTAAATCAATCTAGAAACTTCAGCTGGTGCAGAACGTACTGAATAATGAAGCTGGAACATGGCAGAATTTAATGTTCTTGGCTCTATTTTAAGTGAATTCCGTGGTAATTCTAGAGGGTAGCAGGTGAGTGTTAGTAGTGACAAATGCTTTTCTTGTCGAACGCTATGGATAGTAACAAGGCAGGCTTCCCTACACAGCCCTGACAGTCTGACTTACGGGATCTTATGGGATGGGGAAGATATCACTTTACTTGTGCACAAAATCCTCGTCTTTTCTGTGTTGGTAAGACTTTCCAACAGAGGCAGTAAATGAGCTGAGCACGTGTATCTCATAGAAACTAGACTAAAGTCCTTTAATGCCCACAGGGAATGGAACAGGCTTCACTGTTTATGGTCTTAGTAGAAATTCCACATTGGCCAATGGCAGGAGATGCAGTTTCTCCACTTTTAAGATGAAAGATTGGTTTGCGTCTGGCTTCAATTTAAAGTTAAAGCTCCAGGGAGACTATATGTTTGAATCCTTATTCTTTGCCCTGCTAATCCATCCCCTCCAGTGATACCTAAAAGCTCTACTTCTACTTTATTTTGTCTCCCTTTCTATAGAAGATGTCTGTGCAACAATCATTCCTTCTCAACGTATCCTGGGAATATTGTCTTCCAAATGGAAAACAAGAGAGTTTGCATGCACAGAGATTTGCATCCTGTCCTTAGTAGTCTGCTGCAGTTTTTGTTAAAAAATTTATCATCACGTGTGCCTAGGATGTGGGAGACCGAAATTCATGCATGTGATTTGAAGCAATCTCCTGAATTCGGGCCTGATACTGGCTAATGGCTAGTTTGGAATAAGCATGCTTTTTTTTCCTTCATGAATCTTGCTACAAGGCGGCGATCTGCTTTCATGCTTCAGCATGTCAGCATCCTTCAAGGAACAGATTTGTTATATTTCCATCAGCCATGGCTTTGCTTTTTTAGGGATATTTGTTAGGATGGAAAGCGTGCAGAGAATTGGAGCAGGTGTCTTAGCTTAGTGGAGAAGAACTGTGAGATCTCTGGGAACTGCAGGTGATCTGAGTCTAGATTTCACTTTTTTCCTATCACCTTTTATGTGAGCAGACTGACATTATGCTGCCAGTGCCTATGCCTCCAGGGTTGCAGAGAAATGGTTTATTACCACCTACTAAATGATAGTTCTGGTTTTGTAACAACTAATTTTAGTATATTGGACTCCCATCAAAGTCTTTATGCAAGGTTAAGGTTCCTAATTAATGAGGTCTAAGGAGACTACAGTTAGAAGTTGTGTACCAGAAAGCAAAGGAGAAATAGAGAAATTAGTTATGAAGTACAAATTGTATGCAGGAGTTGCAATATACGGCCAAGCTTATTCCCTGACTTGGTAATTAATGTACTTGCATATGTCATGCTGTAGCTTGCTACACAACAGATACATGGAGTAAGCAGAGTGCACAGAACAAAGTTTAATTTAGGAAGGTATATTGCATGGATAAGGTACTTCGTGTTAGCTGCACAGGTTACCTCTCAATTGCTGTTGTAAGAATTTGTAGAAGCTGCTTTGAATGTCTTAGAAGGTTTTGTTTGTAAAGAAGAGTCTGAGTAAATGGCCATCTTGTATAATGGCTCCTGAGAGATTTAGCAGCACATCCCCAAGTTTCCTTAGTTTATATCCTTTCTAGGACTGCTTGTCTTTTCATGTAATTCAGTGATCCAGTCTGCCTCATTTGCTACATCCCTACAGGATCAGCCTCTGCCTAAAGGGAGCTCATCTTGTTTGAGGCACTGAGGGTGGTAGCAGGCACTGCTGTGTCTGAAGGTGCTGCTCCTGTCGGCTTAGAAACAAACACAACCTTACTTATCTTTTATTGTATGCTAAAACTACAGATTCTAAATATTTTTTTTAAAGAGGGGAAAAAAACAGTATCTGATACAAAACTTCCTATGTTTTTTGAAAATAAAATCTAATGCAGGAAAACGGCCTTTGCCCTGTGATGTGGTAACAAGAAATACTGAATTGACAATACAGATTGTCTGCTGGTTCAAAGCCAGTACTGGTTTCCAGAAGGGTCATTGCTCAGCCTTTTAATCTTGCTGGAGAACTCTCCAGCATGCCAGGAAGTGAGGAATATTATTTACATAGCAGCAGCACCAGAGGCTTCCAGGCGGAGGTGAAAGTGGTGTTGTTCTGGATGCTGTGGTAACTGGGAACAAATACCCAGTGTTCCCCAGAGAACTTGTAATTTAGGGCTTTTGGAAAAGTTACAGCAGGCATCCAAGAATTCTTGGAGCCAAATGTAACGCTAGATCCTTGTGAGTCAAAGTATGCCTTTTAGTAGAGATGCTCTGATGTGAGCTTTCCTGAATAAAATGCATTCAGAGTGGTTCTTGAAGCTGCTGGAGTGATCTCTGTGCATGCACTGGCCATGTTGAGAAAACAATGTGCAGTATACATCCATTCAGTGTGAGATAAAAAAGGGTAAAGCCTAGAAGAGAGAAAAATGGCAAGTGGCAAAGCAGCAAATGATAAAAAGCTAAACTAAAATGTATTCCTGAGAAGCACTGGATAGATTATTTTTCACAAGTGAAACAATCCTTTTTGTGAATAGGGGACACCATTCCAGCCTATTATTGTGTCCCCCATCTGTGATTTAGTAAGTGTTTTCCATCTTATTTCTGTGACTGATCGGAACTTAAATAAACAGGAAGACATATTAAGTGGTGGAAGGGCTGGATCTTTTCACAGAAAAAGCAATCAAGGTGGGTCACGATGGAGTGACTTCCCTTCTCCTAAGGGAAGGGCAGAGATGACTTAGATCATAAGCATTCATTATGTTTCAACAGAGTTCAGTCTCAATGTGAGTGGAGTAAATGTTCACCATATGAAGTCTGTTGGCCTTCACCTGTAGGTTTGAAGTCAACACTAATGATTCTGTTGCATATATATTTTTCCAGAGAGAAATATTGTTTATGTAGGAGATGGTTTTAAGATCCTTTGCCACTTGAAGCCAAACTTTCATAGTTGAGTTTCCACTGGTACTGAAATAAAACTGTTGAAGACCATAGGTCAAATATCACAATAACTGTATAGGCAATTCTTGGGAGAATTTACTGCAGGAAAACATGGAGCTTTGTATTCTTTACACAGGTTTTCCTCTTACCTGGTGACCCAGGTAGGAGCAGCAATTCTGTACAAATAGTCACTACTGTGCTTCCACCTTTGCTTCTTCAGAAGGGAATCTGATTAAACATGATGCTGCTTGTACGCATGAGGATTCCTGAGATAAACACTGGGCAGAAA
This sequence comes from Aptenodytes patagonicus, assembly GCF_965638725.1. Taxonomy (NCBI): domain Eukaryota; kingdom Metazoa; phylum Chordata; class Aves; order Sphenisciformes; family Spheniscidae; genus Aptenodytes; species Aptenodytes patagonicus. The sequence continues at coordinate 39,908,284 of NC_134953.1, forward strand.
GGGTTTAGCATGCAGCAAAATCCCACTGAACACTGTGGCTGAGTGGGGCATGGGCTGTATTGCATCTTGTAGTACCAGAATTCTGTAAAGCAAACACAATTCAGAAAAGTGGTTTGTTTTTTTTTTTAAGCTTCTAGAGGATATTAAAAAGACTAGAGAGTAAATTAAAAACTAATCTTTTTAGTGTTAGCTTACTAGTTTTAATGTTACCCTCTGGTTAGCTCTGGTCATGCTATAGCCTATAATTCTGGAAGCTGAGAGTCCTGTGTGCTTGTTCTATTTCTGTAGCTGCCTTTGTTGTTGTTTTTTTTTTATTTCTTGCAGCCAGGAGATAAGAATTCATTAACTCCTTCTCATCTCAACACCTACCTTTCAGGCTTTGTTCTTAATAGTCTTTAATAGTTCTGGGAGCAGTTGTTCCTTTCCATTTGTTTTCCCTTTTTCTACTGCAATAAGTATGCCCAATTAATATTGATCAACTTCCCGAATTATGACTCATATTTACTGGAAAAATCTCTCTCTTTTTAGTAAGGAAATGAGATCTATCAGTGGTCTAAGTACAATTCAGAAATTGCAAATCCAGCAGTAACCTTTGTGCATCATTGAACTTTCAGCAGTGGGATATAATCCACCAATATAAAGCTGGCAGGTCATCTGCCAGCACCACTAGTCATTAGCTACAGAGCAGGAGCAAATAGGTTGGTGTTTGGGTTGGATTAGTAAGTTTTGTACTAGTGAAATGATGCTTGTGCACCCTGAAGGAAACTTTTGTGCTGTTGCTGTGCCGTGGCAGACCTCAGACCAAGCTAGTTTGTTTTCCTATTTTCACATTTCTTGCTTTTGGCAAGAAATTTTTAAATTAAATTTTTTAATTAAAAAGAATTTTTTTCTCTTTTTTTTTCCTCCCCCCTGCCCCTTGCAGAAAGCAGTCTTTGTCATTTGCCACTATTACTGGTCATCCAGGTCTGCATTGCCGTCATCCACTGGCAGGTCTTAGTTTTACCTCACAGCAGTGATCTACTGGAAGAAATTGCTTCTGGAAGACGCCTGCAAAAATAACTCCGATCTTCCTTCCATATTCTCCACTGGTGTTCTTGTGACTTGCTTTCAGTCTGTCCAAGTCTAAACCATCTGGCTGCCTGACTGACAGTACTTAGAGGCCATTCAATTTACATTAATAATCAGCCTTGTGGTACTCAATAGGGTTGGCTCTGCAAAGTCTGAAAATGTCTGGCTCTGAAAAGGTGACTGAACTATGCAAAGCTAGGATGGAAGTTTTTCATACAGTCCACCTCTTGGTGGAGTAGGTCCCTGCAGGGGTTTCACACTCTTCACAAGAAAGGAAAAAAAAAAAATAGTGGTGTTATGGCTTCATGGCACAGCTTTGGACCTTCAAGATAACTGCTGAGAATCCTGGGGGGCTGTTTGGGGAAAAAAATGTGTCCATACGACTTGATGCTTCTTTCATCTGTCCTGCTTTAGTTATAGTAGGTTTTTCCCCCACCCCTTCCCTCTGAAAACAAGGCCTCAGTTTGTTCTATTAATAGAGTTGATACTCCAGATGACTTAAAAGGGATATTACTTTCAAAGGTTCATACAAAACGCTGGACTAATGCCCCTCAAACTCGTCTGGCTGGAGAGATGTTCAGCAGATGCACCTCTGAGAGTTCTCCCTATGTGTTGGTAATATCTGCTTCTCAGAACATGTTCTTTTGGATCAGCTTTCCGACCTCACAGTGAGGTCACATTTCCTTGTGAAGGCCTGACAGAACAGAGTAATTCTTTGCTAGTTAGAAAGGAAAAGGGAGTGTGAAGCAAAGGAGCAAAACACAAGAGGCTTTTGGCTCCTGACTCCTTAGGTCCTATAACACTGATGCCAGGAGAGCCCATTAGGGCAATTTTGTCAGAAATGTGAAAATCAGGTTTTTATTGAAGAGATTCCTGTCTGGATAGATTTTTTTGACAGCAGATGTTATAACTAATTTAAGTGCACCTTCCTAAATTAGAATGCTGTAAGGACTCATTATTTTTTCATGCTAATGCACTTCAATGCATTTAAATAGGCTTTCTTGCCTTTCAAGATCAGTGCTGCTATGGGGGGGGGGGGGGGAACCCACTTTAATAAATTTAATATTTAAGCAAAAGGTTAAAAGACCTTACCAAAGGGAGGTGGAATGGAAAAATATGGGCAGAATTTTTTGCATTCTAAAAAGCTCATAGTAACGGGTATATTTTGCCACCTTTAATTATTGACTGGCTAAACAGTTCAGTCAAGTAAAGTCTCAGTAAGCTGTAGATTTTTGGAGTCTGACACACCCAGATTTTAGGAAGATGTACAATTTGGGGCCTGATCATGATGCTCTTTCTTTATTGAACCCATGCAATTATTGTTGACTTCTGAATTACCCTTTCCTGTTTAATTGAAAGTTGTACATGACCTGCAGGATCCCATTATATATAGTTTTAAAGAATTAATCTTGCAGAAGTATACAATTCTACTCTTCCCTTTTCTGTCAGTGTTTTTCAAGTTGGTATTCTGGCCATCTGCTGCTTCATCCTGTTCCTAGGTAGTTTTATCTGCATCAACTACTACTTTATGTCATTAGCTGTCTTGTATTTGAGAAGGTACCTTGGACCTTCCTCTTAACATCTCATTATGGATGTTCAGTTATTGCACAGAACTTCACATGGTTAAAATTGAGGCTGAGCCGCCTCTTCGTCCCGTTCTTTATTCCATGAATAACATTGGGTAATTATTTAGTATGTTCCATCTATTTCTAAATCTTGCTGACTTCCCTGAAATACAAGTCCATTTGTCCATTCAGACAAAAAAATCCTCTCGCATCCTCATGTCTTGTTTTTTGACTCTGTCACTGTTTCTAACGTAAACCATTCCAAACTTCCTCTCTTCCGTTCATCTGGAAAGATGATGCCAAAATATTATTGGAACAGAAGAGTCAAGATTCTGTCACTTTGTTGGCTTCCTTTCAAATTGCAATCTAACCTTTCCTGTCTTTGTTTAAAAGTCTTTCATAATTTAGTCCTAAACTAGCTAAGATAAATATGGCATAAACATTTTACGGTATCTCCTGCCCACCAGTTACTTCTTTCCTTTAACATTTCTCTGGGTTTTCTCCTCTCTGTTGCCCTTCCGGTATGTTTGCAATTCAGGGCTTTTTAAAATTTTTTTTGGTCGTTTTATGTAGGCTGTGTTAATTAGTTGATAATTATGGGAAGAATCATATTTAAAAGGATATGGTGGACATATGGGTGTATGTTTTTGTATGTTAGAACTATTGTGGTTATTCTGCATGGTGAAAGTACACATTTTGCTTAGGTTGACTTCTGATGCTTATTTTGGCACCTAGATAAGGATATCATAGTGGTGGCTCTCATGTCCATACTCAAGGCAGTATAGATAATCTAGACATTTACATGTTCTTTTTTATTTTTTGCATTGCCATCTTTTCTTTTTCTCTAACATTTTGTATTGTGCAATCTTCTCCCGTGTGTTACTTTATTTTCATGCCTTTCATTATTCAAAGCTTATTCATTTGCTTGGAATGTTAATACAAATTGTGGTGGTGTCCTAAAGGTATTGATTGAGTGCTGACCTAAAATGCATTGTTTAAATATGCTTGTCTGCTGCGTTCAGTGATGTCTGAATATGTATGACCTCTGTTCCAAAATGCCTGAAAATAATCATAGAATCATAGAATCATTGAGGTTGGAAAAGACCTCTAAGATCATCGAGTCCAACCGTCAACCCAACACCACCATGCCCACTAAACCATGTCCCTAAGCGCCTCATCTACACGTCTTTTAAATACCTCCAGGGATGGGGACTCCACCACTTCCCTGGGCAGCCTGTTCCAATGTTTCACCACTCTTTCAGTAAAGAAATTTTTCCTTACATCCAATCTAAACCTCCCCTGCCGCAACTTGAGGCCATTTCCTCTCGTCCTATCGCTTGTTACTTCGGAGAAAAGACCGACACCCACCTCGCTACAACCTCCTTTCAGGTAGTTGTAGAGAGCGATGAGGTCTCCCCTCAGCCTCCTTTTTTCCAGGCTGAACAGTCCCAGTTCCCTCAGCCGCTCCTCAGAAGACTTGTGCTCCAGACCCCTCACCAGCCTCGTTGCCCTTCTCTGGACACGCTCCAGCACCTCGACGTCCTTCTTGTAGGGAGGGGCCCAAAAATGAACACAGTATTCGAGGTGCGGCCTCACCAGTGCCGAGTACAGGGGCACAATCACTTCCCTGCTCCTGCTGGCCACGCTATTTCTGATACAGGCCAGGATGCCATTGGCCTTCTTGGCCGCCTGGGCACACTGCCGGCTCGTGTTCAGCTGGCTGTCGACCAACACCCCCAGGTCCTTTTCCGCCAGGCAGCTTTCCAGCCACTCTTCCCCAAGCCTGTAGCGCTGCATGGGGTTGTTGTGGCCAAAGTGCAGGACCCGGCACTTGGCCTTGTTGAATCTCATACAGTTGGTCTGGGCCCATCGATCCAGCCTGTCCAGGTCCCTCTGTAGAGCCTGCCTACCCTTGAGCAGATCAACACTCCTGCCCAACTTGGTGTCATCTGAATGTAGATGTCTTCAGCAAGCAAAAGGATTTGTACTTAGCTTGACTAGGTTGCAAATGTAGTCACCAATCTGCAACTTGTAATTTGAGGAGATATAGTGAAATTAATTTGAATATGACAGTATATAAAACTTGCTTTCATGGTTTCATTGAAGTACTAATCCACATATGTAGTACAGTTTCTTGTTTTATTGGAACTTTTAGCATGAAAAAAAGGACAACTGGACTAGATCCATACCTTTTATTGTTGGACAGAATTGTCTTTTCTGATCTGTTTTTTCATAGTAGTTAGCTTTCACAGTGAAATGAGAATGTTGGTATTCAAAAGAGGCACACAGAGGCGCATTAAAGTTTTTTGGTAATTAAGGCAAAGCAGATGGTTGCTCGCTACATTTATAATATTGCTTAAATTTTATTTTGATTCATGAATGGAAACCATAAAATCACATAATGAAGCAACAGGGACAAGCCAAAAATGGAAAACAGACTATTAGCAGTGCTTCTATTACCAAATTCATAAAAATTAACAAGTAAACATAGAAAACATAACTGTCATGTTACTTATACAGCTTTCCTTTAGCGTAAATATTATTGAATATACCAGGTAAGATTGCCTGTAGTACTGAATGAATCAAAGAATTTGCTAATAAATTGAATTTGGATGACTATTCTCAAAAGTTTATAGGAAAAAAAAAATTTTTTCAAAGAAAAAAAAAATCAAGTGTTTGATTTTGTTTTCCTAAATGTATGAACTCTTTATAATACAAGGCATTTCTGTTGAATTTCTTTTTAATTGGACTGCTTCCTGTTGTAACAATAAGAAAGATTGTATTCAAAATATATTTAATTCTTGATTTATAAAAAATAGTGTGAATGCTGTACTCTTCTCTCCACCTAAGCCATCTGTGTCCAAATCCTTCTGTGCCTACTTTTTCGTAAAGTTCAGACCTTTTAAACATACCAGCATGTTTTTTCTCTGCAGCTGGTTTTTTTAGCTAAATTCCTTTAAGACAATATTCATGCCATCTAAACTTAGATATCTCCTGAGGCAACCAGATTAGGAGCCAGGTTGTTGATGTGCTTCCCATAGCCAGAAGAAAAAAAGGTACCCTTACAGGCAGTCCCGCTTGTGCCTTCAGTGGGGATTTGCGTGGGTTGTGATTATCAGCCAACTCTTCATAAAGGCCTTAGGCTAAGTTTTATAGCTTTTGGAGTTTTGCAAATGGCAGGGTATAAAAATGCTGTAAAATTTTGTTTGGATTTCATAAAACATCACTCTTCACTATATGAAGTGGCCTGTGGCGTTCCTCTCATCCTTTGGACCCCTATTCACTACAAGTTCCTTCATAGTACCTTTCACCCATGACCTCTTTAGATTCATCCCGTTTATAGCAGTGACTACCACAAGCTGTGTAGTCTGTTCTACAACCCCAGAAGAACTTTTTCAAAGAGTTTCTTTTGTTTCCACTTAAGGCAGGGGTGAGAATGGGGAAAATAGATGATGTGTCTCTGCAGTGCAAGCTCAGGAGGAGTTCTTCCTTAGCAGCCAATAGCAAATGTATATATATTTTCTAATCTGATCTTCTGAATAAGACTATACATTGCTTTTGTATAGTAATAATAACTTTTTATGGTTGTAAATCTACTGCATTTTATAAAAAAAGTGGGGTTTTTTCTTGTGGGCAGTATTGCTCCCCTCTTACCGCATTCTCATTACTTTTGTGTCTCCCTTTAATGTTTCTAAGTGGCTAGGCAACTCTATTGAGGACAAAGTTATGACACAATAATTTCTTTTTTATTGTTCCATTATCTTGTCTTTCCAAGTTGAGCATAGGGCTTGCTCTTCCTCTCCTTTTTTTCGCTTTGAATTCCAAAAGTTGACAGTAGGTTATTGCATGTGTTGACTTAAAGTACGTTACTTTTACTGTGAACCTGATGTAATGGGCTGTTGTGCACGAGACTTATTTCTGTATCGCCTCTATTTCTGAAAGCAAGTTAGTATACTGTTACTGAAACTAGACAGTTATATTGTGTTCAGTTTCTAGTATTGCATCTCTACTTATAGTAATTGCAGCAACAAGAGAACAGCGTACTTAAGTATTTTGGAATTGCAGGCACTGTGCAATACTATCAGCTCAAATGCCAGCTGTATTCCACAAGCACACTCTTACCTCTTGCCTGGGTTGTCTACTGCTTTCTGGGCCCTGCAGATAAACCCTTGAATCAGCAGAAGCTCTGCAGTGACCACATGTGCGTGTTTGACCAGGATAGTCCCATAACACATGTTGTAGGATTTTGAAAAAATACAAGGTACTTCATTGTCGCTGATTTACCCCAAAATGTGGGATTTTCCTGTAAGACCCTTTCCAACCACGGGCTTGGAAAGTAGCATCTACGAAGCACTGTACTAGGACACTGCAGTCCTGCGGGACGCTGTTCTCTAGGTCCTGTGTTTGCATATCCCTGTAGGGGACTTACCTCCTCTACCCCATCCTTTTAAGATGCATGTCTGTCACAGATGAGTGGAATGCACCTCACTCAAAAGAGAGAAGCAGCAATATTTTTTATTGAGGTAAAATAATAATTTGACAGGGTTCAGTAAATTCGATGGGATTTAACAAAGTTTAACAGGGGTTTACCAAGGTTCAATAAGTTTGATGGCAAGGTTCACCTTATTAATTACTGCATGGAAGAAACATACAAAGGAAAATGGAGTTAGAACCGAGTTAGAATGATTCACACAGAGACCGGAGACACAAGGGGTAAGGAAGACCCTCCTGTTGAGTCATGAGGTTCAGAGTGGACCCTCTTGTTTTCTCAACTCCTGATGGAGCCTAGGTGTGACTAGGTCCAATCTTAGTCTCAGACTTGGACGATGGTTTATGTCTAATGGAATTATCTATACAAAGTTTATAATAATTAATATTGAGTAGCTACATGGATTAGTAATGTCTGATTAGTATTAATGCAGCATGCTATCAGTCACTTACTGAGGATCTGTTGTGAGTAAGGGATCTCTCTGCTTGGGCAAGGAAGGATCTCTTAGTCTCAGGTAAAGGATCTCAAACCTTGAGAGGCATCCCTGCTCAAGGGGGGAGTCCCCTGGCGTGCAGTCCAGCTGAAATTCAGAGAGAGCTCAAATTGGGCTCATCCTGATGGTAATATTTAGAGAGTGAAGTATTTGACTCCTAGTCAATAGCATAGACAAAATAGATGTCTTCATTTTAGCTCTGGTATCTTGTTCTGTACTTTGGTTGTCTTGCATTTTTGGGCTTTGAAGCCACCTTTCAAAATATTTTTCCGAGGCACTTTCACTCCCTTGTATGTAAGCCAGGAGCTTTCCAGCTTGCAGGTTCACCACAGCACATGAGGCCTGTTGCTCCTTAGTCAGCCTGAACCAAAGTATGCCTAGGGGTCAAGTGCATCTGTCACACTCCACCCCGTGACTACAGTCAACTTCACGTCATAGAGTGGTGGTACGGTCACCTCTTGCCTCTATGCTATAAACATTTGACATACCTTGTTGTCGTGCTTGCAGATCCACGGTAAGCAAACAGCTTTTAGTGTAAAATATTACTATCAGTTGCATATTATTTTTGTACATTATTGGTTGATTTCACATGATGAACAAGGAGTATTTGCTTCGTTATGTACCAAACCTTTACATATAGAAAGATTATAAGTACTAAGCATAATATTGTTAGAGCTAACAAATTCACAACTGGATGAAGCATTAGATTCAACGTTCCTGTTGCTGTCGATGACCATCCGAGTAAGGTATCCCACGAGTGATGTTCTCCATCCCTTTTCACTCTTTTCCAGAACATGGTGAATTTCTTTCGCATCACGATGAACGGTAATCAGGGTTCTTTGTTCATTTTCTTGAACTTGTTTCAGCAATTGGTAGGGATCATCATGCTGTAATAGCTTTCTTACCAATATAAGATTCATTCCAATGGGGCTAGGTAATAAATCTTGATATGATGTATAGTTAGATTGTAGTAATTGATGAGATGTGACAGGAGCTGAATGGTTAAAGTCTCATCCCATATTTTCAGAAAATTACAGATATAGATATTTGAATGTTTATATCTGCAGTGATATTGCCTACAAATATAAAATCACAAAGGGTTCTCATACAAACACATCCATTTCTAATATACACAAGTACAGTTTCAGAGGTTTCATCAGGATGTATGTCAAAATGGCAAACGTTTTGTTCAGTGTCAAGACAAATGTCTTGGGCTTTAATGGCATTGCTTTCACAAATAAATCCTTGTTGTTCTCGCACAACATGTGTATCAACATCAACAGTTTGCCATTTGTTTCCCTTTTGTTGGGCCCATACTGTCTGTTTCATTGGATAGAGTACCGTTCCACTGTGATTTAATCCCAGCACAATGACTGGGTATATGGTATATAGTGAAGCATTGCGTATTGTTAGAATAAAAACAGTGGCTTTACTGTCAGTAGGGTCATAGGTAAAATTGACTAGACACCACCAGGATTGGAATTCCCTTTCAAATTCAATTGCATTATCCCAGATCACCTTTTGAATTTTAGTGGGTAAGGTGCCCTCTTCACCTTCTCTTACAATTGCTGCCACAGTAGATTGTACCCACAGTTGAGCCTGATTATAACTAAGAGTGAGAGAGACATTAATTTGGGCTGCACCCAGTGCGTTCACAAGTATTTGGTGGTCCTTTTCATTAGTTCTTTCCCATTGGGGTAATATATCAGATAAGAGCCATTGGTTAGTTCCCAATGCTGATAGAGAAGATTGCAATGGGCATTCTAATTTGTGTAAATTACTTATTGCTGAGTTTATTTCATTTGCTAAAACTTCAGCGTCCATGCTATTTAATACTCCTAATCCTGTTCCTAAGATAACAGTCACATCTTTTCTTGATTGTTTTGAAGAGGTGAGAGTTCATCCACACAACCATGCTGACCATCCTGCATAGGACGTGCTTAAGAATGGTGAGCAAGTAGCTTTAATTGCAGAGATATTGATCTGCATTGATAGTTCCACTTGTTTGAGGGCCCACGATGGATTAAACAACACTCGCTGTTGGCCTGTGTATTTAATAGCGTAAGGTCCAGTTTTGGAAATTTGTGGGAATGGAGTTTCCTTACCTTTTATGATCAGGGCAGATGTTGAGTGAGGAGTGGCGGATGTTCTTGTACTAGGCTCAGTAATGTCTATTTTAAATTTAAATGATAGTCCTACATCCCTGTGAGCCCAGAGGCAGATTACAAAACAGGTTGTACTATGGTAAAATTGTACCAACAGTCTGATTTTTCAGAGGTGCAATGTTTTGCATCTGTGGTGTTTGATGTAATGTTGTGCACAGAAATCTCAGTTGCTTTCTTGTGGGTAGACTCATTGATCATCCGACATCCTATTTTAATTTCTTTCCCTGCCATTCCCTGAAGCCGGGGAAGTTTATTAACATCAGTTTCATTCTTATCCCAGCTCCATTCATTTTCAAAGTATACTTCAGTTCCGTACATGACCATGGAGGAAAGATTTAAATCTCCCTTACTAGGGAGTGTTCCCATAGTCCCAGTATAATTAACACAAGCTTGACACCATGGCCACTGGTCATTGTTAGGATTTGGAATAGTAACATGAACACAGCATTTCCCTTTGCCATCCTGTGGGGAGTTAGGTTTGAGTGCAGCATCTTTAGTAAGATTCCTTAGTAAAACTGGGGAAGTATTCAAAGTAGGCACTGATGTAGTTGTGATAGGTTTAGTGATTCTGAGAGATATTGTTCCTAGTGTTATATTGCGTCCCTTTAGAGTGTTCCATCTGCATGATACTTCAACATCATAATGTCCCTTCACTATGTCATGTATTGAGCAATGACTTATGTTACAGCATTTTCTATATGGAGTGTAAGAGTTATTGTGAATAATCATAACATATCCCTTATTAATAGGTGGTTGTGTTTTACAAGTCGTGTTTATATTACTGTCTGTTAGTAACAAGATGGGTGCCTTATCTGTATTGACACAATTGTGGCTGATTTCTTGATTGACGATTAAGTTGAGACAGGTGGGAGTTCATGGAGAAGCAAGTATTATTGAAATCTTCAACAGCAGTAGGATGATGTATCTTGCTTTCATCTTGGAGGAGGCTGTAAGACAAAAAGGTAAAATAGACTGGTCTTGGTGGGGTTTTCTGGACAGGTTACCCCATTAGAAAGAAAGAAAAATCCACCGTGCACTAATTCTATGTGTTGCACCACTGCTATTGGTAGCTTCCCAGGAAAGTGGGCCACAAGGTTTAGTTAGAGTCATAGGTACAGTTCCGATTTGTGGTAAATTTACCGTGACAGGTTGTCCTGGCTATAATGCTACCAGATATTTTCTTTCATCAGAAGGTGGAGCATCAAGCTTAGCTTTTGCAAAGAATGCTTGGCTCCCAGGGCTCCCAGTGGGCCTATACTGGTTATTCAATTGATGAAGTACTTAGGAAAGTCAAGTATCCCACTAGGCCTCATGTGGCTTAAGGCTTTTTTTCAATAAGCCATTAGCTCTTTCTACCATCCCATTTGATTGAGGATAATATGGGGTGTGGAATACCCATTGAATTTCTTCTTGTTTTGCCCATTCTTGCACTTCCTTACATGAGAAGTGCAAGCCATTATCACTTTGGATGACATCAGGAGTAGGTAGACTTGAGAACCAAAACGATAGCCCTTGTACTGTATTTCATCCATCGGCCTTTTGGCACTTAGTAGCCATAAGCAAGGCGGAGACTAGTTCCACTCCTGTGAGGATATATCGATATCCCACAGAGGGTTTAAATGGTCTGATATAATAAATTTGCCATGTAGACCACAAAGTTTTTCCTTGATTGATATGTAGGGCTGGTACTTTGGCAGGGTGATTTCTTTGTAATTTTAATCTACATTGAGGATATTCTGTGAGAATAACTTCACAAGGTTTTCCTGTTTAGGGGCTAATCCTTGCTTTGTGCAGCAAAGTAAAGTGCTTCTTTACCTGTGTGACCTAATTTTTGATGTAGCCATTCTCCCAACCAATACCACTCGGGATTTAAGGAGTTCCCTATTTTTATTTTCCTAATTTTGGTCAGTTCATCCACCTTTTGGTTCCAGTTTGTGGCTGGTTTATTGTCCTTGGTGTGAGCTTTCACCCGTCCCATCTTGAGTGGTATTTTTCTGGCTATATTTAGTAATAGTTGCCAATCTTGAGTTCTCCAAACTGGAGATCTGTTTACTTCCCGGTTCAGGGATTCCCATTGACAGAGCCATTGTGTGGCGCCAGTCCATACAGCATAGGAGTCTACATATATGACTTTTGCTCCATTCTGTGCTGCTAAAACAACTGCTCTTAATTCTCCTACTTGTGCGCTGCCTTCACCTTCTTCTATTGTTTGTGAGCCAGTGGTAATGTTTAATGCAGCAGCCTTATATTGCCATTTTACGATTTATTCTTTTTGCTGAGGCATCAGTGAACCAAATGTCTTCTGTTGGTGCTCCCTTGGTGAGGGGAGGTGCATTGAAAATTGGTGAGGGTTTAAAAGGTGGTTGTAATGCTAATGGATCTGCATTTATAGGCATCTGTAATTTGGAAACTTTAGTATGTCCTTCGGTTAATTTCATTTCCTCTGCAATTGCTGTCAAGTAGGCATACCATTTTCTGACCATAGATTTTTGTGCAACTCCTTCTGGGGGAGCAGTCTCCTTTAGGATTGCTTCTAGCAAATCACATGTTCCTCTGGTTTGCACAGGCTGTCCCTGGTGTATTTTCTCAACTTGTTTCACTGCTCGGACTAAAGACAAAAGTCCCTTTTCCCATTCGGAGTATCTCCGTTCTGTCTCTTTAAATGCAATCGAGCTGAATAATAAAGGTCTCTTTGGTCTGTCAGGGCCAGTTTGAAATAGGTTACAGTAAGTACCATGTTCAGCAAAACCCCATTCGGCTATAATAGGGTCGCGCGGGTGTACTGGCCCCAGTGACTGATATGTTTTTAATTCTTCAATCAGAGTTTTTATCGCCTCCTTATGTTCTGATTTCCACTACCAGGGTTTGCCCTTCCATAAAAGCGAATATAATGGATGAGCAATGATAGAAAATCCGGGTACATGCTTTCTCCAATATCCTAAAGTTCCCATTAACTGTTGTAGCTCTTTCCTAGATTGGGGCATTTTGCAGCTGTTCGATTTTTCTTAAGGTTATCTGGAGGAATCACTGCACTGCCTGCTATCCACCAAATACCTAAAAACTTTACTTCTTTGCTTGGTCCCTGACATTTCTCAAGTGGGACCTCAACTTCTGCTTTATGTAGTGCTTGCCACACTGCTGCTGCTGCTTCCCCCACCTTCTTGGGGGAAGTTCCTCCAATTAGAATATCATCTATATATTGGTACAGTTTCATATCTTGGGGGAGTGAGACTGTCTGTTTAGAGTTCAGCAAGTGCGGCATGAGAAATCGTGGGTGAATGTTTATATCCCTGTGGGAGTCTGTTAAAGGTGTATTGTATCCCCTCCCAAGTAAAAGCAAGTTTCTCTTTATCTTCTTCCTGTAAGGGGACTGTAAAGAACGTATCTCTGACATGTAGCACTGCCATCCATGGATGTGCGGCTGTTAAAGTTGCAATATTAGGTACTGCAGCTGTTAGTGGGGCTGTGTTGGCATTTAAGTGCCAATAATCAATTGGCAATCAATAATTGTTAGACACTATCTCCCGTCCGGTTTTGGGACTGGCCAGACCAGTGAATTGCATGGGGAGTGGGTTCTGGAAATAATGTGCCATTTTTCCGAGTCTGCTATTACCTCAGAAATTCTGTTTCGTGCCACAGCAGAAATTGGGTATTGCGGTACATTAGTAATCTTTGAATCAGGGAGTGCAGGGGCTGTGCGGAGCACAGCACTGTAGCCTCCTGATTTCTATCAGGGTTAGGGTCGACACTTGAACTGAAGGACCACACGCTGCCGTCCGGCAGGCAGCATGTTTGGCTGTTCAAAACATTGAAACCTGAAATATTTTCATTGTGATCTTTAACTGCAAAGTGGGTAGACGACATGTGCTTCTCGCCCAGGAGCCATAAATTAACTTTTGCAGTTTGGCATATAGCACTTGCTCTGTTCACTCTGGTAATTTTAACTCTTTGCTGTCTAGGTCATACACCCAGCATCTCTGCATCCTGTTGTGTTAGTATTGAAATTTTTGCTCCCCTATCTATTAGGAATTTTACTGATTGTTGTTGAGGACCAACTGGAATTAAAATATATGGGCCATTATTATTTATCCATTGATAAGATTCCACTTGCCAGACAGGCAGGCCCAGTTGCTGTCCTGGCATTTACTTGTTTTTTGGCCTCATCCTTTGCAATCCATCCCTAAGCGGGAGGAAAGGGTTATCGCTCTTTCTTGGAGCTGGCGATGGCACTGGAGTATTTGGAGTATGCTCTCTCCTTTCGCCATCATCATGTTTCTGGAACGCTTGAATTAGACTCAGGATAATGCCAGTAGACTGTCCCTGAATCATGGCTCTGGGAATGCCTAGTGCCAATGCTTTCCTTCACAGTTCATTTCTCCACTCCCGAGTCTCTGCTGGTGGGTCTTGAGGTGTATTTTCCCTTGGTTTAGTTCCTGTTCCCTGTGGACGTGTTTGTTTTACTGGTCACACTCGATCTCCTGCTCGGGGTCTTGGGTCTGACTTTTTGGCTAGCAGATTGTCCCACCCCATTTCACGGGCATGGTTTACAATGTCATGCATTAATTCTGCCCAGGTAGGGAGTTTGTTGCAGGGATCATTATCACCTAATCCCTCATTGTGTTCGGTGTCTTTTAATTTCATCCCATTTTGCAATTAAGTAGGGTTTAAGAACTGCTGGGGCTCCTCTAAGTAGTGGTTTTAGCATTGCATAATCAATTGTGGCAGATATTTGGATGTCACTGGATTCTCGTTTGTGCATGGCTTGTATGCAGGCAGCTTTTGTGGTGGCTGTAGAGAGCTTGTTAAGGAGGGTTCACCTTACTTCATGGTATCTATTCCCCCAGCCCAATAAACTACCCTGCTGGTGATAGAATGGGATCCGTCTGTCGGGTCCTAAATTTAAGAGAACTCCCGGACCCCAAAAGCCATTTGCTTTATCTCCGCTCAGCAGTATTCGGTCACCGCCACTTAGGCAGACTCGCCACCCATACTCTGTTTGTTTCACCTGGCTTTCTGCCATATTTTTCTTGTATATTTGCCAATTGTAACGGATCTCAGGCAGTGATTCACACAGTATATCGCAGAGCACCACCCCAAGGTCCTTCAGACTGTTCTGTTTTAATTATGGGTCTGGCTTCATATTCAGGGGGAATTTGAGGGAAATAAAGAATCATCCCCCCTGGTTCGCTATAGTCGGGGTCACCCCATATGTTCCCATCCCATTCTTCAGGGGATACAATTAATTTCCTAATCTGTACAATGTCAGGGGGATGGGGAGACTGTATAAGCATTATTTCAACCTTTTGTTCCAACTTTTGGTTTTTTTTTTTTTCTCCTTTCCTTCCTGTAACTGTTTCTGCAGCTGCTCAGTTTTCAAAGATAGTATTAGTTCAGCTGCCTTTCTGCCTTCTATTTCTTCTTTTAGGTTCTGCTCCCTTTTGTTGTTATTCTTCCTATCTTGATAAGCAGCTTCTAAACAGGTAGCTAGCATGTTGCAAATAATTCTTTTCCCTTTTCCATCCTTTATGTGCCCCCTGGCCACCTTTAGCTGTTCTTCCACAGCTTCCCAATCATGCCAATTATCACAAGCCCATTCTTCTGAGAAGCTGGGATTCAGGTTTATTCCATGCTTCCGTAAATAATTGGTGATACTACTTGCCATCTTGCTGGCTACGCCAGTTTGGCGCCAGCCCACACAGACTGTCATGAGACAGGTTAGTTTTATCCTACTGCTGATGTGTTGTTGCAATAGTAATCCTGCCGACTACGCCAATTTGTCATGGATGAGTGGAATGCACCTCACTCAAAAGAGAGAAGCAGCAATATGTTTTATTGAGGTAAAATAATAATTTGACGGAGTTCAGTAAATTCGATGGGATTTAACAAAGTTTAACAGGGGTTTGCCAAGGTTCAATAAGTTTGATGGCAAGGTTCACCTTATTAATTACTGCATGGAAGAAACATACAAAGGAAAATGGAGTTAGAACCGAGTTAGAATGATTCACATGGAGACTGGAGACGCAAGGGGTAAGGAAGACTCTCCTGTTGAGTCATGAGGTTCAGAGTGGACCCTCTTGTTTTCTCAACTCCTGATGGAGCCTAGGTGTGGCTAGGTCCAATCTTAATCTCAGACTTGGTCATCTTGCATTGTTGGGCCTTCAAAGCCACCTTTCGAAATATTTTTCCAAGGCACCTTCACTCCCTTGTACATGAACCAGGAGCTTTCCAGCTTGCAGGTTCACCACAGCGCATGAGGCCTGTTGCTCCTTAGTCAGCCTGAACCAAAGTATGGCTAGGGGTCAAGTGCATCCGTCACAGTGTCACAGGTGCTGAGGTGAAAGGGTGTAGTCCTTGCCGAGGGGAGGAGAGAGGATGGTTCTTGTCTCTATTTCTACTAAGTCTTTAGAATTCCATAAAAGTTTTGCTACATTTGCTGTCTTCTGAGTAAGGACTTTAGGATACAAATCCAGTGTTTGCTTGTTGTCACTGCACATTGGCAAAAAATGGGATTTATTGAGGCATTTTGTCTGTGATTGTTATGACATAAACAAAGGAATAAATGTATTAAATATTTTATTTTTGCAAGTTAGGGAATGATGCCATAAAATGTGAACAGCTGTAGCCTCTAATGAGGGAAGATGGATGCTGTATATAAAATCAATCTATATGTGTTGTTTATACAATGACAGCATTAAAATGCAAAGAAGCTGCCAGTCAAAATGCTGACAACATGCAAAACTATAAGATAGTGGAGCAAGTGCTTCCAATGTTTAGTGATGAAATAAATGTTTGTCAGCTTTTTCAGTTTAATGCAACTCTACAAAGAGGAGAAAAAGGGATATATTATGACCATCCATCAATCATCTGTTTTGTAGCAGTCCACATACTTCTCTTTCTTGATAGAATCCCAGTCAGAAAATACTCCTGTCCAGCTATGCATTATGTCATTATATTGTATTTAAATCAAATCTTTGAGGCCAAGAGTTCATACAAGGAAAAATCTAAGCATCAAAGGTAACTATTCTGGATGTAGTTCCAGCCCCCCTTTATTTGAAAGGACTGAAGATCAAGACAGTTTCTGTTTCCATCTCCACTACTTAAGTCTTCAGCAAATCTCTTATTTTTGTTGTTCCTAGCTTTCTGTTGCTAAAGGGAAGTGTTCCTGCTGTATCAAGTATTGTAACTCGTCTGTAATGTTTCCTGTTCTTTCTTTCATTCTTTGTTTCCTAGCTCTTTTCTATCTAGCTATCTTTAATATTTTGGTGTTTGCCATAGTAGCAGACAAAATAATATCAGTAGCCTCATATGCCCATGTTCTACAGCCATGTTAATACCCTGCAGCACCCAAACCATTCCTTCCATATCGATATGCAGTACAATTACTGTAATTCACCTGTGTGTGTGAAAAAAATCACTACAGGATGAATGCAATATGGTATAGCACTTTGTATAGCATCTTTCATGTAAAAAATATAACTAGGTGCTTTGCAGGATGAATGATAGAGCTACAGAGCTAAATAACATACAGGGATAAATAATATATAAAAGCAGAGGGAGAAGTTAAGAGGCAAAGCAGGAAATGAGTTTTAGCTTTAACAGGAGTTAGAATAGATACAGCAAAGAAGCTTCAGATGGCCAACTTTCCAGTTTGGTCTGACTTGATCATTCAGATTTGAGCTGTGATAATCACAACTGAAATGTTGCCCGAGCTTTTTATTCACATCACTTAGAAATCTGACCAGGCTGTTTACAACATTAGGTGAATTGAAATACAGGCAGAAAGCTAACCTTACTAAAACTGTTTATACATCTTTGTTTTCTCTAGTGTCTGTCCAAAATATACAGGATTTTAATGAAACATTTGCATTTTGGCATAATTGCAAAGCATGAAACTGGATTTTTTTTTCTTTCTTTTGTTTCTCCCCCCCCCCCCCCCCCCCCCCCCCAGGGAAGATGATTATTGAGGAGAGTGGATGAGGGGAAAAAAAAGAGAAGAAATTGAAATCTAAAAACTATGGTGTTAAGTAAAATGGAACTCTTCAACCATATGGGTTGAGAAAGCTTATGTAACAGAGGACCTTCAGAGTGAAGTCGAGAAGACTGCATTAATGTGGAGGTAAAAAGTAATTGGAAGGAAGACTGGTTACCTCTGATGGTCCAATAACATGGCGTTAGTTGCAGACTTGGAAAACGCTACCCATATTTGTGAACTTTTCCTAGGAATGAGTTCTGCAGGATTGTATCTTTAGCCAGAGTTGTTCCTGGGCTAATTCTGTGCTCCACTTCAGTTTTCATTCAGCCTGGAGTGCAGAAGAGTTTACATGCAGGAATTCAGTACCATTGTAGATATGTTGCTCTCTGGAATATTTGTGGGTTCACCTGATCCTTTATTTTTACAGTGCTTTTATTGCTACAATATATATCAGCAAGATACAGTAAAAAGAAGGGAAATAAAAGCTTTCCAACTAAAACTATTCATTATGGCAAATGAGATGTAATTCTTTAATGCTGTGGGAATTGTCACACCTGGTAAACTTCTGGTTGCAAAGGTAAGCTGATCCCTTCCCTCTTTGCTCATCCTGTCCAAAATTGAACTAGTTTTCCTTGGAAAAATAATGAAAATTATTTCAAAGAGGTATGAGTGATACTCGTGTAACTAGAGATGCATAAACATAACCGTAGCAAGGCAAGAATATGAAAGCAGGTTTTCTCTGAGAAGTTGTTAAGAGGTATGGAGGAGCGGATTTTTTTTTTTTTTTTTTTTTGACATCTCACCCACAGCCTTCATCAACTGTGGAAGACATCAAAAGCTGAGTGGAAGAGCTTGTTGTGAGTCTTTGAGGCAGAACTGTAATTTAAAATGCTGAATTGAGCCCTGTGGGTTTGAATATCAGATATTTAATACTGTGATTGATAATGCAAGGAGATCTTATTTATACTACATAAGCATTAATGTAGCAGGGAGCTTAAGTATCTTTCCCTTCAAGCAGCTGATGCTAAAATACAAAGGAAGCAAAATATGCCTTGCACTGAATTTCTTTGTCTGTTAAATTAAGCTATTACATACCAAGGAAAAACTCTTCCCTTAGAGCTGAAGATCAGGTTGTTTGATTTTTTTATTTATTTATTTATTTTGTAATTACAACCAGTGAAGGTGAATTCTCTCAGCCCTCCTTCCTCCTGTGTTTTCTGAATAGCCACAGGGGTCTAATAAATGATCTCTAAAACTCAGGTGCTTGGATTGTATTAAAACACAGAAATGTTCTTTCTGAAACAAAGTTAATTTCATATTGGAACATACTTCTAACTGAAATACTGAAACATATTCTTAAATGACATGGCAGAAAACTGTGCAGCTACTAATTTTCATGTGAAAGGTAGCTGCAGGACCAGTCACAGTCTTTTTTTTCTTTTGTGGGAGTGTTTTGCACTTTTAAAAAGTTGAGTCTCTTCTTAAATATATAAATCTTGCTGCAATATTTCATTAGGGTAGAAAACTTCAATGCAAATATATAGCTCTGCTGAATGATTCATTATGACAAATGCTAAATGATGCTGTCATCCTAGTCACCTGAAATTAAAGAAATACATGTACAGAAATTACTCCTGATGTCTTTAAAACTCTAACAAGCAAATTTTTTTGCAGGCTGTCATGAAGGTCTAGATGAGGCCAACTTTCTGAAGGTCTAGATGAGGCCAACTGTTGTGCAGCAGAGCTGCAGCTGAAGTTCCCAGTCCTGAGTTCCCCAAACCTCTGAAACAAACATTCTAAGGGTGTCACCATGGGGCTAAAGGGTATTTGCCATAGGCTTCAGTGAGGGCAGTTGAATTAGTTTCTTTATCCATGCTTATATGATTCATACTGCAGAGGTGCATCAACTGTGCAAAGCAGGTATTTTTATTAAGTTCTAAACTTTAACTCATATTGGTTTAATGACCAGAATCATGATGAAACAGGAATAACTTGTAATTATTAGTGTTTTATGGACATGGGTTTGTATGATTGATTTGTGATTTGGTCATCAAAGTTTCCTTAACTTGACTTTGTAGCCCTTCTGGGAAAACAAGGAGGCTGTTGCATGTTAGAGTCCTAAAATCCTGCAAAATTATCCTGTCTGCAAGACACTAATACAATGAAGTGATTGATGATATCTGTGCTCTGAAGACTCTGAACTTTCATGTATATTTTTCAATTTGCTTAAGCTTAGTTATTGAATTTTTGCAGTGTTCTACTAAACTAAACCTATGGTGCAGAGAAATTGCCTGCATCTTAGATACAATGTGAGTCAGGCAGCT
Organism: Aptenodytes patagonicus; assembly: GCF_965638725.1. Lineage (NCBI taxonomy): Eukaryota > Metazoa > Chordata > Aves > Sphenisciformes > Spheniscidae > Aptenodytes > Aptenodytes patagonicus. The sequence goes on from NC_134953.1 coordinate 39,928,360, forward strand.
TGGTAGTGTGGGAACTGGTGCGCCATTAAAGTATTTCAAAGCTGATGAAGTGCAGGCACAGCATATACCCAATTCTTCTGTGGTAATCGACCCCGCGCAACAGCATGTTGTTGTGGACACTCATATTCACAAATGACCTCTCAAGGAGAATTTATTTAGAAAGCACAGAGATAAGAAACTATCTAAATTCTTGACTATAAAATTTGAGCTTTTTTACTGAAAATATTTGAAGTGAAAAAGCAGCTAGTGTTCTGTGACAGGGTTTCCACTCTTTTCACTGAAGTCTCAGCTGTGTTGTGCAGGTTTTCCTTTGTTATGCGCTGAGTTCCTTCTTTCATTAAAGACGCTTCAGAAGCTGGTAGGAATTACAAACGACCCAAGATACATGGAGTGGAAAACAAGATCAAAGTTGCCTTATACCACGTCTGTTAGTGCAGTTGGATACAAAGAAAGATCTTACTTTGTCCTGTCAGATAATCTGCCAGTTGATTCACTGTTATGTTAGCTGCAAATTTGCCCTTTGTCAATTCTTATGTAAACATGAAGACCACACCATCCTGAAAAAACAGTAAGAACAAAAGCCATAAGTACTTTCAGTGTGTGTGAGGGGAGGGTGTTCTGTGTTTGTGTGGTTTGTTTGGTTTTTTTTAAATACATAGGCAAGAAAATTAAAATGAGACAAGTAGCATTCAGCTTGAAGAGTTTTCCAAGCGAAATAATACTAAGAAATGGATGGGGTTTTTCTTCAGTCTTCCATTACTTCAGTGATACATTATGTTCGTTGCTCCAAGAACTGTGATTTTCTAAGCTAGATATTCATTGTTACAAATAAGCTGCTAAATTTGATTGCAACACAAAGAGGATGTAATGAAGTCCTTAAGGCTTTTAAAGAAGGTCAGTTTTAAGCGATCTACAGCATATGGCAGTCCAATAAATATAGTTGTGCTGAAAACTTACATATAAATGCACCAAAATTAGCTTTTTGTCAATTTTAACAGAAAATGGCAACCCATGGCTTTTTATTTTGTATCTCGCTATCCTTCTTTCCACTGTTCTTTCAGTTGCAAGGTATTTTGGTCACATTGCAAAAAATAACTCCTTTTAAATATGTTTGTTCAGTAAAGAAGCTTACACAGAGCTGTTACTTCCTGAAGTCTTGTCCCTTTTGCCATGGCCCAAAGAGATGGGCACCTGCCAGTTGCTGTATGGCCCACCAAGGGCCAACCCATTTGAGAGTAGCTCTTGAAACTTTCTCTCTTCTCTATAGTTCATGCTTTGGAGGAGCAGTGACTGCAGCCCAAGCCTGCTGTTCTTTCAAAGTGGTTTAGTTTATGCTAGTTCCAGCCTTTCTGGTTCCTGAAGATGATCTTTCATTCCCAGTATTTTTCCCTTTTTCCTCCTCAGTCCCCCCAAAACCTTGTAAGTGTGGAATTCTCTTGCAGCATGAAAAGGTGAGAACTCCTCCTATCAAATTATACCATGACTACACAAAAAACTGCAGAGAAGGGAAGGATGGGAGAGATGAGTTTGATCAGGAGAAGAATATCTAATTATATTGAGGATTTACAAGTGCTTCCTAAGTGGTCTCTGTTGGCTTCTTCATGCCCATTTACCTTCCTTGCTGTTTGTACTTTCTGTTTTGAAAATGGAAGACTCTTTCTCTCCAACTGAAACTTTAACAATTCCAAAACTGTTACTGAAACAGCCGGTGAAGGGCAAGTGATGTACATTGTATGTTAATAAACAGTAGTTTTAACCTGTGTTGTGGTGCCTTTAGTTAACCTTTCTGCTGGTTAACCCAACAGAATAGGCAAAACAAACTGGTCTGAATTAATATAGAGCATCAGGAGAGATCTTTTTTTTTCCTGCTTTATTGCTATGTATACATTATATCCAGTTAATCTAAAACTTGTTTTGAAACTTTTCCTCAGATATTGTAGGCTCTTTTACCACATTCCCCCATCTTGTTATAACATCCTTGATTTATCACACTGGCACTGAGAGGCAGTAGATTGAAGTGCTGCTGCTGTTCTTCCTCTCTTTGTTTTTTGGTGATTGAGTATGTTTGCATGCTGCGGGTACTGATGAAGCTCAGCCTTCATACTGCTTAGCAAATACGACTCATCTTCCTCTCTCTCAAGGCCAGTGCCTGTTTTTGCCACAGACTTCCATGGTGGTGATAATAATGCTGCTGCATTCAAATGAGACACAAATTGTGCTTTTTTTTTTTAAGGCATAGATATTTGTGGATATGGTCGATGTTGGTGGCATTGTGTGACTTGTAATGGAATTTCTTTCCGTGGGAAACAGTCAGCAAAGTTGATGAGAGTTAAGATGTGTGGTAAAGATGCTCTGAGATTAACTTGAAGTGAGTGACAACCCCTTTATTTCTGCGTTTAAGAGATTACAATGAGATGCAGTATCTTTCATGTTCACGTCTTTATTTAATTCATCTTTAGTCTGCTGAATTTTATATGAAGGAATGCCTTATTTTGTGCCTTGTTCTGGTTGTCACATTTTAAAAAAGATGCAGGAAAATTCAACAGGGCTGCAGAACAGCTTTACTTATGAAATACAGCCTATAGAAACATGCCTTAAAGCAGGAATTGTCCTTTAGCTTTTTCACTTTCTAAGTCTCCTCTTTCAAATGATTATAACAAAAAAGACCACCATCAACAGCCTAAGGGTTTCTCACTGAGCTGGACAAAAGAGTAAAAAAAAGTAAGATAATGTGAAATTGTGGTGTAATTAAAAACAGAAAAAAGGTGCAAATTGAAACTCATTAACTTGTGTAGCAGTTACATTGAGGTGCTACAGATTTTCTAGTACTGGAACCACCTAAATCAAGACTCTAGATATATTTTAAAAGACCTAAGACTTTAATTTAAGTTGAATTTCGGCTTCTTGCAAAAATTACCAAAAAAACCCCCAAACAAATGTTATTTGTGATGTGGAAGGGTTGGTAGAGGTGACTGTAAGGTCATAAAATATGTAAGTTTCTGATTTGTGCCTTTTCTTGTTTGAAAACTAGCACAAGTTGAGTTTGGTTTGTCAGATAATCCTAACAAATGGGAAGAACTCATTTCTGTACCGTGAAGAAGCAATCACCACAAGTCAGAGTCCTCTTCTTCAAATAGCATGAGACAGTCATCTCTCATGGCCCTAAATATTTCACTGTTTTGGCTGTGCTTGTGTTATAGTACCGTTTCCTTGTTACCTTTTCATCCCTTTGAAATAAGAAAGTTAAAATGTTGGTTGACTATTGGAACTAAGCAAACTCAGCAGCTTTCACTTCACCATTAAGGTTTCTGTGATTTATTGAGAAAGAGCAGGGCTAGGTGAGGTGGCAGTAATTGGTTCCTGTGGAATATCACCTTGTTGCAGACACCTCCTCTGTCCAATCTTCCCATCTTATGGGACCACCAACCTCACTCCAGGTCCCCTCACTGGGGCTGGGGGGTTTTGTTGGAGGTGACTGAGAGTGGAGAGCATGGGTGTGATCTGCCTGTGGGCCATGTCTTGTCTCCCCAGTGCTGGTACAGATGGTACTGTCCCAGGCTGGGGACATGGTGCAGGAAAGAGGTGCTGAGCAGTGATGGGCTGTACTGCCCTGGATAGCACAGCGTGGGGTACAGGGCCACTGGTGCCCCCTGTTGTCATTTAAAATTGCATATATCTGAAGCTGATATTATTTATTATCTCCATTTCCTGTATTGGTTAATTGGAACTGTCTGAGCATAGTTTAGAGAAGGGAAAATGAACAGAGTCATGACTGTAACATGGTAAGGATGGTGAGAAGACTCTCAAGTTTCTGTTTCTCCTGTTGGTTTAATCTTGTATATATTACAGTTCCTTCCTAGCAGAGCGGCTGGCTTAAAAGTGATGATGGTTATAGCACTGGCTTGAAAAAAGGGAAGCCCATGTTCAAGTCCCTGATAAGGAATTATATAATTTTTTTTTTATGCACAGTGCAATAACTAGCACAGGTAACAGAGACACACAAATGCTTGGGAGTGAGAGGTCTGTCTTTTCTTAAAAAAAAAACCAAAACATTCCTGAAGCCCTGTACTTCATTCTGCTGCAGTAAGAGCAATTGTTTGGTATCTTAGTTTGCTGGGGATAGGAAAGAGAAAGTCACTTGTTTGTTGCTCAGAAACACCACAGGTTTAGTCAGCCAAACTTGCACATGAGCTGAAATCTGTCTAAATTCTTGCACATAATTCCCTGAAGCTGTCTTTTTCTTTACTGGCATCTCTCAGGAAATATAGAGCTTCCTCTGGTGGATGTTCCAGATCACCTCTCAGAAAGGCTGTTTAGGTTGGAGGGACCTGGATGCAAAGCTCTCTGTAATCTTGAATTATTACTGTAATCCCCTGGGTTCTGGACCTCTGTAGTCTCCCTACCTTTCATCTATCACTCCTTTACAATCTCAGCTCTCATCTTAAGGAGTTAGAACAGGGCTGAGAACATTTTTCTGAGCTCAGAAAAACAGATGATGCTTTTCAGGGGCAAGGTTTCCTAGATTTGTATTCTCTCGCCTTACCTTACCTTTACTTGCTGAAATAGGGAAAGTGCATGTAATTTTTCCTGGAACAAGAAAATGCTATTAATTTTGACTTCAGTCAGTTTCCTCCAGAGAACCTCTTCATTTTGATGCACCAAAAAAGTTTCAGGAGAGAGAGTGAGGTTTGGTTTTTGGTGTTTTTTTTTTTTTTTAAGTGTGTAACAAATACAGGTGAGATTGCTGTTGTGCTTTTGTTCATGTTAAAAAACTGATTCACAGACATTGCAGATAACAAATTTTTCAGGGTGTGTGAGCAACTGTTCTGCATTGGGGATGAAAGGGAACTGTAACCAATAACCTGAAAAGAAATTCGTGACCACAAAACATGAAAGTTCCACATTATAAGGTTAGAAATGAAGTGAAAGAAGAGAAACCTCTGAAAATCAAAGCAGCAAGTGTCTTCACGACATAACATAAAAGAGCTCATGCAATTTTCTTTTGGTTTTAAACACTGAGGAGAAGCATCACAGACAGGTTTACTCATGTTTCAGATGCCTGCTCTTTGGAGGTGCAGACACTGGAAGGCAGTCGTGTTTTTGAAGAGGTGGTGTGGAGCCTGTGGAGTTGCTCTCTGCAGGGAAGGGCCAGGTTTCCCCACCATGGTAGCATGCTGTGTGGAGGATCCTTGAGTCTGAGAGACATTTGGAGGAGAACTGGGGAAGGGTAACACCTAGATTAGTTCTTGAGCAAGTTTTCCTGTTGGAATGATACTGTATGTGTGCCGGTGGAAGACTGGCATGGTGGCACATGGACTCTGTTCTTTATATCAGCAAAGTATCTTGTTTCCATTACTTGGGGCAGTAGTGCTGAGGGCACTCCTCAGTCTTGTTCTGCTTACGTAAGATTGTGTTTTTATACATCAGTTTTCTTGAGGAAAATCACTACAACTGCAAAGAGATCTTAGAACTTGGGGGCGACTAAAGGTGTGTGATTTACCTGAAAGCAAAGGTAATTTTTATATCATCTAAGCTACAGTTTGCTTATGGCACAAGCCTTGTTCTTTCGATTTCAGCCACGTATGTATAGTGATATAACTGTGGAGTGGATCATGTGAGGAATGTTTACATTTATTAAAGCATTTTATGTAGCACAAAGAATAACAGATCCCTGGATTCCTAGGTAACAATTTACTCAGAACTGCTCAATATTCTTCATAAAAAAATTATTTCTACTGATCTAAAAACTGAGAAAGATGCAAGCAAAAGATAGTACCTGGTCTTCCTGTCCATAAGCAATATAACATAGGTAAACTTGGGCTGTGTTTGTGCAGGCCTTGGTAGCTTCCAGAACTATGGCTTTAATTTTGTATATGGCTACAGACAAAGCTAGCAAACTCAGAGGAGAATCTGAGAATTTAGGTTTGTACAGTATATAATAAAAATTAAAATTAATTTCCAGAAATTTGCCTATTATGTGTGCCACCCTTACTAATTAATTCACAAAGCATTTTTCCCTAAAATGTTGCTAGGAAAGGGGAGTTAATTTTTCAAGAATTGACAAGCATGGGGTAGGTTGGCAATAAGGACTATGAGGAATTTTGGAAAAGACTCTGCATTTTAATTAAATCCATCCTTTGAATTTTTAAAAAGTAGTTTGAAAAGAAAACAAAACTTATTCTCACATTATTCATTCTGAAGCCTCCAGACCATTCCAGCTAATCAGGGATTTTTGGCTCTAAGTATTACACAAACTCTAGGTATTAGACTAAAAGACACGTGTCAATGATTATATAGAAAATTAAACACTGAAGTTAGTTTTTGTCTTCAGAAAATATTAACCTTGTTCGCCCATGAATAAAATGGAAGAACTGTAACCTGTAACCCTTAACTATAGAGTTGATTTAAAAAAAAAAAACCACAGAAAACCCCCAAGTGAAAACACCCACTTATTCAGTGCAGTGGAGCTTTGTTAGCTTCACTGAGGCATCTTCATAGCCCAGGGTTTATGAGGGTGGATTGTCATGAAACCCTGTTTTCCTCAAGATAATCTGAGGAAGGGAGATTGTGCACGAGGGTTAAAACTGGAAAAAATCACTTATGAGGTCAGTCCAGTTCCAGGCTACATCAATTAAAACCAAATTTCAGCCTTATGCAATGTGAATTGGATCCTGGTTAGCTTAAATCCTGATAACTACAAATTTCCGTTGCCAAATTTATGAAATGGGATCACAGAAGAATACAATGACCCTTTGTATTCAAAAAGCTGAAACAAAATAGAGGTTTTAGCCTGGTTTCCTAAGGAAATGGCTTTTCAGTGACAGTGCTCCGTGAGCGTGTGTTTCTCTGGCTATCAGTCCCTTTCTGCCAGCACCAGTATTTGACAGAAGGCTGGTGTCTCAAAAACACTTACTTTCTATAGAAACCTTAGATAATTATATCAGCAACTGTCATGGTTTAACCCCAGCTGGCAACTAAGCACCACACAGCCGCTTGCTCGCTCCCCCGTGGTGGAATGGGGGAGAGAATTGGAAGAGTAAAAGTGAGAAAAGTCGTGGGTTGAGATAAAAACAGTTTAATGGGTAAAGCAAAAGCCGTGCACGCAAGCAAAGCAAAACAAGGAATTCATTCACTACTTCCCATCGGCAGGCAGGTGTTCAGCCATCTCCAGGACAGCAGGGCTCCATCACGCGTAACAGTTACTTGGGAAGACAAACGCCGTCACTCCGAATGTCCCCACCCTTCCCTCTTCTTCCCCCAGCTTTATATGCTGAGCATGACGTCATATGGTGTGCAATATCCCTTTGGTCAGCTGGGGTCAGCTGTCCCAGCTGTGTCCCCTCCCAGCTTCTTGTGCACCCCCAGCCTACACACTGGTGGGGTGGGGTGAGAGGCAGAAAAGGCCCTGACTCTGTGTAAGCACTGCTCAGCAATAATGAAAAACATGCCTGTATTATCAACACTGTTTTCAGCACAAATCCAAAACAAAGCCTCATACTAGCTACTATGAAGAAAATTAACTCTATCCTAGCCAAAACCAACACAGCAGCCTAGGGGGTTATATGTAGGTTCTGGCCAGCTAGCCAGTCAGGATTTGTATGTCTCCATGCTGCCCTTTGTTCAGCCAGACTTTGGGCTTCATTAACTTCAGCCCTGGGGGATCTTTTTGCAAAGTATGGCAACACAGTTCTGAGATACTGGGAGTGATTTCTGGGATCAGTTTTAGTCATGCACATTAGTTAATGGGTAGCATAACTAAAAGTGAAAATGCCAATGGGCTTTTATCAGGTAGCAATGATGTAGGCTTGCACAGAAAGGGAAAATTTAAACATGCTATTTAATTCTGAAATGCAGAAATGTACAAAAAAGCTATAGATGAAAGTAGAACACTCAAAAAATCATGGGGAAAGGAGATAATCTGAAGAGCAGTGTCTTTGAAAGTATTAGGAATCATTGTATAAGAAGAGTAGACTATCCTGAATGTTGATTAATAGGCTTGAAATGAAAAGGCTCACACTCTGTGCCCCACCAGACTGTATTGATCAAATCTGAGGGAAGAGGTAGCATTGATACTAGATTTGTAAAGTGCTTCCAAATGGCAAGGTCATTTAGAGAGCAAATGGAAAACCATCTACTGTGAAGCACTGAGGAGCACACCAGGGGCAGATCCAGTCAGAAGTAATGGATGGAATCTGATGAAAACAAGAGAAATAGTAAAGATGATTTGTGTCTTGGGGAACAGTAATGAGGGACATCCAAGATGACTAACACTCACATGAGGGTAAATGCATATACATGACTGGACAATGCAAATAGGGAGAGAAAAATAGCTGAAATAACAGTACAGACAGTGCAATTGAGAGAGATTTGTCAAAAATACAGCATGCTGACTAGATGTCATCTAGCCCAAATGTGAGAAATACAAAGTAATGTTTTGTTCTATTTGTTTATACCGTTATAGTGTCTGAGAACTCCTGCTGGGCATGTAAGCACTTTTATAGTTACCTACGGTCACTGCAGCACTGGCATCTAATTCATTATTTTCTGAAGTGCTCTGGAATACCTTGGGTATTAAAGACACAAAACCAAATTCTGTTCTTTAGGCTCTTACTCCATTCCACCATGCAGGGAAGCTACATCATCAAGACTCAAAGGACAAGAACCCATTAAATATGTTAGAAGACATGAGGCTAAGGCAGAAGAATTTACTCGGCTAGTCATTGTTATAAATTCTAGATCAAATAGTTATTTGAATTTACAGTAGCCACCCAGTCTAGAAAGAATTGTGTTCCTTTCAGTGCTTGAAATGTCACACTGAATACTCAGCATTGTGCACAAATCAAGTTTTGAGTTACTTAGGCTTCCGGTTATGACTTTTAAATATTTTTTTCTTGAATTCCAGATAATCTTGTTTTATGTTCAGTTTAAGAAATGATGGTCTAATGCTCATGTTGCTAGTCACTACTTACTTGCTTGTTTGTCCATACATTTTTTAATATATTTGCCTTTTTTTTTTTTACAATGAATGAAATGATTGTTCCAAAGTTGATTTATTCTTGGCATTTGATTGTTTATAAATGATACTCAACAATCTGTCTTATGTGACTAGGAAAGTGGTGGAGGTCTTAGGTTTTCCTTTGTCCTGCAAAACCTTTGCTGTCCACCAAAGAGCCAAAACCCTGAGTGTAATAAATAAATAAATCAAAATATTCTGGTCAGATTACTAGTTATATGAGAAGCAATGGATGGTGTATGTAAGTGCACAAAAATTGCTAGAATATTTTATCTTATGTGAGGAAGATGTATGTATCCCTTTGAACAGTACATTATCCTCTGTTGAAAGAACGCAGCAAATACGAGAGGTGTTGCCTACGTCAACCGAGAGGGCTTAGACTGTCAAGTTACAGGACTGAGATTTTGGGTTGTATGACTGGTGTGGCAAATAAAGTCAGAAAAGCCAACAGTCTATTGATGGAATAGTAGCGCTGGTCCCCATTAACATGGAGGGAGAGATGTTCATCATTAGCAGGGGTCCTTTATGTGAAAATTCAGAGGGTATATTTTAGCAAATCACGCTAAGACCGTCTGTCAAAGATTATGAAACCAAGACTAGATTTCATTAGTGTTAATGTTGAGTGAATTTATGGTGTGTAAAAAGCACGTGAAATACAGAGGATAATAAAGAGACCATAAAAAAATGTAGTTAAACTTACCTAAAGACTTGGAATTTAAGAGTTTTCAACTCCTCTCAATGTTGGCAAGACAGCAGAAGGATATTGCTCTACTTTGGTACTATTAGAGGATCAGAAAATGTGTCAATCCTTGCAGCTAGGTTAAGAAGCCTGAGGAAAAAAAAGGACTAGATGTCCTTTGACAGCTGGGATTAGAACACCTACTCTGTGTGTATCACCACGACTTAGGACCATCAGGTGCTGGTGAATGGTAATTCCTGCATATTGCTGATGCGGTTGTGAGGGATTTCATGTTAACCTGTGCCTAGGCCATTTTTGTATACCATTTTTGTCCTAATTGTCTGTGTGGAACCATCAACTTGGTTTCAGACTAGCAAATTAGACAGCTGAGTGATCCAGGAGTGGCTAGATAGACTTCTGAAGATCAGGCAAAGCCTATGGCAATGGCTTGATAACTGGAGAGATTTCTGTGTGACTGTGGCAGACTCCTGGGGTTTGGAGGTGGCTGTGGCACAGATGCCTGCACAGAGAAACTTGCCTAACAGTGCGGGGTCAGCAGAGACCCACTCTCTGAAGGTCACTCAGATAAATGACCGAACAGCTTTGAGCTAGTAAACTTGCTTGTGGTTTTGATTGCAGTAGTAGTTCATGGCCCTGGGACAGGAAGCATCAAGAGGACTGTCCCAGGAAGCCTGTCCAATGAGCTGTGATCAGCTAATTAATGATTTTGTATACCTGTTTAATTAAATGCTGAGCCATAGCCTTGGGCCAGCAGCTTTGAATACAAGTTGATAAATTAGTCGTTCCTGCAGTGTGCGTTTCTGGAAGTATGTCCCATTTGTAAAGCCACATTCATCAGCTGTTTACAAAAATAACAATACTTGTCACTCCTTGCCTCAGAAGGCTTCTGAATTGATGTAACAGCTTTACCTTTTGGAAGTGAAGTACTAATGAAACTGGGGCATTAGCCACCTTTTTTGCTGGTTCATGTATTTTTAAATAGATATACTTACATTCAAATTTAAGATCCAGTAGCCTACCATAGCAAATCTAATTTAAGTTCTAAAATGTTTTCTTTTAAATTGAAGCATAGCAGGGGATTTTGCAGCCAGCTCTGCTCGGAGTGGATAAAACAGTAATCAAATTTTAAATGTCTATTTGTCCTTTCTTCTGTTGTATACATAACTGATAAATCAACATTTTAATAGGACCGATGTTCTGTATCTCGTTCAGCCACTCCACAGATAGGTGGATTATTCTTATTTTTGCTGTAAGAAACCTAAGAGGCGTGTAGTAGAAAATTCCACAATAATTATTCAGAGAATCATATAACAGGAAAGACCTAGACTGCCGTGATATTTGAGTATGAATTGTATGCCAGTGTTCAGGGTTAGCTCATGAGCATATCACCTTCTTTACCATCAATATTCTCAGTCTTTTGATTTTCATGGTGCAGTGTCCTGAATGCCTTTGAAAAATATTCTTTCAGTGTATGTAAATCAAGGATTTGATCCTTGTTTCTAGTGTGCAGCTTGATTTTCTAAGGCAGATTGTTCAGATTTTTTCTAGCTTATTTTTTTTATTTCATTAACAGGAAAAAATGTTGGCAAAAAGGATACAAGTTATATATTTTCCTGTGTTATATTTACTGTCTACCTAGAAGCCATTGTGTTAAGTTGATTTTGTGTAGCGCAGTACTTTGCTATTTGTTGAGTAAGAGAAATCTGTTGAGCAGATAATCTTATAAAAGTGTGCCATCACGTAAGGCCAAGAATATACCAATGACTGCTCCTGACACCACAAAAGCCTGCACAGCCTAAGCCGTGACATCAACCTCATCAACCTCATTTTATAAACCAATGAATGCATGACGTTGCACTAGCGTAAATCTAGCAAATGAGATGTGTGTGAGGCAGTTTTCTGAAGGTGTGATGTTTGGCATTACCCCTGGAAGCAAAAGATGCACAGTAGAGCCAGGAAGGAAATATTTGTCTGAACCCTAATCAGGAAGAAAGGTTGGTATCTCTGTCAACTTAACAACCAATTCCAGTATACCAGACCAGACTGCACCAGCTCGGTCAGGGAAGCATACTGGAAACAGCGTGGGGGACCCTGCTCGGAAGAGGGGTCAACATGGCAAATATCCTTCTGAACTAGTGCAGCATGGGGAGGTTTGCTAGTACTTCTCTAACAGACCTAGATCTAGAAATAAAATAGAGTGCACGGAGGCAGGACAGTAAAACATAGGGATGCTGAGGAGCCTGTGAGAATTTGGGGAGGTACCCACAAAAGTACAAACAACTCTTTAGCAAAACTAATTTTGGGGTGAACAGCTGCACAAACGCAAACCCCAAGTATAAAGGGAAATGAGGGCAATTCAAAGCAGAACTACTAAGAATGCTAAAGAGCACAAGGAGACCTGCCATGACTTGCTGAAGTATTTTCATTCAGTTTTTTTAAACAAATACTATTTTGTATATATAGCATTTTGTAAAGTATATGCAATACTGTTTAATTCCATGGAATGACTCTCCTAGTAGGGTTGGATACTTGGGGCAAAAAAGTGCACTCACTAAAAAAGGTAGTTTAAATATCTAACACTACCCCCTTAACCTGTGATTACAACAGTACTGTGCTGTACCAGACATTGTAGAGGAGAACGACTGGGTAAATCCTTGGCTGTTCATATTGAGACACAAGGCATGAGGTAATAGCTGGAAACAGTGAAACAGCTACAAGAGTGTAAGAGCTTGTTCTTTACCAGCTGCCTGTTCGGATCTGTGATTTTTAAAACAGTAGAATTATCCTCTTGGAAATCAGTTTGTAATCCAACTCATTTAACAGTCTGGTATGACATACTAAAAATTTACAGAAGAGTAGTACAATTTGTATTTATATGTTTACAGCTGGCAATAAAAAAGCCCCAGAAGTTTAATTTCCCCTGTGTATTATACACTGCATTAATTAGACAGGTGAAAGAATACCTACAGTTTCAAAGGAAATGTCAGTGAATATTTAAGTACAATGTTCTAAAACATTCACAAAAAATGTTACTTTGGAATGGCTGGTAGCAAGAGACACAGCAGCAAAACTCCAGTAGTTTTGTCAGAAGAAAACAGAGAGGTTCTGCCTCTTCTAGAATGAGGACGCTCCAGGAACAAACAGCCAAGAGGAATAAGTTAAAACTCTAGACAACTGTCCCTTCCACAGTATGCTATAGTCCATGACAATATCCCTATACTGCAGTGTATTCTGTAACAGCAGAATTTGGGCTGCCTTTGGCCATAGCTGCGGGAAGCTCTTGGGGAATCGGGGAACCCCTTGATACTCACGGCCTTGCTGACAGAAAAGACAGACCAATGCATCAAAGTGGTGTCAAGCTAACAGTCAGTTTCTTATACTTTAATTACTTTACAAATATGGTGAATAGGTGACTTCCTCCTAGCAAAGGCCTGTACTCATACCTTTTGGGGTATGTTAGTGGGTTTTTTCATGTAAGTGATCTTAAGATACATTGGCTCTCTTTTTAAACCTAGCATTTCTAGGTCTTATCAGACTCCTCTGCTATATCCCAGCCTGGGAATAAATTATGGAAGACAAGGATGTCTTTGTGTGTTGTAAGCAAGTTTTTTGTTTGCTCAGACAAATACCAAGCTAATGACTATGAATATCGCCATCTTTTTAATGATATTTGTAGTGTAAGTATTCTCTGTGTTCTGCGTTACTACCTTGTGAGATGTCACAATTAGATTAGATTCAGTCAATATCTGAACTTCAATAGAAGAAACATCAGGATGCTTTTTGAAATAGATTCAGTCTTGCATTTTAGATATAGGTGACTTAAGGAGAGAGGAATGGTAGTGAACAAATGACGTTAATGATGCTAAGCAGTGAGGTTTGGTTTTGGTTTGTTTTTACGTTAAGTGTGGGAGGTAATAAAAGGGCTGGGCCGTTTGTGATCGTTAAAGGTCACAAATATAATATCTGCAATGACAGTGCTAACAGCCTCAGTAGAATCTTTTTTACCTTTAATTTGAATGGTTTATGACAAACATTTTGTCTGCTTAAATATGTTGTTCGGTTCCTGTCCTAAGCTTGTGCACCCTTCTCAATTCCAAGGCCTGCTGTATCCCAAAGCTAGCTGCAGACACATGCTGTACTAACACTTGGGATGAAATGTAAGAGGATACTGTTACTATAGGTTGTAATACAAACTGATGTTTGGAAAAGATTCAGTTGCTTTTATTGTTGGTTGTGCTTTCTTTCAGGGAAAACATATTTTGTAATATCTTTATTTAAATGATTTTTTTATTTATAGCACTACACTCTTAGTAATTGAATTATACTAAGAATACCTAAAAGCTAACGAGTATTATGGTTTTCTGTAAAGAACAGAACTAACAAGTATTATATTTTTGTATAGAGCAGAATCAGCATCTTTATATAATCTTTGCAGTATTATTTTGCTATCTTGGGAACACAGACAGGCTTTGTGGATTTATCTCAAGCTGAAGAGACCTCGCCTGATTCTCAGAAGTTTTAGATTACTGTAAATATTGCACTGGTTTAGAGTGCTTAATTCTTGTTTCTAGGGATCATGAGAGGGAAAAATAATGCCCTGTCTTTGACATGTATATTGCGAATTAAAACAGCACCTTGAACTGGGCTTCCAGAAGGCAGAGGCTGATGAGAAATCTCCAATAACTCATCCTTAAGTCTTCCAGAAACACATTCCAATAGTATTTTGAAACTGCTCATAGGGAAAACTAAACTAATCCTTTCTCAAAGTACCTGGCAAAAGGCTTCAGAAGGAAGAGCCAGTAAGGATAAGCCGAGTCCCCTACAATGACAGAGGGGATCATAACTCCATTAATGTCAATGCTGGGCCAGTGAGCAAAAATATCCTTACTTATCCCAATTAACAGGCTTAAGTTTCTAAATATCTTGGCACAGCATCTTGGCTTTTGAAAACAGAGAGAAACCCTGTGTCCATATGAATGTGACATTGGCATTGTCCTGCTTGTATGAGTGATGACGTGATTGATCCTTATTGCATTCTTCTGCCAAGCACTGGTTTAGAAACGGTGCCAGCAAAAAGCTGAGGCCAGGGGGGATAGCGTGATTGCTGCAGAGTGAGGAGGACACTGGTGGTTACAGCTGCTCATCTGCCTCTACTCATCAAAGAGGTTAGCCCTCCCTCAGCTCCGTATGTGGTTGTTGCATCCCACGCCTGACCTGGGTATGCATAAACAGTTCTCATGGGTGGATTTCTTTATCCTGTATCACTTTGACGAAATCCAGGCTCAGGAGCATTTACATCAACAGTTGTAGTGGAAGGTCTTGGAGGGTATGGTAAGCAATAGCAGAGGCAACAGTATTTCATGTGGCTAAGAGAAAGTGTGGACTCAACTTTACTGTATGCCAGGGGTATGGGTGTGAAGAATCATGGCAGATTTAGTTTGAAATACTAACATCTCTCTTCCACCTTCCCTCCAGACTCAGTTTCCCGTTTTCTCTGCTAAACTTCCTGCATATCATCAGTATGGTTGAATAGTGAAACAATACATCCTGAAAATAGCTTCCTAGAATATGAAACAGTTATTTTTGAGCATACATAGCTCTGCATGGAATTGAGCTGACTGAGGGGGAAAAAAGTTCAAGCCAAGTTGCTTAAGCTAAAAATACCTTCTGTCTCATGCTCCAAAACAAAACAAATGCATTCTTGCAATACGACCTTGGTATGGCCTTCTGCAAAACCCGACATTCTTGTATATGTGAATCAAGTGATTTTGTGCAGTTAGAGATGATCCTCACATTATTCCTATGTTTTGCATAATAGAGTACTATATGTGAACTGAAAACCAAACCAGGTTTATGATGATGTTTTTCTAATAGAAAGGTGTGTTGTTATTAAGTATTCAGTGGTAGAACAATGGCCTCTACCTTGAAAATTTCCTTCTTTTTGGGAGAGAAAATCAGTTTTTCTGCTGTGCGTGATATTAACCACTCTTTCAAAGTCATCAGGAACCTTCTTAGTTTATAACAGTCAAAAGATTTGCTAGGAACATACAGAAATAGTTTTGGTATCTGTTAGAGGATGGTATTTTATACTGCTTGTAATACTGGTTTTTAAATCCTCTCCATTCGTAATAAAAGAACTGATTCTTTCTTGTTAGCTGCAATACAAAACATGACCTTCACTTTTTCTCCTTCACTTTTCGTAACAGTTTTTAGAATAGAAAACGGTAGCTTACTGTCTCTTATTTTAAAACGATCTCCCTATTTGTTCGTAAATAAATAGCAGTCCTGGAATATTGAATTGATTATCTTTAGTGTGCTTATAGCGGGCAACAAAAATATAATCTGTCATTGCCACCAGTGATATCTTCTTTATGGAGTTGTAATTCAATGCCACTTCTCTCCAGAAGTTATAAAGGGGTTTATGAAAAAGAGTGAACGCTACATGTAGCTCGCCAAGATTGTCAAAGCACCCACAGCACAGAATGTATTTGCTAGTTCTGTACTGGGTTAATGCTGCCTCATGTCCTCACGTTTTGGAGTATACTTGCATATAACCAAAAGAAAAACCATAAACTTCTAAAAACACCACATCTTGAAACAAAACATGAATTTTCTATCAGAATTTGACATAGAAAAAATTGTGAGAATTTTATCCACTTATATAAATACATATATATACAGATGTGCTGTAGACACCATTAAATATTTTTAGAATCTCATTGATACTCATTTACAAGTCAATACGTTATTTATATTTGCTCACCCTGCTCACCCAATATTTGCCCATTTTTTTCCTAAAAAAGTAAAAAAGAAAACAAATCCATATAAGTTTACACCCCACCCCCCCCTTTAAAGTCATGCAGCATTATTTGAGGACATTAACTTTTATCTTATTTATCTTTGAGTTCTGTTTATATAACCTACACCACTACATTACTGGAGAGCATGCTGTCCAACTAGGCTGCAGACAAGTTTGATTTGGTATAGAAAAATTCAGTATGATTCATCATAAGAGTAAAAAGATACCATATGCAAAGGTGTATGTATATATGCTTTGAACATTTTTTTCTTTTATTCTCTGACATTTCCAGCTATCATCAAGAATATATTAAATGCTCCCCTCTCCATTTAACACTGTAGGTTTCATCTGCAATTTATCATTCCTCAGAAATGCTATTTCGATTTCACCTTGTTTCAAAGTCTTATTTCACAATGACAGTGGTAAATGGTATAAAATATAAATATCTGCTATTGTTAAAACAGTGAACTGCACACTTAGGTCACCTACTTCTTTTTACCAAACTATTTTCAGCAGCTTGCCTAAGAAATCCGCTGAGCGTGCTGATATTAGGCTAAGCAGTATGTATGTCTAAGCTTAACCCATTTTTTCCCCAGTCTTCCAGTGCAATAAATGAACTAAAAAGTATGTAAGAGTTTCTTATCAAACTTGTTCAGTATTTCTTTTCTTTATGGGCCAACTTCACCCCTTACCTGTATTGCATCTTGGAGATTTTAAGATGTGAGTCTACCTAATGCTTATTAATAACAGATTGTCCTGGTTTCGGCTGGGATAGAGTTAATTCCTTCCTAGTAGCTGGTACAGTGCTGTGTTTTGGATTTAGGGTGAGAATAATGTTGATGATAACACACTGATGTTTTAGTTGTTGCTAAGTAGTGCTTACACTAGTCAAGGACTTTTCAGCTTCCCATGCTCTACTGACTGAGAAGGCTGGAGGTGCACAAGAAGCTGGGAGGGGGCACAGCCAGGGCAGCTGACCCAAACTGGCCAAAGCAACATTCCATACCATGTGACGTCATGCTCAGCATATAAAGCTGGGGAAAAGCTGGCGGGGGGGGCCGCTGCTCAGTGACTGGCTGGGCATCGGTCAGAGGGTGGTGAGCAATTGCATTGTGCATCACTTGCTTTGTATATATTATTATTATTATTATTATTATTATTATTATTATTATTATTATTATTTATTATTGTGTTATTTCAATTATTAAACTGTTCTTATCTCAATGCACAAGTTTTCTCGCTTTTACTCTTCCCATTCTCTCCCCCATCCCACAGGGGGAGGGGAGAGTGAGCGAGCGGCTGCGTGGTGCTCAGTTGCTGGCTGAGGTTAAACCACAACACAGGTTCTTATAGTAATTATTAGTTGTAGAGGCCAAGACTCAAGATCTTGTTCAAGACATTTGACATGCACAATAAAAAATCTCCCCACATCGTACTGAGTTGTTCTCAGGTGGGTAGAGTTTAAAAATGTGCAGGAAGTCTCAATGAAAGCTATCATTTTAAATTCCATCTTTTAGTACTGACTATTTTTCTGGCTCCTTTTATTTTAACCTTGAGTACCTAGTGTATATGTTCTGTGTATTTGCCATAATCTCATAACAGAAAAAATTGCATTCTCATGTAGAAGGCACAAGACAACAGCCAGAGGTAGGAAAGGTATTGTGAAAGAGGAGTGTGTCTTGTTAATCTCCCCATGTGATTTCCCACACCTCTCTGACTTACAGTGCTACTGATTTACACGTCCTTTAAAAAACAATGCTTTGATTTAACTTACTTCTTTATAGGATAAGGAGACTTAGGTGTGTTGAAGCAGATGGGGTTTGGACGGTATCATTTGTGCTCTGAAGCAGAAGGGTTGTAGCAATCCAAGCCATTAAGAAAGCTAACTCAAGGGCTCTATGAGTCATATGGAAAAAAACAAAAAAAGATACTGTCCTAATGCTTTTGACTCTCTTGACAATGAAGCATCTATTGCACTACTTCAGGATGCATGTTTGTGCTGAGTTCTACTGTGCACTGAACAAATACTGATTGGTGTGTAGAGAGCAAAATTGCACTTAAGGCAATGAGAGAATGCTCTGAAAATAAGAAATATAGGAGGACTGAGAGGCTGTAGAGCTCACGTAATGTTCAAGGAGAAGATGCTACTTGGGCACGCTGCCCTTTGTCTAGTCCTCATCTTCCTTACGTGCTGGAAGTAAGCACCAGGGCTATAGCTGCAAAGCGGAGCAAGATGGCATTAAAAAAATATAGTACTCAGCCACATGTGTAGTAACCAGTATTGGGGGGGGAACATCTTACCTTATTGCCTTTCACTTATATTATCTGAAACTCCAGGTGTGCCCTGCGTCCTTAGATCTGCTTTATGTAGTTCTCCTAGAGATATCTCTTGTTTCACTGAAGGATATGCTGTACTTGGTGTTGAGTCTCTGTATTGACCATAGTTAAGCCCAAAACTATATTGTTCATGAGAAATGTCTTATATTTAAAAATAAAAACAAAAGGAGTGGTTGGTAGCATGTGCTTTGTTTCTCTTGTTTTCCTTTACTTTTTAAAGTTAGCAGCATTACCTCTTCTCACGTTAAAGAAAGATTGGGCCTCTGGTTTAGCATATGCTGCACACCTGACTGTGTTTCTAATATTCCTCAGTGACTTTTCAATAAAATACAGGACCAGAAGATAGTCTCTGATACTGCAAGTGTTCCAGAACTGGTTTGATTTAACAAATTAGGTAAAGACACCTTATGGTGAACCATATGTGGTCTCAAAGTTAAACTAAGGGAATTAGTTCCTTGGCCTGTGTCTGTGGAGGTGAGGAATTGCATGTCTCTATCCTTGAAGCATTTTTTTTAGATAGAAGAGTAAAATGAGATCTTGCAGGGAAGAGGCTTGCGGGGAAGGAAGAGATTTGCTTTGTGATAAATAAAGCCAGATGAAATCTCACTGTAATGGATTGAATAATTTCAACATTTGAGCTGTGCTTAATTCGTTTTTGGGAGACATGTTTCTTTGGAGAAGCATAGTATGGTGTGGTGACATTGTCATTCATTATTATTTTTTGTAATTTTTATTAATGGATTGCCTTCACTGTTACTTCTTTCACTCTAGGGCATACTGTACCCAATAAAAAAATATGAGTAAGCATTGCCTGAGCTATTTCCAAATTGCATATATGCAGATAGCGAAGTAGAAAAAAGTGAATCAGAGTATGTCCACGAGCAGTGAAAGAAAAACCTAATAGGTGCTTTGATTTCTTTTTTTTTTCCCATGTCCTTCTGTGTTTCATTTGACTGGACATTGCAGTGAGATAAAACACGTTCCAATTATCTGTAATGGGAAGCCAAATTATGTTCTTCAGAAGAAATTCTGATAATATAATACATGAAGGAGAATGAAAAATGATACAATGTATTGCTGAACTCTTATTATATAGTAGCATGATCTCCATTGTTCTGATTTGCTAATGGTGAGTCACAGGTATGCCTGGGACTGGATTACATTTCTGTTATAAATCTGTTTGACACATAGCAGCCTTAAGAATAATGTATTCTTGTGTCTCTTTTTATTTAGAATGTATTTTAATGGATGTGGTTTTGTCAGCCAGACAGCTCTGGAGACCATACACATATCAAAGTGACAAATGCCTGGCTGTTAAAGTCCCGTGTCATATTCATGAGAAAAAGTAAGATCTTTCTTTTTCATAGGCTGTACAAAGTCATTACCTTTTGGGGCTCTCCTGGATAGCTACACACATAATCTTGTTTTCTCCCTGCATTCTTCAGCTGCACAAAACTTGCATCCAGCTTTGATGGTAATTCTCACCGTTAAAAACCTTCAAAGCAAGCTCTGGTCTGTGGCTCTTGATGCTCACCTGCTCCCTAATGCCTGTGAGGTTAAGGTACAGCACCCTACAGAGTGGGCTTCCTGTCTTGCAAGAGGCAGCAAGGAGCTTCATAGTCATTAAAATATCATGCTAGATCTTTTAAATGAATGAAAACAAGAGTTGACAGGGTAGATTATGAAATGCAAGGAAGTGAAAACAAGCTAGAATCAATATTACTGAGTTTGACATAGCGGGCTTTTTTTTTTTTTTTAATACCTTCTGCTTAGTACCCAAATGAATTGAATTTTGGCATTTAGGCACTTGATTGGTGGCAGTATGATTTTAAGATACTGTATATTTGTTCCTCTTGTGACTAGGAGGCTAAAGTGCCTTTAGGGATATCTGGCAGTCCTCAGAGCATCCTAATGAAATTGGCTGGATAGGTGACAGTGCTGGGAATTTTTCATGTGCCCTGAGAGCCTGTTCAGGATAATCCCTTTCTGGCATGGAGCAGCTGGTATCCCGCGGCCCTTGGGAGGACTTGTGGGACAGAAAATAGGGAGGGAAATGTTTCGTGTTGTCTTTATCTGACACCTTGCTGCTCAGACTGCCTGGCTGGTATAAAATCATAAACACTGTTGCTACACATGCTGTACTCAAAGGCGTTTCAGGGGTGGCTCAGCAGAAAATGAGGTTTGGCCATTTTCCAAGTTAGGCATTTGTCTGCTCCTGAGGCCATGGCAGATGGTCTGCAGAGCCATTGCGCAGGGCATTGTGTAGGAGCGTGCTGGTCCCAGGTGGTCATCTCCATGTTCTGGAAGAAGTTTTTGGAGCTGGTAGTGGCTTTTTGGCCTCAAAGTTGGGAACTGTTGTGTTCATACCTCAAAGAATAACTGAAATGCAAGAAGAGCAAGGGACTTGGAGAGATAAAAATATACAAGTCAGTCTTGCAATGTTTTCTATTTACCATAGTGCTGGGGGTTTCTATGTTAAAGGAAATAAAGAGAACAGTTATTTTCTACCCATGTGAGAAAACTTTCAAGTATGTAGTTAGTCAGCACAGACTAGTAATTTGCATTTTAGAAAGAAAATATTAAATATTGCTGACATATACCACAAAAACATCAAGAGTTCTTAATGTAAAAATCTTCTTCGGATTTTGTGCTCAGAGTTTTCTTGCTATTGCTAGAGATGAAGAGGGAGGGAATGCTAGGCTTTTCCTTAGCTGAATCAAGTTAATGAGGTTATGGATACACCCTCTGTGGGTAACTAAATCTTTCAGTGATGTGTGAAAATACACAGAAGTACATTCCAAGTTTGTGTTAACCTTTCTGAAGAAAAGAGATATCTTTTGCAAGATTTTTCAAGTCAGGTAAGACTTGAAGACTCGCAAGCTTACATTACCGTGTAAAGAAGATTTTTATTTCTGGTGCGTGAGTGGAACTGCTAGATGCACAATCAGTTACGTTCAAGACAAATGAAAGCTGGGAGAAAATAAATTCGGAAAGAAATTGAACATGGGCTTTAAGTGAGATGATTTAATGATGAAGTATGAAGAGGTGTGTGGCATTTTGCAGATTGATATGATGTATTAAGACATGTTGAAATTTTATGTACTCTTCCCTTCTCCTCTGATTTTTTTACTAACATTGAAATGCTAATTCATTTTTTGCTTTACTGAAGACCTTGCCAAGATCTTTGGATAACTCAAATAGTGATACAGCCTAAGCTGCACTCTTCCTGTCTCCAGGCTGTGGAGAGTGTGCTCTTTTGCCAAAAGAAACACAGAGACTTTCAGCCCCTCCAGCAGAATGACACTACTTATGGCTTTCTATATGTTTAGAATTAGAAATTCAAAAAGTCCTTCTAGATCTGAATGGATTAGGATGGCCTCACTCACATTGGTTGAAGAAAGGAATCTGTTTCTATTTTTGTACAGTTTTCATTTTTGACAGCTAATGGCCTATGAAAATTTGATGCCGTTGCAGGACAAAGTGGAAAAATTTTAACTTCTAAAATGTATTCCACTTGTGACATACAGAATTGTCATAGAAATTTACTCCTTTTTAAAAAAAATACTTGTAAGTCTCTGTGTGAGCTGGCACAGGCAGGATGCAGGAACAACGACAAAACTATGGATGAAATGCAAAGAGTATATTTATTTTCATTACCTTGCCAACTGGGGGATCCCGAAGCAGCACTTGGGCAGAGGCACACAAGCGGGAACGCAGGCACAGCGGAGCTCGGTCCATGCTAGAGGATCGCTGAACCTGCTGTTTGTGCCTGTTTTTCAGGGATTCGCGCAGGCGTAGTTTACCACTATGCTTTGATCTTTCCTACAGCAGGCAGGAATCTCAAGCATGTTCGATAGGGTACCTCTAAGTCTATCACAGGCCTATGTTATCTGAACACAGATGTTCTACTTGTCGAACACACAAGGCCAAACAACGATTAGTATGATATATATGTTTTTCAACACCGCAGCTGCAAGTCACTTGAGCGTGTTTACAATCCTCCTCACCAATCTTCTGTTATTTTCCCACAGTCTCTTTTACAAGAAAAGTCATTGTCATTAAGGAGTGAAATAATTTCTACGTTTTTAATGACATGCTACTCTCACGTTCAAAAATAAGTAATGGGCACTGTGTTATATTCCCTTTTTGTGTACAAAAGATGTAATTTGTACTGAAGGAAAAGGAGTGTCTTTCTGGAAGACAAGGAGAGAAAAGAGGGAATTTTGTGCTTGTTCCCTTTTCCTCACATACACACTGTGTATTTCTGGGGATTAAGTGAGGCTGAGAAGGAACAAATCTTATGCAAAGGTTGTGCCCACTCTACAGGGGAGTTTGCCCTTCCATATTCATTCTAATTCCTGAGTATCAAAAAATCTTTTTCTGGGTTTCTTATATCAGGTGCTGTGAAACTATTCTGCTTTTCCAGCCTTATGAAGAAATCACGGTGTTTTTTCTTGTGAGAAGGTGGCAACATCTCACTAGACATCACAAGAGTGAGGCAAATTCCAGGTATGATACGTATCGCCCCAAGAGGTCTGAAGTTGCATCCTGCCAGTTACACCTGCTCTAATATTGCTTTTATTCAATGCTATGAGCAATGAAACACATAAGATGGAAGGAGGACTCTAGGGAGAAGCTGTAGAAGCAAACTGAGCAGCTTTCAATAAACTTTCCTAAATATTTGCAGGAGTGTTTTCCTCCTATATTGAAGAAAACTGATTTCCTCTGGAGATCTACTTCATTCCCAATTCATTAATCAAAGAGCAAAATTCAGCACTGTTTACAAATGCTCTTTAAGTTGCTAACATGTGCAAAATTCAGAGCAGCCCAGTGATCTGCGACTCTTCCTCCTAAGTATAGCACACATTCAAAACCACATTAAAATGTTTATGTCTTTATGACTAATCACAGCCAGGCCACTCAGATCTATAGTGGTGCTGCTGTCTGTTTCCCTGCTTAATTACAACTGTCAGCTTTCTACTAATATGAAGCTACAGCTGTTCAAGTTAGTGTTCCATCTCTTTTTCGCTCTTGGCAATGAGCCACGATTGTTCAGCTAAAACATGAAGAGATTTACTTTTAACTGAGAACAAATATACTGTGTTTTGTGTGGAAAGGTGAAAGAAGAATCCTGAAAAGAATTATGAACTACTGAGGAATCTCTTGGAGAGTTATTTTTGTAGAGTCAGAACAAAAATACTGTGTTTTTCACTATGCTTTTTTTATTATGGGAGATTTTATGGGGAAATTAGTGCTCAGAGGAAGCTATTTAATAAAGTCAAATCTCGTTAATTGGGATATTCTTGCCTTTTAGTTTACTGCTTGGCAGGTCAGTAAGACCTGTTTTCTCATCCATGAGAGTAAGCTCCAGAGATTGTTTTCCTTATTTTCTAATTTAAAAGAAATAAAATGAAATTATCCCTGTAGCAAAACTAAAAGGGAAGTTAGACTTGCATCATCAGGTTTTCTGTGTTTCTTTGGAGTGAAATGCTGTAGGACCTTGTTCCCACATTTGGGTCTTACATGTTTGGCATCAGTATCATAATTAGTGACATTTTCTTGAATTACCATTTCTTACTACTGAAATAGGTTTTAGACGATAGCAACTCTCTCAGTATTTCCTAGAAATCCATAGGTTAATTTTTGTTTTCTCTGCCAACTCAGTGGGGGGAAAAAAAAAGTTGACTGTCTTTATCGTGAGCACACAAATAATCGTGCAACTTTCTCTGAATGTGCAATACAGAAATAGAAAAAATTGCTATTCTGAATTTTCCTTTCTCTTCAGTTGTGGCAGTATCTGCTTTGCCCAGGGGCTGTTGGCCAGTTCCTGTCGAGAGTGGTTGTTATCATTGTACATGAAGTACAATTGCTTGTTATAAACTTCCCATTGAAATGCTTTTATTGGTAGGCTGCACTGTTACGTACTTGTAATAACACCACAGTGTAAATTAGCGGTTTGTCTTACTAAGACACATGTATGCAAGTAGTCCTTCATCATGAGATTTTTGCAGAAAATATGTTTATTGTACTGTATTTTTCTTGCATGTATTGAATTCATAGACCATTGAGGTGTCTCCCATTAAAAGAGAAAAAGAAATGGGCAGCTTGGTAGGAAGCCAGCTAAAGAGATGATCTGTGTTTGCCAAACACCTATGAGTTAACTTACTAGTTTCCTCACAGGTTACTCTTGCTTGTTATGAGAGGCAAACAACCACATTTTGCTCTTTGGAACATGTAAGGTGCTATCAGATAGTACACGTAAGAAGCATACAGAGATTCTTAATTAAATTTATGATCTAATTGCCCTTTTGTGTTGACACTACAGTTCTGGAGCCCAGCCCCTGCTGAGCCCACTGTGATGAGAATGGATGCCTGCCTGAAATCCACTCTGTGGAACTCCTCAGTTTCCTGCGGGCACAATTTCTTTTGATCGAGTCCCAATTTTAAGAGGAAAATGCACTGATATCATACAGGCTAGAGAGAAATAAGAAGTTTTGCATTTGCCCTTTGCTGGAAGACATTTAATCCTAATAAGCTCAGTTTTACGGTGATACAAGTTGCAAACTACCAAGAGCTGCTGTCTGGTTCCAAGTTTTTAAGGAACTTTTCATTTCTGTAAGAAAGGAACCCACAGCCATGGCGTTACATTTTCCCGGTTCAAGAATTTAACTGTTTCCTCAGCTTAAACTGCTTTTTGGGGAAGTTTTCTGCATAAAGCTACAGCTGTACTTCAACTTTTTAATCTTCCTTGGTGTCCAGATTCTTACTCTGTCTTAATTAAATTTCCTTCTTTTATTTCTGTTTTTGTCCCCACATGTTTGGTCTCTAGTGTTCATAATGCTTAAGATTTTCTGCAGGTCACAAGTCTCAAGAGAGCAGCTAATTCTTTTGTTATGTGCTTGCACTTACTGCAGTTATAGCTGAAATTAGAAGAGGTGTTCCCTGACCTTGACTGGTATGTAATTTTGACACCAGTAAGTGTATTTCAAGAGGAGTGAGGATATGGTAAGTCCCTGTGAGTCTCTTATGCATACTGTCGTTTCCTAGACAACTCACTGTCGTATATTAAAGCTTTGACTATCTCTTACACAATGCATTTCTGCATTTTTTTATGTCTTCTAAAAATGTTTTTTCAGTATCTTAAATTTACAACAAGAAGAAACGTGCAATTTTTGAAAGTAGAAACTGAAGGGGAAAAAAAATGGTAGAAGTGACCATATATCATGATTACTGAACGTTAACATGAACTGCTCGGTAGCAATCCAGATATTTCAAGTCCGTATTGGGCAGGCTGTCCAGATCAGTGAAAGTGGGACTGCTGGTTTCCTGACTGGTTTCCCAATCTGAAAAATACTATGAAATAGGTGGATATTCATATCACTGGGCCTGTACTTCACCTGATTAGTACTGTATGGAGACAGGAGCACATGTGAAAACCTGAAGTGAGTGAGTAAAGGATTTTCTTAAGTGGTTACCATTGCCGTCATTGGAGGAAGGGGACTAATTTTCACTGCTGAGCTGCCACATCCTGAATTTGTAGCTCCTTTGGTGTTTCTCTCACATTTGCTTGCATCCAAACCAGGCTGAGCTAATTATAGGGGATCAGGGAAGTCTTAATTCTCATGAGGTCCTTAAAAAAGGCAACAGTGAACAACTGATAGAAGAGCTTGTAATTTCTGTCATTCCTGTTCATTTTGAGCACTCTCACTTGAATAGTATGTTAATGGTTCAGAAAATTGTTAAACTTAGAAATCTAAAACTGCACAAGGTCTAACAACTAAAGGAAAATATGTGATATTCTGTGAGATCTGTGAGCATCTAGTGGCAGACAAAAAAGAGCTAAAAGGTTTGTTGCCTTTCCTCCATAGTGATAATATCTAGCACAGTCTGTATGCCTGCAGCTGTAGGGCTGCTGCAGAGTTTTATTCCACCTTGTCCCTCCACTTGCACTGCTGTGGTATTAGCCTTTAGTAATATAGTCTGCATCAGAGATAACTGTATGAAAATTTCTTTTCTTGGGTGGAAATTGGGCATAAGAGCACTTCCATGTCAAAACTTTTGCATGCCCCTTGACTTGGAATAGAGGATGTTTGTTTGTTTGTTTTTTCAGCATCAGCTTCTACTGTTAATTATTTTTATATAAATCAAAGACCTAATGGAATTAATTAAGCCGAGGAGTGTTTTGTTTTTGCTGAAAAAAGGCAGGCATTCAATACTGCAATGACTAATTCCATGCAGTAAGGAAGACTGGAGTCTTTAGGAATAAATAGCGTCAAGCATCCTACTGGCAAGTGGAAAAATAATTGTTGAACTGGGAGAAAAATTATTGAACAATACAAGAGAGATAACAAAAACCTCAGAAAAGTTGTCAGATGTGGTTTTAAACTTGTATTTAATCTTGTGATGTTGTGAGAGAGGGGAAGAGAGGAGATACTGAAGGATAATTACAAGATTAGAAGAAGTAACAAGTTTTTACACAGACACTTAACTTCAGGGGAGCTATCTCTTTCTGTATAATGTGCGTCAAATGGCCCAAACCTGAATTTCATGCGTTGTTATGAGGCTGCTGGCATAATAAGGAGTTGGACAGTCTGTAATTCAAAACCCAGGCACCTGAGACTGGTAAATCTAGAGGAGAATGACCCTGACCTGCAATTTCTATGGTAGACTGAGAGCACTGTTTTGTTTTTTTTTTTAAATAATCTCTCCTAAACTGGGAAAAATCTACCGAATCAGAATTGTTTCATATATTGAAGACTGGCAGATGAGTGCCTCAATAATTCTGTTCAGGACGAAGTAGTAACAGCTTTGAAACATGATCCTTGCAGCTTGAGACTTCCTTTTAAACGTTGTGGGGAAATTAACATTTGAATTATTAAATATGTTTTCCTTTGGGGATAATGACTTATACAATTGCATAGAATTCTGAAGGTGTCATTTAACATTAACCTGGTGTTGCAGCAGTCCTGCAGTAGGTATGTGGACTGGACATCTGTTGCTGGATAACAGCATCTATTCCCTCTGCAAGTAAATTTTTCAGAAATTTTTTTCCCCACTATGCTTGGTTTTTTTTTCTTTTCTCAAATGGCATGAGAAGAGAATTATATTAGAAGTCTGTGTGCTCTCAGTGGTCAGTGGCATCGTGGCAAGCATTTATCCACCTTGTTTAATTTTTCATCCCTGTTCTGGTTTTACCCGTTGCAATAGTTAATATACCTTCTTTAGTCACGTGTCTTTTTACCTAAAAAGCTGTACACATCGCATAAGCAAACAGTTTAATCTTCTCCCCCCACTCTTCTTCACCGAAACCTTTTATCTCCAGCTATACAAAGAACCTTGTCCTTCGCTTTGTAGGTAATTATTTTAAACCCCCATGTACTTAGGTTGCTATTCTTGGCCAGTTGAATGCTGGCCCTTATTATAATGAACAGTAATCTTGGATTGTTGCAAGAAACTTTGAGGTGCAGGACAACCATGAGTTTTACAATGAAGCTGTAGATTTCTGCAGCTGCTTGATAAGAAGCTCGACTGCTGGGAACCTTTCTGAGGTTCATAAAAATGAAACACTGGAGAATGACAAATCCTTTAGTCTACCACTACAACACTTCATTTCTGAGCAAAAGCAATACTGTACTTATAAGATTACAAAAAGCTGTAGGCACCATTTATATTCCAAGAAAATGTTTGCTGCTGACCAAATAAAATACTTCTAAATCACTTTTGTGTGCACTGAATATTTTAGGCCATGATGATTGGATATTTTATATACAAACAATAATCCATTCTTCAGCTGCCCTGATGGATCATCAGGTCAACTGCTGAGTTTTAAGAGTGGAGGTGCAGGAATGGCAAAATCACTGATGTGTGAAAATTTTATAGAAGCAGCCAATTACTTTGAGCAAATAGCTGCTTTTGATCTTTCTGGTGATTGAACTGGTGATGTCTCAGGACAGGAAAGTACTGCTCTTCTTTAAGTGCAGCATGTTTTTCATGCATAATAACATCATTTCTGTAACCTTCAAATGTTTTGGTTTCAGAAGGGCCTTTGCTTTTCTGGTCATAGAACTCAGACAGTTAAACAACTTTGTGCTACATATGAGCTGGGAATTTTATTCCAGCATGAAGAATTAATTTAATATAGTATTTGAGTCACTTGCTCACAGCATTGTTTTACTGAAAATGACAGGCTTGACAGAAACCTAAGGAAGCCAGATGTCCTGGAGACACTTGAGGAGTTACAGTCATTCAGCATATGGTTTTTTTCTTTTGTCAACCGGACACACATAAAAAGAATTACATGATTTATCAGTTCTCAATTGCTGTTTGTTCGCCTACTGTACAAGAATAGACAGCAGAAGAGGGTGTTTAGGGCCTGATCAGTACAATCTCCACAGAAATTCAAGATTTTTTTTATCTGTGTCAGGAGTGCCAGAGCAAATGACTACTGTTGCAATGTCAGTCTAATTACATGCTAAACTGAAGCTTATATTACAGTAGACTACAACTGGTTAATTGTCTATTGATACCGAACAATGCAGTCATGCATACTTGACAAATGCTAACAGAAACTAGAGTATTGGGTAAAATGTAGTCTCTCTTACTAAGCTTCTCTCCCTGGGCCCTTGGCCCCAAACTATTTCAGTGTTCTGGGAAGTGGGAGATGGTGTTTGTCAAAGTGCCTTTCCCACCTCTCACAGGACTGAATGTAGGGATTAGCTGACAGTTTTCTGAACTGTTTTCTCTCTGCAGAGTGTTCTCTGTATCCAGCTAGCTGGGCAAATAACAGGAGAATGAGCAGTTTGTATAACAGTGGAATGTTTCATGCCTCGCTTCTTCAGAAACACCACCTCATCATTAGTTTATTTTTTTTCCTGCTTAAATTAAAGAAAAAGCAGCAGAACTGGTTTGATTAAATTTAATTCCTTCTCATTCTTCTTCCACTCCCCCACTTTGTCAAAGGATGCCACTATTTGGATAAAGTAAAGCTTAATTAGTTTAATGAATTTTTAATAAAGATTAATTATATGTATAAATCATTAGTCTGCTGCTTTGAATATTTGCTTGGTAACATACAGACCACTTATCCCATGCATCCATGACAAAAGAGTTCCCGACAATTGCGGTAAACTAGTGTGGACAGCACAGTAACATCTCCTGCAAGTATTCTGCTTGTGCCCTACAAATGTATTTCAACAGTATTAGTTTGCCTTCAAGGGATTCATAGTTAATCTGTAAGATAGCAGATTCCGCACACAATTATACTCTTTGAGATTTGTACTGTAGTGACTTAAGCCATCCGTCTGGAGAACGGAAGCAATTTAATGAGATTTATATAAACAACTTGTCTGTCAGTTTTGCAAGCACTTATTAGTTGAGTACATCCTAAGTGTTAGCAGGTTGAGGATCAAAGTGATAAATTTAGGATTTTTTCCAAAACATAGTTATTTGTTATAAAGAATGTGCCAGTTGTTGCAAGTAATTAAATAAAGGTTGAATTTGTTTTTATGTCATCAATACACAAAAAAGATAACAACATTAAATACATTTTTTGCCATGAGTATATTTGAGTCTTAGTCTTTTTAGATATTTCATGATACAAAACAGGAGACAGATAATTGGATTCCATCTGTGGCTTTTTAGTAGTGAGTATTTTTACCTTATGGCTTACTAGAACAAAAGATATTCACTTGCTCTGGTATCTTCACTTCTGCCCAAGTGATGAGGTCTCCCAGTCTGTAGGGAATCATGCAGACAGATGATGAAGGCATGAGACTATTTAAGGTCACAACAGCTTGAACCACCACTTGCTGCATATTACAAGGCTACTTCTCTGTTAATATGAACTCAGTCTGAACCCCTCTTTCTCCCTGAAGTGTTTTCTTTTGTTGTCAGTTTCTATTTATGGAATGCATAAGATTAGTGAAGGCCTTTGTTATGAAAATTGTTGGGTATCATGGCTGTTTCACCTGCTGACTTGGCACGTACCAGAGATCTTCCCCAGGTCTTGTTGGACACCAAAAGACACCAGCTTCTCTCGGGCTTCCTGGTTCGTGGTGTGGCCTGTGCCTGACGAAGGGCCTGGTTCATAGTGCTGGGTAAAACAGCCATCACATTTGCAATTTCCAGAGCTTTGGCGTAGGTCAGGGATCTGGAAAACCACCTATATTCAAGCCCAGTTATGGTAATAGGAAATAAAGTTTATTTACAAAATGCAAAACGTACAAATGTTTATGAAGACAAAGATAAGAGTGTGAAAGGAAAAATAGGTACTCTAAATGAGTTACACTAGAAAAGACAGAAATGTCCAGCTAATTACTTGGTAGATGCTTAGCTAGCCTTCACAATCAGGCGTTTGATCCCTATGCAGGACAGATGTATTCCAGACTACTTCACAGGAAGGACTCTCCTCTGCTTCAGGGTGTGGTGCTTCCATTCAGATTCGTATCTGTGCTCCTCCATCTTGACAGTACTGACCCTTGGTGCGTTCAGGAGGTAATTTTGATGTTTTCTCCAACAGTGTGCTCATGTCTTCGTTAATGCTTGTATTTAAGTGCTGATCAGGTGCCAGTCCCTGTGCTTGATCGGGGTTATACATATTTAACTTTGTCTTTTTCAGAAGCCAGTACTGTTTTGTAGAACCATGAGAATGAAAAGAAGCATTACCTATTAAATAGGGAAAATACTTAAAATATCTAATAAGTTTATCTCAGATCTAACATAAGCTGAGGTAACTTTTTTTTATGCATCCCGGTTACCATTTCACATGCACTAGGTCTTTCTGTCATTCTAATTTATGTCTACCTCCGAGAGGCCCTGTGCTTACCTGGATGAACTACGCATTTCAGTCTATCTGATCATGTCTGTTCATGTGCATAGCAGTGATACCTGTAATTATTTTTCCTATTTCCTACAGAAAAGTACAGGAAATGAAATTCAAATGTCAAGCTTCTGCAGGGTGAGAGAGGATCTGGATATGAGACTATCCATACAGTTTATGGTGGCTGTGGTGATTAATAGAAGAAAACATGGAGTCAGCAGACATTGCTATTTTGAGCATTGGTAAACAGAGGTTATCGTTTAAGTGTGTGGGTTTTTGATAGATTTTGTTTTTACTCAGGTAAAAGCTGGCAGTTACATTTGGTGTTAGATACTTAGGTTTCAAAATGAGTTGAACCTTTATGACTGCTGTTGAAGGGAAAGGAAGTAGGATGTAATTCACTTCCAGTCCTTTTTGATCTCAATTCTGCTTCAAACTCAGGTCATGTACTGAAAGAGAGCAAAATGTCCAAAATGATTTCCAGGTGATATGTAGTAGGATCCCAGCAATGCTCCCAATGATGTCATCCCAAAAAATCCTAGTGGAAGTTGGACAAAGACTTGTGGGATTCAGTCCAGTTCATTAGCCTAATGGGCTGACAAATGTTTCTCTGGATGTTCGTTTGTCTGAATAATAGAAAACTCTTTGCTCCTTCAGACATTTCTGGATTGCTGAGTGTGTTAGACTAAGTACAGACAACATCAGTGTGACTTAGCGGGCTTGGGTTTGTCACCTGCCAGGTTTGGTGTGTGAATAGCAGTTGCTTGTATTTGTATGCAAAAGTGTGTTGGCTTTTATACCCTGTACGTATATATTTCTGGCTGGCTGTGGGTTGGCTGGTCAGCTGTGTGTTGTCACCAATTTCCTCCTCAGCTGGTTGTGCTCTAAAGATGATGATCCTGTTGCACAGGTGTTAATTGTTCTAGAATTACTGAAAAGGAGGAGAAAGACTTGCTGGGGTGTAGCCCAGGAGGCTGGAAAACAAGAGCTATCTGTCACTGGAGATGGTATGGTTTAAACTATTTAACCTGTATTGACATCAGTAGTGATGCTAAGAATAAGTGCATTAAAAAAAAATGGAATTTGTCTACTTCTAATCTGGGCAGTATCACCTTTCTTTATTTTCTGCTTCATAACTGTATGCAAATTGTGTTGCTCAGGCAGAGGAAAAAGTTGTGTTCCTTGTTTTAATTCATTCAGCCAGTGTAAAGTAGTCTAAAATAGATACTGGTTCTTGGAACCATTTTACTCACCTATTTTGAAACAGGCTGTAATTGCATATCATCATTCACGTTAGTGAAATTTTGGCAGCATTTCAAGAGAAAGATCAGTGGATCACAAGTTATTATGAACTCTCTTAAATTTATGAGCAGCCACTCTTGCAAACAGTCCTGCTAAAATCATTTGGAGTATTGACATGAACAGCTGCGTGTCAGTGGAAGTAAGTAATTTGAAATCTAGCTTTGAAATAGCTCCATGGTTTTGATAGCTGAGGAACCTACAAGCTGTTGGCTTATCAGAGAAGAGACTACAGATACGTTAGAAGTCATTAGAGAGTAGCCCCATTTTTTTAAATCTTTTTTTTTTTTTTTTTTTTTAAATGAGAGAGCTCGATTTAGTAAAGCAAGGACTTAGGAGGAGGTTATAATTCAAACCACCTTACTTAGAATCATAGAATCATAGAATCATTGAGGTTGGAAAAGACCTCTAAGATCATCGAGTCCAACCGTCAACCCAACACCACCATGCCCACTAAACCATGTCCCTAACCGCCTCATCTACACGTCTTTTAAATACCTCCAGGGATGGGGACTCCACCACTTCCCTGGGCAGCCTGTTCCAATGTTTCACCACTCTTTCAGTAAAGAAATTTTTCCTTACATCCAATCTAAACCTCCCCTGCCGCAACTTGAGGCCATTTCCTCTCGTCCTATCACTTGTTACTTCGGAGAAAAGACCAACACCCACCTTGCTACAACCTCCTTTCAGGTAGTTGTAGAGAGCGATGAGGTCTCCCCTCAGCCTCCTTAATTCAATTTCTTTCATAAAAGACACAAAACTCAAAGTTGATGATTGAGGAAGGAGATTAGGTGAACTGGGAACTCTAAACAGATCTACAAAAGCACTTGGAAAGTTAAGCACAGATTATTCTGTTCATGTACAAAGTCATTCAGATGGTGAATGGAAACCATATACTGTGAAACCCAGTGAATATTCTATGTTCATAAATAATTGAAAATCCTCAGGGTAAAATATTCAGTTGCAATAGATGCCTAATAAAACCAGAAGAAATAAAAAGGATATAAGACCCCCAGGGAATACCCAGTACATGATAAAGGACTTAAGTGCAGTTGCATTAAATGCACCTATGTTACCAAATGATGTAAAAATGAAGCTGATGACTAGGCAAAATGAAATAATCAAGCAGGCTGAATTATCTGCAAACAGGATATCTGGTAGAAGAGCCTTTTGCCAACGAATAAACCAGAAGCTATGCATGATCATAAGGAAGAGTATGTTTAAAAACTTAGTTTTCTGACTTAAACACCTAGAATTAGGTACACAGTAGTTGCAATTCAAATATTGATATCTGGTGATGAATGTTGTAAAAAGTATCTTGTAAGTATAATAAAATATTTGAAGAAGAAAAAGTTACCCAGAAGTATTGTCCTACCATGCTGTGAAATGTCTGTCTATAAAGTGACTATCTGTAATTCTAAAGCTACTTGTAATTACTACTAGTGCTAGTTCAAATAGTGAGGCAAAGAGCACTGCCTGGGGATGATGTGAAAATAGGAAAAATCCCTTTAATCCTTTATCAAAAAATACATACACCAAAATTGGAGGTATAGACTTTAAAAATGAATTTTTAACCCGGTCATGTTGCTGCTGTTGTTAGAAGAAGGTAAATTATGCGACTTTCATTTTTTCTGTGGAAGATTCCTGGATTACTACCACTATAAACTATACCAATGACAGTGCCATCCCATCTGGTGTTAATGCAAAGGGGCAAACAGCACTCTAGTGAGGGGAGCATAGATAGTGATGCAAAAAACAGAACCAGCGCTCACCAGCTAGCACCCAGGGCTCATACCAGTGCCCAGCTCTAACAGTCTCCTAGCCAAGGCACGTGGGCCTCTCTGACAAGCGTGAGTCGAGTTACACTGCGCTTAGACCTGTGCTTTACATCTTTACTAAATATTTGTATTTGCATAAGTGGGTGAAAATAACCTTAATGAGGGTAAAGATTAAGCTGATGCAACAAAGACATGTTTGTGCTCTTGTTTATTGAAACCTAAAGCTGTAAGCAATCACTTTCAATCCCAATGAACTGGCTTTCACTGCGTTTTTGACCAGGATACCATATTTCTGTTCTTTCCTAAAACAACCTCACAAATCCAAATGCAACCTGGGCTCAAGAGCTTTTCTTTTACAAATCAACTTTAAAGTTCTCTAAGGTAGGTTCAGGTCATGGCAAGTTTCTTCACATGATCTGATGCTTCACAATCACTCTAAAACATTTGATATGAATTCACAATCAAACTATGTCAGACATTGTTGATATGCTTTGGTTTCTTTTGCTTTTATTGATCCTGTGGCTTAGCTGCTTGTCCTGGTTTCGGCTGGGATAGAGTTAATTTCCTTCCTAGTAGCTGGTACAGTGCTGTGTTTTGGATTTAGTATGAGAATCATGTTGATGATAACACACCGATGTTTTAGTTGTTGCTGAGCAGTGCTTACACTAAGTCAAGGACTCTTCAGCTTCTCATGCTCTACCGACTGAGAAGGCTGGAGGTGCACAAGAAGCTGGGAGGGGGCACAGCCGACCCAAACTGGCCAAAGGGACATTCCATACCATATGACATCATGCTCAGCATATAAAGCTGGGGAAAAGCTGGCGGGGGGGTGCTACTGCTCAGGGATTGGCAGGGCATTGGTTGGCAGGTGGTGAGCAATTGCGTTGTGCATCACTTGCTTTGTAAATTCTTTTATTATTATTATTAATACTACTATTTTATTTCAATTATTAAACTGTTTTTATCTCAACCCATGAGTTTTCTCACTTTTACTCTTCCGATTCTCTCCCCCATCCCACCGGGGGAAGGGAGAGTGAGCGAGCGGCTGTGTGGTGCTTAGTCGCCGGCTGGGGTTAAACCACGACACTGCTAAATTGTACGGTTCTCAGCTTTTTCACAAAGACAACTTAAAAAAAACAAATTTTGTGGGATTATTTCAGAATCTTAGCAAGGTTTTCCAAGAGCCAACTGTGGTATTGTTAAGTTTCTTTCATAAAGAGAAAAAGTTGTTTGTGGCTTTCTACCCATATTCATCAAACTGGCCTCTAAAAATGAATCTAAGATATTTATTAGCTCTACGGGTCTTGTGTGACTCATAGAATCTGGCCTCATCCTCTGATATTCCAGTTCAGATTCAAAGTCTTTATGCAATGTCTAAAAATACTGAGGCCAGAGCCCATCAGTAAGTCCTCTGTCGTCAGCAGCCACCGATGATTATCTTGGTTGTGAGTCAGGCATCAGCAGAGAAAATGCGTCTCTGCTCCTCAGTTGTTTCCACTCACAGAAGGCAGCAAATATGATTCCACAGAGAGCTGACCAGAAGTGCTGCACGCAATTGAAATATGAGGGGGGTGTGGGGGCAGGGACTGCAGCTTCAGTAGGGAAGAGGGGAGGAAAACAGCTGCATTGCAAGAGGACAGTGTGTGAAATGCTTTGTACGACCACTGGGAAGGTGAAGGAGAGCTGAAGATGGCAGCTTATTGCAGCAAACAATGAAATACACAGCAGCCTTGCTGAGACCGTGTAGTTGCAGTATTGACAGTGCTGGATTTTTGTTTCATCCTGCTGCAAGAGAGAGAGGGCTAAGGAGAGGAGATGGAAAGGCAGTCATGCTGGGATGGGTAAGGGGAGGGCTGGGGTGTGTTTGCTGCTACTGGAAGTGTCTGGGCCTGATCCAAGCAGTTCTTGCAGTTGTGGTTTTCAGGACTCTTGTAGGCAAAAGAGGTAGCAGGATGGAAACGTCTTTGCTGCTTCAAGCAGACTCTTCTCCCAGGCGAGTACCTACCTTGTTGTTGTCTTGAGCCAGACCTGCCTTGGCCTCCACCCTCTACCACCTGGTAGGAAGAGAAGGGAGAGAAATTATGTCCTCTGGAAAATCACGGGAGGAGTTAATAGCCCAGAAACCCATTTTTTGTTTGCTGCAGGAATAAGCATCTCTCCTTGATATGCCCTTAAAACAATACAAAATAAGGTCTTTTTTTGTCATTCTTTCTGAGTTTAGTATCAGCTGTCTGCAAACATGAAAGAATATGGACAGTTTGAATTGTCCCCTTCCTGTGTCATTATGGGTTTTGTTTCCTGTTGTGGAAAAATCTGGTTTCAGTTAACCAAACTCTGG
Organism: Aptenodytes patagonicus; assembly: GCF_965638725.1. Lineage (NCBI taxonomy): Eukaryota > Metazoa > Chordata > Aves > Sphenisciformes > Spheniscidae > Aptenodytes > Aptenodytes patagonicus. The sequence continues at coordinate 39,965,441 of NC_134953.1, forward strand.
AAGACTTCATATGGCTGGGACAGTCATACTCTCTTTCCTGTGCTTTTGGTCAGTGTCAGAAACAGGGTGCTGAGGCAGGTGAGCTTTTGCTCTGGCTCATTACTGGTCTTCCACACTGATTTCTAATTTCAAGTTGAAGATAGGAATTCTGAGTGTTACTCTTGTATGGCTTGAGCACATTGTAACCACAAATGCAGAGGGGAGGGAGATTCATGCTCGATAATTGTTTTCACCTGTGGAATAGAAAGCCTGAAGTGTATTACTATTTTGAAGTCTGTAGTTAAGTATTACACTTGATTAGAAATAAGCTAAATATGTGCAAAACTTCATTTTGCAAACTAGCTTGCATTTTTTTACATGATTAATAGTCTCTTGTGAATGATTTTACACACACTTTATATCACACAGTGCTGATGTTTGTTTGCTTTGGAGGCAGGTTTCTTATGTTGCATCTCTGGTGACTCTTTACTGTGGTGTCAATCAGTTGTTCACTCCTTATTTATTGACATAATTATTTCCCTTGCTAATTCTCCATTACCCGTTTTTTGCTGTTGCTTTCTTTCATAACGCAGTTCCTCAGCTCCCAAGTGAATGTACATATTCTCTAGTTCAAGGATATTTTGGGGTTTGATGTTTGTTTTTTGTTTTCTCCCCCTGCCCCCCCCCCCCCCCAGCTGCTTATCATTTTTCATCAATTAGAAAATGGATGTGATCAAGAGGTCCTTACCTGGCCAGCTCAAACAGTCTGAAATGCAAACTCCAGCTGCAGTTAAGTGTTGATAGCTCCCAGTAGAATTCAGATTACCATAGCGATGTTTGATAACTGTGGAAACAATGACCAAAAGCTTCTGAAAACACAAGGCTTTTAAATTCATTATTTTGTTATTACACCAATATGTTACTGTAAACATACTGGCTTAGGTGGTTTTGTGAGGAAAGAAAAACACGTAGACAAATACACACAACTATGTATTTTTTTCACTTTGGTGTTTAGTTTTCATGTAAACTAGGTGATATGGAACTGTGTTCCTGCCAAGTTAGACTTGAATTCCCTTCTGTACAGCACACTTTCTCTGATCTTCTTTCTAAAATTTGCAGGATTTAACCTATCTATAAGATGTCTTGGCAAACGCAGTCTGTGTATGACATTCCAAAATCAAAATGCAGTCTGCAGAGTATTAACTAGATGTCTAGCACTGGCTTTTTCTTGCGGCTGTGTGCTAAATCACGCTGGACTTGAATTTCTGTTCATGGCACTGGCTTCGTATTTCTGCTCCTGTTCCACCTTGTTTGCAGCTGCATCATACAGTCCTTTTATATTTTGGCAATTAATTATGTGTGGTGGGAATTACTGTTCTGTAAGTGAAATGAGGATGCTGCTGCTGGGAGAACTGGAAATTATAATAATTTGCTGTGGAGGGGAAAACATTGATGAGGATTGTGGAAGAAATGGAGATCTCTTGTTTCCCTGCGCTGTGCTCTGCTCCAGAGAGAGCAAAGAGAGTGGCAATGAGCTGGTTGATGTGTTTGGTAGAGTTAACAGGTTGAATGTTGCTGTGTCCTCCCCTACAGGATGCCTCTTCTTGACAGCTTTTTTTCTTTGTTTCCTCTCTTATGCTTCCCTGGTATGTAAAGGAGTTTACACAACTATGGTTTTGTAGCTATTCTAGGAAAAACACCCCGGAAGCTGGAATTCCAGTCCTAAACAGCTGAGCAGATTTCAGCAGCTCCCTGGTTTCTTTTCCTGAACTATATTCCTTTCTTGTATAAAAATACACTCTTATCTCATTCTTCTGTTTTCAGACAACGGAGGTACGTCTGGGAGAGCGCAGGACGTGGCTTTCCCAATAGGTAAAACAGAGGAGGGAGGGGGAAGCCTGTGTACCTGTCTTTGAGTTTGGCAGTGGCATATCAGTTTCTGCTGGCCACCTTGCACACTGGCATATCTGTATCAAGCTGATAACCAAACTGTGTTTGTAATAACCTTTTTCTTTAATTATGGGTGTCAAATGCCTGTATAACTGCTGTTATTCAGAATTGTGCAAGTTAGTATTGCCAGCAGACAGCAGAGCTTCATCCAAGATTTTGTGTTCAAAAGATTATTCTATTTAAGGATAGATGAGCTATCTACAAAATCTTGTGAAATCACCAGTAAGTTAGGTAATGGGAATGACTTCAAGGTGCTGGTAATGTCCTCACTGATTGTTCTTAAAATGTCATTAGAAGAAATAAAAGCTTGTTTGTTAACAAAAAGAAATGTTGATGAGAAAAATTCCCGCTGATACTGTCTGCAGCACTCTTCCTTGGATTTATTTATTTATTTATTTGCGACGCAGAGGTGCTGTGATGTGAATGTGAGAGGTCATTCAAATCCAGAGCACTGAGGGGGTCAGCACCAACGTTTTGTTCCTGTTCTGTTTATTTGCTTTCTTCTTACTTTCTTCTGTGGTGTTATTCAGCAACTGAGAAATGATGCAGCATATTAAAATGCCGTTCCCATAACTTCAGCTGAAATCATAAACTTTGCAAAGCTGTGCTGCAGAACTCTGAGGTGTGGTTTGTTTGGGGTTTTTTTTGGTGGTTTTGTTTTGTTTCTGTTTGTTTTTAACATAGCTGCAGGTGGGAAAATATAACTGAAGGGAGACTGAATTTCATCTCAGACAGGAATCTTCGCTTGCAGACCCCTGTGGCTAGTTGGCCACAGCATTTCTCTCTGGGTATAGGATAGCTCTCTGATCATCAGTACTGTGATGTTTTCCCAGCTTTTCCCCCCTGGCTGGGCAACGATATTCATCGGGCTGGGAACAAAGACAAGCTGGAAAAAGAGGAAAAAACCACATATGTATGCCTAGGAATGCAGCATACTGGTGGACATAAGTGATCACAATAGTTGTATCTGGCAGCTAGCATGGAGGCAACTGCAGGGCTTTTGTGGTGGGCTGAGGATTGCTGATGCTGACAGGCTGATGAAAACAAGGGACCTGTAGTTCAGCTGATCCATGCAGGAAGCCCTAGACATTTTGTTTATTTTGTCCCTTGTAAACTGGAATAGCTCTAATGGTAGCATTGAGCATAACAGAAGATAAAATCTATTTTGGAGCAGAAATATGTTTTGTGGCCATTATAGCACAAATATTGCAGAGTGCTTTAGGAATATGTAATGAGTTAGAATTTTGGATCCTAGCTATTGGAGGGGTAGATGTCACTGTTTGGGGATTTTTGTGCAGCAGCGTGTCAGAGTGCTGTATTATTTGGCTGCTTGGTGTTTCCTCAGTAAAATGTAAATATATGATTTATGTTCTAGAGAGAGCAGACTTCCCAGCTGATGAGAAGAGCAGAAATTGGAGAAGTCATCTATGCTCAGGGTAGGTTCTGCTTCCTTCAAGGGGTCGTTGCCTCCTGGTCAGATCCTGGAAGGAGCCTGGTCTCAGAAAGATGTAGAAGTAAATTGAGTTCTTGACAGAGATCCTGTATAGACCTCTACTTGAAGTCCTAAATAGGCTTTACCCCTGTCATTGTACAATAAGAACCGTAAAACACCTTACTGGACAAGGGCTTGTTGGATATCGTGAATATAAGGTGGTCATACACTGACTGTCCTCCGTAATAATAGGCTTAAATCTGATCCTGTAGTAAAATATGCAATTCCTGTAATTCTCCCACTTACCAAAAATGAGACATCAAGATACTGTATTATCAACTGCTACCAAAATCCATCCTGCTTTCTGTCTTACTTTCCTTGTCTATCTTAAACAATATACCTTGATGGAGGAGAGGGCAAAGTCCAACGGGCCATCTGCTGTAGAATGGGCATTGCTGTCTCCTGACTGAGTTGCCGGGCAGAAACGCAGTGCAAACATCACCTGCCCTCCCTCTGCTATTTCAGTAGATGCAATTTTGATTCCTGTTGCTAGCTAGCAGGAGTGTATTGATCCCTATATCAAAATGTACGATTCCCTCAGTTCACTTGTTCTGCTCTATCAAATTCTTCCTTTGTACGAGTTTGAAGGGAGATGGGCAGGACCATTTCAATCCAGGACTCCAGTTTAGTCTCTGCAGTTTCTTGCAGATGAAGTAGTTTTGTTGCCATCTAACTTCACAATATGCAACTGCTGTTAGGCACATAAACTTTATGCTGCCATTACAGCAGCACCTAGAAATCTTTCTGAGCGCAGCATTTCACCCTCTGGTAATCATATATATGAATTTCAATGACCAAAATGCGACTTCAGTGGACCTATGCTGATTTACACTGATGGCCTCATTTCAGGACCTTTTTTTCTTTTTTCTTCTGATGGTTCACAGAGAGAAAGAATCTAAGGAAATTCATATAGCCAGTTCAATTTTTGTCTCCATCGCAGCTGAGGATAGTCTGGATTGGTAGGAGAGGTAGTGTTACTGTTGTTTTCTTTGGTGCTTGAATTTCTGGGATTCAAGGTCTCTAGTAAAGTATTAAAGAAACTGCAGGAACTTTAGTCCTAGTGTTATGCCAGAAAGATATTTTTAAAGTTTTACAAAGGTAAATAATGCCAGTGTGATAATTATTTTGTTATGATAAGTGAGAAAATTGAGCTTTTTATCTTTTAAAATTCAATCTAAACCCAGTATTTCATTCTCTTTTTATCCAGTGAAATAACTGAAAATAGTTTTACTTGGAACAGAGATAAGAAAATGCTAGTGATTAAAGATAATGTTGTGGAATGTCTGGCAGGGTTCAGTGCATCAATAACCCTGACACGTAATGGAAGTAATTGAAAATGCCCCGTGTGTGTTCTCTGATAGAAGGCAGTAAAAGATCATTGAGGTACCAAAGCTCTTTCACAATACTAGATATATTTGAAAATCAATCTCTTATTTTTAATCTTTTATTTGAGTCCTTTAAATCTCCATAAAGCCAAACCTAAACCTGCACCAGTGCCTTTAGCTAGTTCCTGTTGGAATAGAGCGGCTCATATTTCATTCAGTTCATTTCTAAGGTCAGCAAAAAAGACTGCATTTCAGCTGAGAAACAGGGCCAAGAGGCTCCTCAAGCATGCTAGCACTGGGCAGAGTTGAGGTGGTGTCTCTCTCCTTTTACCTATCAGTTTTCTTCTTTACATTCCAGTCTTGAGCTCCCCTGTGTCCCTCCTCCTTTTTTCTTTTTTTATTAGACATGCTAGTTCTCTTTCCTTTCTGTACTTTTGCCACAGCTGTCTGAAATTAACCCTAAGATAATAGGAAAACTTGTTATTTTGAAGTTTTGTAGGAGGGGGGACATAATTCTGGGTTTAGGTTACTTGTTTCCAGATGGGTCCCAGATTTCATCAACGCAGAACTATGCATTGGTAAGAATTCAGAATCTTTCAGGACCACTCTGATTTTAACAGAAGGGACAAAACCATATAAGACTCTGTAAATTACTTCAGGGAATGCACAAGGGAAAGTATTTTCCATTAAAAAAGCAGCAAGAAATCTGGATTTGTTTTGCCTCAAGTTCAGACTCTGCCAAGGGTTAAAATTCTTCCTGGGTTTTCTTCATCGGAAAGTGGTGAAGGCATCTGGCCTTTAAAAAAGCTTGAAGTAAAATGTCAACTTTCCGCAGAAATGTTCTGTTTGAAATCACTCACTACTGTTTGAGCGCCAGTGCTGGTAGCTGACAAGAAATAGAGGTTTCCTCCTTCTGTCCCTCCCTCCCTCCCTCACAAGGTTTTTCCTCTAATACTTGACCGAATCCCTGTTTTTCTGCTAAGGACACATTGGAATGATAAGCTTTGGACTCGGAGTTCCATGTAATTATGAATATGTCCATACTTAACCATGGTCATATGCATGTAGTGAGCTCCAGATTTTTTTCAAATTGGAAATGTAACTTCAATTATGAGATGGTGAGACAAAAGTGCAGGTAGTCTGATTTTGCTACTTGTCTCCCTGATGTACAGTGCTGCATGATCAAAGTATTCTGTCTATGGTCTTCTCTCATGAAAAATGAACACTCTTGTAAAAATAGCTTCTTAAAACTAAGAAACATATTATGAAAGACGTATGTTGGCGGCATGTTTTTCTGAAGGAAGATGTATGTTGTTAATGACTTCTGTTGTATTTTATTAAAAAATCCTTACATAGTAAGTGCTAAATTGTTCTTAGTTCTTGCACTAAAAATTATTTCATGGTCTCTAGAGACTCAATCTGTACAAGTACTTACAAGTCAGACAGCCTTCAGAGCAATTCCTGTGGCTCTAGAAATGCATGAGGTGTAAGGCTTAGCACTTGGGCCCCTGTGACAGATGGACGCAGCCACAGCTCTTTGGAGAAGTTCTTGCTGACAGCATCACTAAACATTGGCTCAAAGGGTACAGGTTTGGGGTGCTTCTGTACCCATCGTCCTTTTGTGCAACGGAGCAATAGTGATCAATGTTTTATTCTTGCCTCAGGAGGAAATAATTAAGATCAGCATGACTGGAAGTTAAATGTAGGTATGAGGAAAATATGTTCTATACAGAAAATTCAATGCATTTTCTCTTAATCAGTGTTCAGGGCAAGCACAGGGAATAATCCATGTTTCAGTTAGTTTGGGATTGCATTGTGAAAGTCATTTGAGTTAAATTAGCACACAGTGCTAGAATACATTACTGCAACGCTTGGGATCTGAGGGTGAATGTACTCCAAGGTGTTAAACTTGAATGATCACCAGTGTAGATGAGTCCTGAGATTCATTAAATCATCACTGCTGAGGTCAGGGGAACTTAAGTCAATGGAATTAAATGATCATATATGCTTAAATGGATATATTTGGATAGGAATAAAATTAAACATGTAGGATATAATTTCAAAAAGGTGTTTAAATTTCAAAGATACAGAGAAGGATGTGACTTGGATATATAGTCTGCTCAGGTACCTTGTGGACAAGGGCAGCTGTTTGCATTTGTAGACATCTAAATACCTCAGACTAAATATCTTGTACTTGAAGTAGCAAGCTTGTGAGCATTCTGCTTTTTCACCCAGTTTGTTTTATCTTTATAGTGAGCCTGCTATGAACGCATTAGTTTATCAGTGAACAATAAGCCCAGAACAAAGCAGATCCTTGTCTGTCTAAAGTACACTGGGGGGCAGAATACTAACTGTCAAGGAGACTGAGAGATGAGATAATGAAAAGAGTGGTTTAGACACTAAAATCATGTTTATATTTGGATTTTTCTTTTATTGGTAGTTTCATTTTTCAATTACCAACATTAACTCACTACACAGCTTAACCAGAAGGCAAAGATAATAATACAACTGATAACATGCTTCTGGAGGAGGAGTAGAGGAACTGTACTCATGTGTATAATACCAAACTGTCATTCCCAGCCAAATTATAACACAGAAAAGTTAACAGCATTGCAACAGTTCTGCAGCATGTTTGCATCTGTACATTAAAACCCCCATAGTTTTGGTGTCAGATTGCATTGTATGTGCTCTAATGACATTTTTATTTGCCTTCTCTCATTTGTCTCTTCTTTCATAACAGAATTGTGGATATCATAAAAGCTGAGTTGGGGGGGGGGGTGAGGAAGCTGGGCAAGCAGACAGGCTGCAGCGCCCATCCCTCGCTCATCTGCAACAGGTGCTTGTCCTGTCTGTTCTTGGAGATACCGCAGCGTCTCTAACCAGTCTTTTCCAGTGCTTTGCTATCCATATTGTGAGTTTGTTTTATTTTCCTAACACCTGACTAAAATTTCCCTTGTCCTACTTCAAAACTATACTTCTTGTCCTACCTGCAGTAGAGTTCTTTCCTGTTCAATAGCTGCATTTTCTATATGATATCTTGCCTCGATGTTCTTTTCTGTAGTCTAGACAGCCTCAGTTCCTTCAACTTCTCTTCAGATTTTTTTCCATATCTCAGATTTTGCTGTCCTCTATATTCCTCCTTCTTAATTCAAAAACATCTTCATGATTTGCTTCAGCATTGTAGCCTGCTTAAAACAACAAAAAGCATCTAGACCCTTAAGAAAAAAGCAGGGTTACCAAAATGCATGTCAGTTGGCTTATGCCTCACCTTACGTGCATAGTATGGATCGTAATAATTTTGTCATTGTTGCATACAGAGTCTTGAGGGACTCTGCACAGACATTATGTGGATGCCCTATCAGAGTAGCATTGCAGGGTAAGTCTTAATAGAGTGCTGGCACTGAGGGAAGAGACTGTGCCTTCCTCTGTGTCAGTTCTCTGTGTCTTTGGAGTGCTACTGGAATTTAAATGGTTTATGGCCATCATAACCAACACAGAGAAATACACAGTGTAGAGCTGTAGAGCAAAAGCCTCTTTGCCAGGAGATGAAAAGAACGTGAGTCAGATGCAAAAAGATTTTGCTTTTGTTTGTATGCACTCTAAATGCTAAACAGGGGTTGGGGAGGCGGAAGCACTAGACTTCTTAAAGCATAACTTAAAAAAAAAAAAAAAATTAATCTTGCATAGGAAACTTGTATTGGTAAGGTCATTGCTTCATTTGTCTTTCAGAGGACAAGTCTGAGTGACCGGCATGGACAGGTCAAGCTAGGACATCAGCACTAAACATTGCAGTGTCTGAGCTCTACCAGGGACATTTCTAACAATGGGAAGTGTGTTTGTAGATGTGTGTCTGAGAGGAATCTTAGGATTTCGGGCATTGGCCTAGGATTGTCAGACATCTTGTAACACAGTCAGAGCAAGAGGATTTGACTGGTTTTGCAGGCTGTCTTAAAAGCCGGGGCACTCTTTGGATACACCCAGATACTGTTAGGTCATCAGTGCTGTAATTGTATCTGGGATGTGTCAGATTACTGAAAAATCCAGTTGGAAGGATGAAGCCCTATCCCTGGTGATGGTCCATCTGAGCACTGTAAAATCTACTTCTCACCCTACAGAAAATGTGGATGCACAGGAATGGCGATAGCAGGCACTGTTTGGTTTTATATAAATTCTCTGATGTCTGATCCATATGAAATCTTCCATCTCGGGTTGGAATAGGTTCCAACAACAGGTTGATGAGCATTGGCTCAGCTCTTGGCTGTTATAGCATTGCCGAGCTCCGGTAGAGTCTGTATTATGATAAGCAGGTAATGATGGGTTATGACAGTCCAAGGGGGGTGCATTTGCTAGAACGGTGTCTTCAAGATCAAGGTCTTAAAGCTAGGCTGGCACCTTGAAGTCAGGAGTAGCTTGACTTTGAGAACACCTGGGGGCATGTCAGTGAAACATGAAGTTCTCTTGCAGTCTCTTTAACGCTTGAAAACAGGACACTTACTTTAGATGCCTGTGGACTCGAGGGCTATGTAGTTCATTAGTATACATTTCCCCTTCCCAAACAAGGACTCAGAAGCCCCATCCGTGTGCGTGAGCCAGTGCAGACCCACAAACATCAATGGCTCCTGAGTAATTGTTTCCTGGCAGCTACAGTGAACGTCAAAATAAACCTCTAGGGACTGCTACACAGCAAAGGTAATTGGATATTTCGGAAAGCTATGAACAGCACTGTGATAACTGTGTATTGTTTGGTTCTGGTCTCTGCCTTGAGAATTTTATTTGAAAACTGTCAGCTTAAGGTGAAATACCAGTAAATGGGGTTATAAGTGTAGAGAATCTCTCTGATTGCATAAAAGAAAATGGGGGTGGAGAAGTGGTGGAAGATGGAAATTCCTGCAAGCCAAAATGTTTGAAAGAATTGCATAGCAAGAGGCTAATTGGATATATTTTTTTCCTCAAAAAGTGTTATCATGGATGCCAGAGAAAACTGTAAGAAATCCAGTGTCCAGATGCATTTGTTTCTTATGGCTAAATGTAAAGCTCCCATTGACAGCTGGTGTCTGCAAATGATTCCAGGAAACAGATGATAGCAATGAATTACCACTGAGGAAATCAGCAAGACGGCCAGATAGTGTAACTATTTTACATGGACCTTCATCCCCTGCCCCACAGCTTCCAAACTCACTGTCACAACAGAGAGGAGTGCGTTTCAGGAAGATGGTAGTGTCCCTGAATTAGCAATAAGTACTTGGACAAAGATCGGACTTCATTTGGGAGATTTCCTGTTGGCTTCAATAGCTGGGAGTGTGGCCCAATTAGGAACTGTGGGATTGAGCAAGTCGCTCCATGTGGGTTTGAGCTGTGGATTTATAGCTCATTTGCAGAACAGAGACTGGACATTTTTGTCACAGAGCGATAAATCTGTGTCTGTATGTGTGGGCGTGAGAGAAGGAAAAGTGCAAGCCTCAAGGAAAGAAAATACCATTTTCCCAACAAGATTAAAAGGGAATTAGACACGCTCTATCATTAGTACCATCTAGCTTCTCCATTAACAAGAGTCAGTGAGAATAATAAGTTGCACTGGGAAAATTAGACCATGGAGAGACTAATAGGAAAAAAAATGAGTGACTGGGACATAAGACTTGGACCCCATTAGAATGATCATTCCACTGGATAAAATGTCGGGTGCCCTAATGAGGGCATGTTTTCTATCCTATATTTCCATCCTATGGGGTAAAGAGTAAAAATCTCGACATTTTCATAAGGCAAGAAAAAAGTATGTATCAATCAAACCAGATAATGTGCTCTCTATCGGTATATTACAAAAACAATGCAAAGAATGAAGTGTTTTGGACCTTCAATTTTTTATTCTGGAATTCTCAAAACAATGTTGACCTTTCTGAACCTTCTTCTTCCCTCTCCCCCCCCCCCCCCCCCCCCTTTCTTTTCCCCCCTTCTTCCTCATGTTGTCTCCCCTGCCGTCCTCCTTTGCTACTTTGGCAAGCTCTGAAGGCACCTTCAGTTACAAGCCTCAACCAAAGTGTTGCTGGGCTCCAACCTCCACAACCTGCAGATGAGGATTTCTCCTGGGATAAGCAGGCTTCCAGCTCCCTGACAAAGGTGCTCTTTTTTCCTTGCCTTCTCCAGACTCAGCTGGCAGAACTAAGGACTCCCAGTCCCACAAAGCTGCTCTTCATGCTTTTGCTTCAGTATCAGGAGGAGGCTAAGGCTATCACTAGCCTGCCCTATGCACATCCCATGATTATCTCCAGCAAGGCACAGGCAGCCCTACTTGCAAAAACGACTTTATCAATCCCTTTGGATCCTGGGGACTACATTTCTCCTCTTTGATCTTTCATCCCAAGCCTCAGATGAGTGCTACTGCCTCCTGTTAAGACTGTTCACTGGCAGCATGGGTGGTGAATGGCTCTGCGATAAGAGCACCAGTCCCTCCTGCTGTCCGTGTGATTCTTCTAGTGGAAGGAAGGTATCCTCCAGATGGATGTTCTCTATGAACTGATCTCAGCTTTTACTGCATACTCACTACTGCATGCTTTTACTTGCTGATCACTTCCATCCTTCAGTGCCCATAGTTAAAAGAATTTGGGGCTTTTTCCATGCTCTGAGGAAGTCCGATCTAGCTGCCATCTGTGCCTGCTGTCATCTGGTTCATCTCTGTATCTTCTGTGTTTTCTCCCCGCCTTTCCCCATTCTTCACCATATGTCCCTAAGGCAGTTAATTTATGAACCGGATCCTTAAGTCTTGTACCTTAGGAGCTGAAAGAACCTCCCTTTAACCCCTCGGTACTTTCCCACTTCTCTTTTCAATGGAGCTGATGCTCCTCATTGCTATTAGCTGCTCTTAAACAGTGGGGAACATTCAGATCCCTAAGACTTGATCGCTCCAGTATTTCTGTTTTCTTCAAAGACATTGTTCTTCTCCAAAACCATCATTTACAGTTTCCATCCACGTCGTGTCAAGAGATGTATTTTATCCAGAAGAATGCTTTTCCTAAGCTTCTGTACTTTGAGGTGAGTCTACACTGCACACTTAGGATGCTTGGCAGGTTTTAATTTTTTTTTTCTCCTGCACCTGAGCTCTTTCGGTAACCTTCAGCGGTTTGTTTCACCCACTGAGTGACGTAGAGGTTTTGCTGTAGCTGGGTGGTATCTATACTAATGGGTCAGAGATGTGAGACATTTTTAGGCAATATTGCATGCAGATGGGCACATCCTCAGGAGTTCAAGGGACACAAGGAGCATGGCAGCGCTGTGTTTCTCAGCCACACAGGGACCTTGAGATCCAGACAGATGTTCACTAGATACTATGCTATTTTTGAAGCATCTGAGAGCTGACACAGCCTTTGCTTGGGAGAGCTGCTGCAGTTGTTACTCAACAGGTGATCCCGAGACCTCCCTTAGACCTAGTGTTTGTTGAAAGGCTTGGAGCCAGTCATCCCCATAAGATTGTGCTTGTAGTGTCTCTCTGAAGGGCAGGCAGGAAGGAAGGTGCTCACTAGCGTCCAGGTCTCTTCCAGGCCTGTAGTCCGTCAGACTACCAGGCAGGTAGTCCACTGTGTATGGTTGCAGCCCATGTGCCCTTTTTTATAAGGCATGCAGCATGCAGATGGTGAGGAAAGAGTAGCGGCCATACCTGGTGTTACATGAGTATACCTGCTTTCAGAATAAACAGTGGTAACTATAACTGGGACAACTAAAGGTAAAGGCAGGTGATAGTAATTTCTTGGCAATAAGGCAACAAATTCCAAGATACTGTTTCATGAGCAAGATTTTTGTGAAATTCATTTTCAGTTTCTGCAGTGATTGGATTTAAGTTAGCAGCATTGCTTAGCCTTTTTATCTGTAGACTGCCGATTAACTTTGTGTATATATTATATTATGTTTTACTGTATTTTACAAATGGTATCCTTTGATGTAAATTATTTGAATAGCGGTTAATTCTGCTTGAAAGCAATGGGAATTTCACTATTATCTTTTACATGCAGTAATAAGGTACTGTAAAGCACTTTTTGCACTCAATTACTTAAGCTAAATGTCCAATAAATAACTTTGACTTCCAGGCTAAGCGTGAGACAGAGTTTGCAGTTAATAGAACAACTCACCTGCCTTTCTCAAGAAGAAACAGCGCTGCGAAAGTGGTTTGAAGTATAATGGTGGAAACTATAGAATGAATTATCATTAATAATACGTGTAACAAGTTTTACAAGCTTTATGGTACTTTTGAAAAGTTTTAAACTACGTATTCAGGATCATTTCAGCTGCAGGTGCAGTTCTGATGGGAGCGCGAGGGCTGAGCCAAGGCTCTCCTCTCCTGCACTTGTCCCCTGTGCCGATTTCACAGGGATTTTCTGCTGGGAGGCAGACTGGGGATTTGGGGAAGCATGGTCCTCTGTGCAAACTCTTCCCTGTTCCTTACAACTTGTGTGAAGAATAAGGAGGCGCTGGGAAATGGAGGTTTCCCAGTGTGTTGAGAGAAGGAAGAGGTGATGATGGGGATTAGGATTAAATTTTCTTCAAACTTCTCCCCTTCCATGCCCAGTTTGTACTCAAACAGAAGGTTTTTGAAGGCATTACCAATACATAGATTATAAATGATCTGAAAGCTAGATTGCGTGGTTGAATGAGCTATGCTGATGGCTACTGCATGGAATTTAGATATTTTTGCATTAAACAAACATTTCATTATTGTGTTGTAGTGTTCAGAATAAACTATTTTATTGTAAGCAGAGAATAGAAGAAACCAATACCTTGAAGTTCTATAATGGGAGAGAACTGATTGAGATTAAGGTGTAATCAACTAAGACAAAATTGATATAATGATCAAGTAAGATATGATTGGATCTGTACAAGCTATATATAACTCAGGCTAAAACAGGAATAGCTTGACCATAATGCTAAAGGTTGGAAGTGTATGTTTTCCCTTCCTCATATGCAGAAAAATTACAGCAAAATAGTAGAAGTCTGACTGTAGGAAACAGGCAAGAGAAAACATCATTTATGAGAAGCCACAGAAGCAGACGAAAGGAGCCAGATGGAAAGACTCGGGGAGTATGTGTAGCCATTGTATATTGATGTGGCAGTTTATAAGGAATTGCAGAGTAAAGAGGGGCTTGGTCTCCTGAGGAGTGGGCGTGTGGAGTCCCTCTGGAAGCATGGCAAGCTGGACAAATGTAAAATGAAATCCCATGAAGGTTTCCTAAAGATGCTTAAGTTCCTGCATTTGCAGCCCTGTGCTTGCAAGCCTACTGTATAATGTTTGTGTGTATGTCTATAATGTGTGTGATGTGTTTTATTTATATATATTTTTTTTTAAAAGAAAAAGAGAATAATACTCTTTGATAGGAATAAAAAGTTAATGTTTCAGGTGTAGTGTTTATTGGAAAAGGAAATCAATAATGGAGTCCTATCTTTGATGCAGTAGATTTCCCAAGACTGATTTCTGAACAGAACGGCCATAATAATTTAGAAAGTGGCTATTTTGTTCAGAATTTTCAGCCTCTTTACACCAGCAGTGAGCTCCCTCGTTTCCCTTTCTTCACTTTTACTACAGTTTTTTTTTCTTTTTCTCCATGCTTCTGCTTATTGTTGTGCATAAGCCCCAACCAAAATGCGTCAAACCAAATCCAAGGGAATTAACTCCTTTACCATTATTGTTTGAGCCCACAGGGTGGTTTTGTATTGGTCCAGTTACCTCCAGAAAGGAGGTTACTTTCTCCTTATATATATACTGAGTGTAGAGCAACTGTTCCAACCCAACCCATTCAGTGGGGATAATGGACAGAAAAAGGATTTTCTTGAAATGTTGTAGCGGTTAGATGAGAATGAAGGAGCTACCAAATCTGCTTGTTGAGGCAAGAAAGAAATCCCAACAAAAGACTCTCAGTGGTACTGCAGAATGCAGAGAAATGAGCCTAGGATGAGATTGAAACATGTAATTTTTCATTTGCAGCTTGTGGAAGTCCTTTACCAGTTTGGGGGTTTGAGGATAACACCCTGAACATGCAGCTGCAGAATGGGATTGACTGTAGTTGCTTGCCTGGAATAAATTCCTCCAAATGTTCAGCATTATTAAAGTACAGCACAGCTGTTTTGCTTGAGGCACCTTACTTGTGTCCCATTTGCAGAAAGGATCCCTTTCACCTTTGAAGGGTGAGAAATACTTTGCTGCCAGGACTGCCGTACAGGGAAGGGTGTTTTCTTCCTACAATGTAATCAGTAAACAAAAATGTTTGAAAAAGCAATAATCTTATTATTAATAAACTGCTTTTAGTGCAAAATGTAGTCTTTGTTGTGTAAAGACTAAAAAAGTTTAAATCTTTCTGGGAGAGAGAAGGGGGGAGTATGGTGATAGAACAGCTTAGTCAGAAGATGGATGAGGAGACAGTAGCTTGATATTGATCTCTGTCCGTGAATTAGATAGGCGCTCTATGATAAAACATCCCTATTGCTCTGGGTGTCATCACACATTTCCAAAATATCCTACTTGCCCACTGGCTGCTCAACCTTGTGAGTGAGGCCTGTTCTGCTTTAGATGGGGCCTATTTATCAGAAGAGTAGAATGGAGATGTTAAACTAACAAATGCAGCAGTGTGAGGGTACAGACAATTAAAACGTTCTGTTTGACATATCAAGTATGAGTTTCCATTTCAGGGAAATGTGCCTTTTCAGATTACATTAGCTCAGCTTTAAATATCACAGGTACAAATGATGTGGAAAGCTCACACATTCAGTAGTCCTACTGGTATCCAAAATGAAGCAATCTAATACATTTATTCTGATCAAATTGGCACAACACCCGAGTGTAAATGCAGCTCCTTAGCCAAGAGAGGAGGAGGAGGAGGCCCCGTCTCGCTGGCATTTCTTGCACAGCTCTTTCCCAGCAGTGGGATCTTGGGGTGCTTGGCTGTGCCCGACAAGGCTAATCCTAAACATGGGCATCCCAGCCCCAGAGCAGGGCGAGAGACTGCAGAGCCTCTGCACCTCGTTCAGGACCCTGACCGTCAGGGGCAAGGGAAATTCAAGAAACCATGTCCAGTAAAAAAAATCAGTGCTTCCATGTAATGCGTTTGAGAGATCTTCGGTTATAACGTTATCTAGGTAATAGAGCAAGTAAATTAGCGACATTGCCGTAAGAAGTGCATAAGGAAGACAACCTGATAAATGATACTCTACTTACGATTCTAATGGTTGTAAATATTAACGAAAAGAAGATTAAATCTTTAGGAGGTCTTTCTCTGTTTCCTAAAAATCAATAATACGTGGCCTCTGTCATGGACAGCATTTATCTGTGTTCGATCTTACCTACCCCAAAAATGTCTCTGCATCTGCAGACAGGGATTTAAGCGTGAACAAGAGTTCTGCACAAGTACATCACTGTTCAGCAGTTCCTTTATCTTACTATTTTGTCACTAAAGTGAAGTTGCCTTAATTAATACATGTCATTTTGTACTGCTGCTAATTTTAGTCAGCCTTAGAAAGGGAAAGTCTTTATCTTCTCTCATTTCTTATCTCTTTGGCTTTTTAAGAAATCCTGTTTACTATTAGCATGACCTATGTCAATGAAGTTAATAACTAGATTAACTTATGTGGTTGGAAGGATCTTAGAAGTACAGAACCCTCATTAATTATAAAGCCAGTCATCATCTACACTCAGAATATCCTTTATATTTAATAACATGCTAGATAGATAATTTATTTTCTGTATAAGCATGCAAAGATTGTAGGCCTTCACTACCTATGATACAGACAATCTCACCTTTATTTTTAATGTATTTTTAATGTACGCTTGTGCACTGAAATAGTTTCGCAAAACAAGAGGGTGCTATTCAGTGCCATGGTGTTGATGCCTTAGTAGTGTGTTGTAAGGAACTTCAGCGGGTTATCAGTAGACTGTAGCTAACTGGCAGTGACAGAAAATCACTCTAAGGAGGTTGACAGGCATTTGACTAAAAAAATCTTATTTTCATTCCTTAACGTGGCTTGATGCCCAAAGAGCTCATAAGATGAGTAAGTTTATCTTTAAGTATTGTTACATTTTCTCTGAGATGGTTTTCATTTGTTGTTAGGCACGGAGAGTAAAATACATCTAATCTGGTGATCTTATTTTAATGTATTTTCTTTAATTGTTTAAGATGCTAAGTATTGACTAAGAAAATAGCTGTTTGTTATAAGCCTGAGCAGAACTGAAGGTTACCAGTAACTTCATATTTTCCTTTAATTTATGATGCAAACTTTTAAAGGGTTTTCAGTGTAACTCCCTATGTGAATATTCCCAAAAGTTTGTTTAGAGTAGCATTTACACTGTTCTTACCTTTCATTATTTATGGGCAGATAGGTCCTGCTTATCCAATTAAGAAATGAAGGTGAGTTCAAAGCACAGCCATTTGTTTTCTTCTGTTTGCAAAGACGTTCTCAGGTAACCTTTTTAATGGCAATTGCACAGTCTGTGCTTATATGAAAGTTCTGTGGGAGAAATGAACAGGATCCCCTTCCTGGGAGATTTATGATAAAAGTCCCCGGAAAACAAATTGATATATACATTCCTGGCTTTTTTGTATATCACTAGGTTATGTTAAGAATGAAAATTACTTCAGAAAATGAACATTTAAAAATACACAACTTTGTATTTTAATTTGTAATTTAATCCAGGTTCCTGCCACTTTTAAGGAATTACATTAATAAATGTCCTCTTGCTTTTGCTTTTACTGCTCGCTCTTCTAATTATACTGCATATGAAAGTTTGATCTCCTTTATTTCTTGGATTGCCACAAGTGACATGTTTAGAGAAAAAGAATACTCTCTCCAGGAGAAATCCTTTACTTTAATTTACTCAGCAAAAACATACATCAGTGAACTGACTAGGAAAGCTGCTGTTCGTTTCCTTCCAGTTTACTATCTGTTTGCATCACCAAGTTCCTTTCTCTGGGCAAGAAATTTCCCAGTGGCACTGGGAGTCTATTCTCCTACCAGGTAGAAGTTACATATTTTTAGTTCTTCTAAAATAATTCGCAATAGCGCATGCATTGCAGTTTGTTAGAAATGGCTCTGTCAGGGCCATGGCTTTGCTCTGCTCCAGAAGTGTTCGCACTTTCTGCACAAGTCACGCTCCTTGAAATGACCATTCTCCATAGCCCAGGGTTTTTGTGTGTTTTTGAAAAATATTCTTGTCTTAATTTTTCTTCGAAAGACCAATTCAATGTAAGTGAATGGCTTCCAGTGGACATTAGGCTTTTGCCACCAGTTGCATTGTAATTAAATACTAGAAATTTATGAAGGATGAGGTTTTTATTCAGTGAAATTATTCAAACTATTGATGGTGATTATTTATGAAACCACTTTTGAATTAATCTGGCTTTATTAGCATTGAAAATTGTGTTCGTAATGAAAAATATTAACTGCTGCTCACATAAATTAAAAAAAGATACTTCTTATTTTGAAATGTGTCACATAGGAGAAAATGTTCTTATATTAAGCATTTGCTGATAAGTAGGTATGTACTGCCTCTTTTCTGATAACAGGTTTTCCTCAAATGCTGATTCAGGTTTGCTAAGTCTTTACCGCAGCACTGCAGGCTATGAAATTACTTTGTCTTATAACAAATTATTCAGAAACTTGGCTGTCCTCCATCTGATACAAAGTCTTTATTCTGGGCTACAAATAATCCAGACAGAAACAGTACTCATGTGAGCCTTTCGTATATTAAAGCTGCCAGGAAATAAAATCCCTTTCCTTAGCATTAACGTCTAACTACACTGAACTTCTCAGCGTGACTCCTCAGATACATTTTGGCAGTGGAAACACTTGCACCTATGTGGGACAGGACAACGTCTTCCTGCAATATCTGTTGAAGGTGGTGTCTTCTCTCGTCTCCTCCTCCTCCTGGTCAGGATGCAGCAGGTGGCACAGCACACTGACTACTGTTCAGGCAGCAGTCCCTAATTTTTCTTGTGCTGGAGTGCTGCAGTATTCCCATGCTATAGTTCCTTCAACTAAATCAACCTTTCAAACATATGCTGCTTGTAATGGTCATATTTAATCTTTGGACTGCTGTTCCTGGTGCTTATATTACTTTGGAGAGGACCATGCACACAAGAAATGCTGTCTTTGCCAGTGATTGATGCCCTCATGCTGCAGGTTTGCTTGATAGTGCAACGGACACCTGTGCAGGCCGTGCAACTAGCAGCCGTCTGCATTGTAGACTGGTCCAGTCCAGCCCC
This sequence comes from Aptenodytes patagonicus, assembly GCF_965638725.1. Classification (NCBI taxonomy): domain Eukaryota; kingdom Metazoa; phylum Chordata; class Aves; order Sphenisciformes; family Spheniscidae; genus Aptenodytes; species Aptenodytes patagonicus. Next base: position 39,984,418 of record NC_134953.1, read on the forward strand.
GTGGCGCCGGCCAAAGCAGCCCTGACAGCTCCGAGCCAGCTTCTAACTGGCTTGGAGACTGCTGGTCCAGCCAACTTGCTGGTCTAGTCCACAGGGGTTTCTTTGTCTGTTTGGGTTTTGTTTTTTTTCCCTTTTCTGTCCTCAGACTATTAAGTCAAGTACAAAACTACTTGGATTTGTTCAGTACAGCAGAATCTTGCTCAGTGAATGGGGTTTGCTCCTGGCAAAAGCTTGTTCAGTTTTGATCCAGTCAGCTAAGCTGAAGGCAAGACACTTACGACATTTCTGAGGGTTTTATGGTGCTTCATCCTGAATTTACGGAGACTGCACTAATACATTTAAAGATTTAGGGTCAGATTGTCACCATCCTGACCTAGTATTCTAGTTTGGCAATGAATATGGCTCATGTCTCTGAACCTGCATGACACTTACTGTTACATTGTGATCACAACTGTCATGATTTTCTCTGATTCAGTGTTTGCTGGTAACCTTATCGGTTCTGGGTAATTCCACATGGCCAATCAGGATCCGGTGAGCTGAAGGCCATCTGAGACCTACTTTCTCTGCAGAGATCTCTCCCTGTTTTCTTATCGTGACTGCCTACCAAAGGCATTGCCACAGGACAGCATCTTCTTGTCTCTCCATTTGTCACCGTCTGCCTTTGATCTAGGCCTTGTGATGAGTATTCTTACCTGATCCCCATTCAATCTGTTGTTTTTATTGGGAGGAGAGAGGGGATCAGAAATTCTTCTGCAACAAAGTTTTTCTTTCCCCTGGACAGGTAAGCAGAACTGCCAGTTCAGTGAAGCATATATTGTCATGGCCAGTAGCCATGCTGTGGGACTGTCATTTCCTTCTTGGCCATATGACGTGCACGTGTGATGCCTCACACTACATCTCTGTGACTTTTGAGGCTGGTTCAATCCTGTCTGTAGGCCAGCATTACACCCACCACCCATCAGATCACCACTCCACACTCCACGAAAGACTTGTCAGTGGCTTGACTCCACCTTCGAGTGCCAGGATATCCCTTCTCATCCCCCTCTGTCAGTTTTAATGGCTGGAGAACCTGCTGAGAGAGCTAGCTGATGCCAGTTTGTCTGAAACACATGCCATCTTCAGGCTTCAGCTGTGCAATTATTGCTGAACAGTGGCCATCATGAGTTATATAAACAAGTGAGCGACACAGATTTCTTTGGATCTGGTGATGTGTCCAGCTCCCTGATCTAGAGGCCAGCAAGGGCTGTGAGTCTAGATTAGAAATATGGGATCAGATACAGTAAGGTGATTGAGGTCATTGACAAGTGAGACCAACGCACAGGCGGTTTTGCACCAAAACAGCAGGAAACATAACTGGTTTTGCTCAAGAAAGGATCACTATTCAGGACTTATTTTCAATGCATTTCTGTTTGTGGGCAGAGACTTCAGCACATCTTTGCCTCGGTTCCCTTCCTTCCAAGGTCTTGATCAAAGCAAATCAGGGCAAGGCCTTTGATAATCCAGAGACCTCTGGTTTGGCGACACTTCTGGTTCTGGTATCTCCCCTGTCTGGCTGTGAGAGCCTCAAAGTCTCAACTTCTCTTCTTGCTGTTTCAGGGCTTGGGACATGTTTTTCATGTTTGAAAATGTCCGGGTCTCAGGCATGGGTCCAACGTGTAATTGAATCTCTTCTACATGCATTACCCTGCTGCCTGGACGTGCCCAGAAGGTATGTCCGAAAAGCCAGGGCATACAACTGCAGACAGAGTACTGTGGTGGTACAGCCGTACTGCTGCCTTCAGCTGAGCTAGCACGGTAATTAGCACAGTCCTGCATTGTACTGTGCACTCCTGGACTGCAGAACAAAAATTTGTAGAGAACTTAAAAGTTTCAAGTCCACACATAGGTGCTAAAATATGTGACTAGGTTTCTATTTTTTTTTTTCCAAGTGCTGAGACTCTGTTCTTACTCCTTGCATGAACAACAGTTGCACAACATCTCAAAAATTAGGTCAGTTCTGTAGGTTTTGGAATACTGATGTGAACAATAACTTTTGGCTTTTTTTTTATCTTGATTTATGGGTTGTTTTTTTTTATTTTACTTTTCTCTGCCATTATTTTTCCATAACTGGTGGGATTTGAATAGCATTGTCTTTAGCTTCCTTCATGTCCTTCAGTATTGCAATTTAGTCAAATAGAGGAATCTTTCAAAGATTAAGAAAGTGGGAGTGGCTTTACTTTTTCATTTATTAACCAACATCACAGGAAACTGGAAAATGAGAGCCTGGGTATCAGCAATGCAGTGAGAAAGTCAAAATAGTAATAGAAACAACCAGCTGTTATTACATTAATTAATTGTCATTCATTCCAGCACTTGCAAAGTGAATACAAAATAAATTAATCCTTGACATCTAATCAGTACTGCTGCACAGACAATTTGTCTTATTATTAAAAATACTGCTACGTGCAAACTGGCATTGGGTTATCCCCAGAGAGAGGGTTAATGCTTAATCAAAGCCTGTCACATTAGAGAAGACCTCTATTAATCAGAAATGAAATTGTTTATAAAGTTGATTACTTGGTTTTAACACAGTGAAATTTGTTTATTTCATGGGAATATTAGTATATTGTTGTTCTTGCGCTAATTTATTGTAATTCTGTAGAGTTAGCCATGATGCGGTAAAATAGAACAAGGTTAGACATGCTGTGTTTGGAATTAGTAAATCCAGTATTGTAACTGGTTTCCATTGCTTGAGATGGCAAGACATGTTCACGTTGCTAATTCTAGTCATTTATAAGTTCTGTAACACAGGGAGTGGGATCCAAAGGAATCTCTGTTTGTGTTGATGGGCTTGAGTTGCATTTCCTTTCCCAGAAAGCTCTGAGAATTCACAGGTTAACAGACAATTCTGTACAAAAACAATCTCCAGCCCTCAAATCCACCAGTGTTCTTTAGCAGCACTGAAACGAGTAGGAAGCCCTTCAAAACTTTAATTTCAGTGTGAGGCTAAATTTAAATCTTTCAAAATTTAAAACTTTTTTTGTAGCCATCTACCCCATCTGGACATACCCAGGTGCCTCTGGAAGACAGCGAGGGTGCAAGGTGGTTACACAGATGAGAGAGAAGTGATGTTTTAGAATTGCCCTCAGAGTGTTAGGCACAACATGGGAGAATTGTGCCTAATGAGCCTCCTGGGACTGGGACAGGGTTTTGTAGCTTTTCTGTTGACCCATGCTAGCAGCTGATCTGGAAACCCAAAAGAGGGGCTGTCTGCCTGGTTCCTGTGATGCTCTTGTGATTTGCCAGCTCCATCTTTTCATACAAAATAATTGGGAATAGCTTTTTGTTCGTGATACCGCCAAGCAGAGCTGGATTTAGCAATCCTGTAAAATCCTACAAAACGAGTATCTTTGGGCAAACAGTGGTAGGCTTTGTTGTGCTCTCACAAATGAACCTGAGGGACTTCTGTAATATTCAGAAGTGTAAGTGAAAACAGATAAGTCATAACTGCATAGCTTATGTTCAGCTCCCAGTGGGAATTACACTTACAGGTGGGTAGAGTTAATGAAGAGAGATTAGCCATCATGGGACTCCTGGGGCAGGAGGGAACTGTAGCCTATGGGAAAGCTGCAGGAACTGGCAGGCCGGTAGATGGAAAAAATAACAATGAAGCAAGGACTGAACGAGGGAAAAAGCCAATCTTAGAAGGTTGTTTGAGAAAGCACAAAGCTATGCAGAAGCTATTTGCTATCCCTCATATTGGGGACGTCCCAATAGTGGGATGTCTCTGTGGTGTTGTGTTTGCAAACTCCGGTGTTGAAGTTCAGACCTTGGAAAAAATCAAGGTTTCAGTCACATCTTGAAAGTGTGGTATTTCATGGCTTCATTCCCATAACTGGGAAACAAATTTATGACACATCATTGTGTCTAGCTGTCTGTTACTGTCAGAAAGAAAGAGAAGATCTAAGCTGCAAGAAATGCAAGAAAAGTTAATCTGAAGACACAGTTACTGCAGGGGAATGAAGTGTGTTTGCAGAGTATGCACGTGCACAGAAAGAGACGTGCCTATACAGGTGGACGTGTATATAAAATATCATCTGTGTGTCTGTACAAATCCGATTTCACCATTTTAATCAGATTTTATTTTAATTAGAATTTTATTTTACTTTTCTTTGCAGTAAAGTTCCAAGCTGTTGTTTGTTTGGCCATACAGAGCTTTCAACAAACTGGCTGGAAATTTGCCTGTGGACTTTACACAAATACCTTTCCGTTTGCCTAAACGATGCAGATTGTCAAGCTTGGTAATGTTTTTTGGAAGTCTCTGCACTTAGGTGTACCTTGTAACCATCTTTTGAGAAAATCATAAATATGAAAAGGTGTTTCATAACTACATCTCTGCAATAAAAAGCCCAGTTTTGCACTGTTGCATACTGCTGTTCTGAGTGTCTTGCATACTGATGAAGCAGGTCTGCAGGACAGTACCAAGGTCTTGCCAGCAATAGTTTAAATAGAGGAAGCATAAGCTGAGAAAAAGCTCAGAGGGCTTCTTGATGTTTAGTCTGTTTTCAAGGCAGAAATATTGGCCAGAAATTCTGGATGTTTTGCACTCCTCAGGAATACCAAAGAGCCTTCCTTCCCAAAATAGAGTCAGCACATGGCTCTCCTCCCTGCATTTTCTTTATCAGAGAGAAATGCGATATTTTTAATTTTTCTTGATATAGGGTGATCCTTACCTCTGTACAGTTGGAGCAGAAATTGGCTTGTCTTTAAAATCTAGCTGCTCTTTACAAGACTAATTATTGCTTCCTTAGATGCTCAGTAAAAAGTAAATCTTCAGTCAAATACAAAAAAAAAAAAAGTGATGAGCTTAGCACTAAACCAGAAGTGCATGGGTAGCATGGCACTGAATGTGTGAAGTCCAAATATGCTCAGTTTAAAGTTTGTCACTGGTGCTTCTTAGAAAAGCAGAAAAGAAAAGCTTTCATGAGATATATTTCCTAACTAGCTCTACTGCTATTTCTGTACTTACAGAAGTAATTGGAATTTGGCTCAGCATTGGGAATGAGCAAGTTTGTCATTGGATACAATAGCTTACTTTAATGCTTCTGCATCTTCTAGGATTGGGGGAGAAAGTTTGCTGCCAATGCGTTCCCAATACACAGCTGAAAATAGTTTCTAATACTTTTTTTTCTTTTTGCCTTTTCTGGTGAGATGGCTGTTTTATCCTGCTTGGAAGTAGCGGTATGGAATTCCAGAAATATTGTGAAAGCATACATAGGTGGTGGTCCAAGATGCAAAGGGAACTGGAGCTGTGATTGTTGCTGGGTGAAGAGCTCTAACCAGCTGAGATCTTTGGTTGTTCTTGTTTTCAAGGTTTACTTAATATCACTGGAGGTGGCCTGCCTTGTTCCTGTGAACATAAGGTACAGATGTGTATACGCTGCTCAGTTTCCTTGCATGACTTAGAAAGTCAGCATTCTCTTAGCTGTATGGTGGCACTGGATAGTAGAAGATTCTTCTTTTCCACGTGTCGTTTTCCAGGACATAGACCTTACCACAGCTGTCGTAGCATAAAAACACCCTAGTAAAGAAAAGAGGATTCACACTAAGAAAAAATAACCAGGAGAAATAAAATCATTACCGAAAATAATCCAGAAAACCCAGGTTGTAAGAAAATATAGTTTGAATTTCACCAGCAAGCTCTTTGGGAAGAATGATTAGCAGAATCTATCTGATGCTGAGTGACCCATATGGAATTTCTTATAAGATAAAGATTTTGGCAGATAATCAGAATTTCAGCATAGACAAAATTTTTGTAAGCATATATTTTTAGCAGATCTGGGCCATGTGTAAAATGTGTAGATTAAATTATGGTTTTAATGTAAAGTTATTTGGAATGAGGCCATTTTGGAGCAAGGAATGGCCTCTCTGTAGATGAGGGCTTCCATAAATCCTCCAAAAAAAGTAGGAATCCAAAACCTACATAGTACTACTCTGAAGTTTCTTTCTTTGAGAAATGCCTCTCAGAATGACATCAGACATGTATATTGTTGCCACATCATTCAAAGCCCATTTATATTTTAGAAGTCCCATTCTGTATCCAGTTTCCTCTGCTTATTGTGTTGGTTTTTTTCCTGATGTAGAACAAAATGATGGCAGACATTCAGAGAGACTAAATTAGGGAAGCATACAGAAAACTCCCATTTGATATGTTGAATATAATGTGGAATAAACTCTCCTGTCTTTGCTGGGAACTCATTGTGATTTGGAAGACATAAGTAGTTTTGGGCTTCAGTGTAGGTAAAATATGTATTATGGTTATCAACCCATGATTTTGTTGTTGTGTATTTTGGTATGGCTCTTAACTGCCACTGAAGGGTGAGTCATTGAGCAGCTTTAGGCAGTCAGCACCAGCAGTGCAAAGGCTCAACTCTGAAAAGTAATCGCTCTTCAGAATCTTCCTAAACATTTTATCAGATTCAGGAAATAGCTAGAGCAGTGGATAAGTATTAAAGCTTTCAGGTTAACGTTCTCCTTTATTGCCTTATAAAAGGTGCTGTGGCATAGGAGGAGAACGCCTGCTACTCTTGACAATAGGAGAGGTCATAATAGCTAGGGGAAATGGAAAAGCTAGCTGAGGTGGACTGTAGCTTTTTCTGTTGCTCTCCAGTGTGCTTGTGGAATGAAAATAACAAGAAACGCCGGCAAAAGGGAGGCAGGGGGAAGGAATGGCAGAATAAGAAATGGAGCAGCTTCTGGCTCCAGCTTTCCCTTGCAATCTTGCTGTCAGAGGGGGCCAGGCATGGCATGTTACCTGCATGGCCAGGCTGAAACCTAGCGCCTGCTGCCAGCATGGTGCTTTGAGGCATTGCTTCTGGCCGCCTTACTGGTCACAGCAGTTTTGCAAAAGACATGGACTTGTCCAGCCAAGCCAGGCCCTGGGTGCCAGCTTGCAGAGTCCCTCATGTTTGCATTTGAAATGGCAGCACAGCATGTTTGTGTCTGGAAAAGTAGATAGCAGGGACTTGGGGGAGTCTGAAATGGAAGAAACTGTGGCATGAGAAAGGCTGAAACAGGACAACAGGTTTGAGAATACTGTCTCGCTGTGCCAGTTCGCCACCTCTCTCAGACTTTCTTCTTTCCCACTTGGGTCCCAGACTTGCATGTCTGCCCCTAGGAGAAGTGTCCTTCTTCCTCCCTCCCCGTGAGTTACATTCGTCTGTCTCCAACTGCCAACATCTCCAACAAGAGACAGGAGAGCAGAGTGTGTGCCTGCCCTCCTTGCAGGAGGGAAGGTTGGTAGCACTTGTATTCAGATTCTGGTTGCAGAAACAAAATTCCAGCCTGAAATGAGTATACCATAAAAAGACTGAAGAGAGCATGTAATTGATTGTGTTAAAAGTCTAATAACTTTGTAGTTAAGAGTATATATGCACCCCCATAATATAAGCCATCTTACCCTCATTCACACTTGTGAAGAGATGCTGTGCACTATGTCTTGTAGGAGATCACCTCCCTCTTTTTTTTCTTCCAGCTGGCTTGCACAGCCTTATGCTCCCAAAATTCATCTTGTGCTTGGATTCAGGAATTCAGTTGAGAAGGACTGTTTTGTAATTAAAACTATTCAAAAGTTGCCCTGATTAATGGAAAGGAGGGAATTGCAGACAAAAAACCTCCAAGCATCCTTTTGTCTTCAGTTTCTCTTGTTTCTCTCTTAATCCCAGTGTGCATAAGTCATGTCATTGAACTAGAATGCTACCTTGCACATAATTTTTATGGAAATGCTTAATTGTTCTAGGACGTAAACTGGGCTCCAACGTTTTGCAGATCAGCATTTGATGCAACTATAGTTGCAAGCTTTTGTGATGTGAGAAATAAGTTGATCAAAAATCTCCCTTCTGTCTAAAATAGCAATTCAGTTGAATGGAAACATTGCATAGAAACACTTTTCACACTGATGTTTTCTGTGGTCTGTTATCATGGCATTTTGAGACTGAAAGAATTAATTTTGCCTTCTGCTTCAGCTGTGATTATTGTCAAAATCACCATCTTCAAATTATTTTACTATTTCATTTAATAAAAATCAGAATTTTTCTTTTTTCCAAGACAAAGCAAACTTCCATAATCTTAATTTCCTGCAGGACATATATTTTATTTTTCACCATCTCCACTCATTAGGCTTTAAATGAAAGGACTTTCCAAGCTAGAAAACCAGGTATTAACCCTTCCAAAAGTCTGGATCAGGAGCAAGATGCCAGCCTCTGCTCCATGGTTGTAGCTCGAGTTTCATGTGAATTTGTTATGTGAAGCCCACTTCTCCCTGCTGTGAATCTGCTGATTGAGCTAAAACGAGTACTGAGCCACCTGTAGTTGGATCCAGGACCCAATAGGCAGTGACCAGATAGTAGTTCTGATATTTCTGAATAAGTGTGTAAATGCAGTTGCTTTGCAAACTCCTGAGAGTCAAGGACTGTTCCTTTTTATTCTCATGGAGTATGGTAATGTCTCATTTTTGACTGGGGCTTGTGCCAATATAAGAAACTATATTCCAGATTTGTGGTGCTAAGGCGGAAATGAATTAAAACTACTATTTAAGAGAGCAAAGGAAAATCCTGCATTTGAAAAGAATTCATGTTCCTCCCACAACTGAATTTTAACATAAATTAAATAGTTTTGTTTGAGCCAGCAAAGAAAAGCAACATGACACCACATTTCTACATATATGTCCTACAATGATATACATGAAAACTGCTGATTGTCATTTGTTCCAAGCAGGGACATGCTGCAGTTGCCTTAAATTTTCTTGCAAACAATGAATTGCTACTGATGGCACTGCTAGTACTTCTATGATCAAATATTTAGACAAGCTCATTATCAGCATTAATGATGTTAACACTCCGTAAGAGCTATCAACCTATAGAATCATTAAGGTTGGAAAAGACCTCTAAGATCATCAAGTCCAACCGTCAACCCAACACCACCATGCCCACTAAACCATGTCCCTAAGCGCCTCATCTACACATCTTTTAAATACCTCCAGGGATGGTGACTCAACCACTTCCCTGGGCAGCCTGGTCCAATGTTTCACCACTCTTTCAGTAAAGAAATTTTTCCTCACATCCAATCTAAACCTCCCCTGCCGCAACTTGAGGCCATTTCCTCTCGTCCTATCGCTAGTTACTTGGGAGAAGAGACCGACCCCCACCTCGCTACAACCTCCTTTCAGGTAGTTGTAGAGAGCGATGAGGTCTCCCCTGAGCCTCCTTTTCTCCAGGCTAAACAACCCCAGTTCCCTCAGCCGCTCCTCAGAAGACTTGTTCTCCAGACCCCTCACCAGCCTTGTTGCCCTTCTCTGGACACGCTCCAGCACCTCGACGTCCTTCTTGTAGTGAGGGGCCCAAAACTGAACACAGTATTCAAGGTGCGGCCTCACCAGGGCCGAGTACAGGGGCACGATCCCTTCCCTACTCCTGCTGGCCACACTATTTCTGAAACAGGCCAGGATGCCATTGGCCTTCTTGGCCGCCTGGGCACACTGCCGGCTCATGTTCAGCCGGCTGTCAACCAGCACCCCCAGGTCCTTTTCTGACAGGCAGCTTTCCAGCCACTCTTCCCCAAGCCTGTAGCACTGCACGGGGTTGTTGTGGATGAAGTGCAGGACCCGGCACTTGGCCTTGTTGAATCTCATACAGTTGGTCTGGGCCCATCGATCCAGCCTGTCCAGGTCCCTCTGCAGAGCCTGCCTACCCTCGAGCAGATCAACACTCCCGCCCAACTTGGTGTCGTCTGCAAACTTACTGAGGGTGCACTCAATCCCCTCATCCAGATCATCGATAAAGATATTGAACAAGACTGGCCCCAAAACTGAGCCCTGGGGAACACCGCTCGTGACTGGCCGCCAACTGGGTTTAACTCCATTCACCACAACTCCCTGGGCCTGGCCGTCCAGCCAGTTTTTGACCCAGCACAGAGTACACCTGTCTAAGCCGTGAGCCGCCAGCTTCTCTAGGAGAATGCTGTGGGAGACGGTGTCAAAGGCCTTGCTGAAGTCCAGGTAGACCACATCCACAGCCTTTCCCTCATCCACTAGGCGGGTCACCTGGTCATAGAAGGAGATCAGGTTGGTCAAGCAGGACCTGCCTCTCATGAACGTGTGCTGGCTGGGCCTGATCCCCTGGGTGTCCCGCACATGCCTTGTGAGCGCCCTCAAGATGAACCGCTCCATAATCTTTGGATTTTCACTAAATGAAAAAGGCTTGAAGCCAGGGTTTTCCAGCTTAATGGAGGAACATCCATGTAGGCAGCAAGATGCAATCACCCAGACTTAACTACAAAAACCACGGCTGGGTTGTGTGATCAAACATTCAGCTAGGGTATGGAAAAGAGAGATCTATCCAAATGAGAAGTTTAAGCTTTTGGCATTTGGGAATGCATTTATTTAAATGTCGCTGTCCACTGTCATTAAAGACAACAAAAAATGTTTTTACAAATATATTAATGACAAGAAGAGAGCCAAGGGGAATCTCCATCCTTTATTGGATGCGGGGGGGAACATTGTCACCGAGGATGAGGAAAAGGCGAAGGTACTCAATGCCTTCTTTTCCTCAGTCTTTAACAGGCAGACCAGTTATCCTCAGGGTACTCAGCCCCCTGAGCTGGAAGACAGGGATGGCGAGCAGGATGAACCCCCCATAATCCAAGAGGAAGCAGTTAACGACCTGCTACGCCACCTGGATGCTCACAAGTCTATGGGGCCGGATGGGATCCACCTGAGAGTGCTGAGGGAACTGGTGGAGGAGCTTGCCAAGCCACTCTCCATCATTTATCAGCAGTCCTGATCAACGGGGGAGGTCACGGACAACTGGAGGCTTGCCAATGTGACGCCCATCTACAAGAAGGGCTGGAAGGAGGATCCAGGGAACTGCAGGCCTGTCAGTCTCACCTCGGTGCCGGGGAAGATGATGGAGCGGCTCATCTTGAGGGCGCTCACAAGGCATGAGTGGGACAACCAGGGGATCAGGCCCAGCCAGCACGGATTCATGAGAGGCAGGTCCTGCTTGACCAACCTGATCTCCTTCTATGACCAGGTGACCCGCCTAGTGGATGAGGGAAAGGCTGTGGATGTGGTCTACCTGGACTTCAGTAAGGCCTTTGACACCGTCTCCCACAGCATTCTCCTAGAGAAGCTGGCGGCTCACGGCTTAGACAGGTGTACTCTGTGCTGGGTCAAAAACTGGCTGGACGGCCGGGCCCAGGGAGTTGTGGTGAATGGAGTTAAACCCAGTTGGCGGCCGGTCACGAGCGGTGTTCCCCAGGGCTCAGTTTTGGGGCCGGTCTTGTTCAATATCTTTATCGATGATCTGGATGAGGGGATTGAATGCACCATCAGTAAGTTTGTAGACGACACCAAGTTGGGTGGGAGTGTTGATCTGCTCGAGGGTAGGCAGGCTCTGCAGAGGGACCTGGACAGGCTGGATCGATGGGCCGAGGCCAACTGTATGAGATTCAACAAGGCCAAGTGCTGGGTCCTGCACTTTGGCCACAACAACCCCATGCAGCGCTACAGGCTTGGGGAAGAGTGGCTGGAAAGCTGCCCAGCAGAGAAGGACCTGGGGGTGTTGGTCGACAGCCGGCTGAACATGAGCCGGCAGTGTGCCCAGGCGGCCAAGAAGGCCAATGGCATCCTGGCCTGTTTCAGAAATAGTGTGGCCAGCAGGAGTAGGGAAGGGATCGTGCCCCTGTACTCGGCCCTGGTGAGGCCGCACCTTGAATACTGTGTTCAGTTTTGGGCCCCTCACTACAAGAAGGACGTCGAGGTGTTAAGAGCGTGTCCAGAGAAGGGCAATGAAGCTGGTGAAGGGTCTAGAGCACAGGTTAAGACCTGTGCTCCTTATGAGGAGCAGCTGAGGGAACTGGGGTTGTTTAGCCTAGAGAAAAGGAGGCTCAGGGGAGACCTCATCGCTCTCTACAACTACCTGAAAGGAGGTTGTAGCGAGGTGGGTGTCGGTCTCTTCTCCCAAGTAACTAGCGATAGGACGAGAGGAAATGGCCTCAAGTTGCGGCAGGGGAGGTTTAGATTGGATGTGAGGAAAAATTTCTTCACTGAAAGAGTGGTTAAACGTTGGAACAGGCTGCCCAGGGAAGTGGTTGAGTCACCATCCCTGGAGGTATTTAAAAGATGTGTAGATGAGGCGCTTAGGGACATGGTTTAGTGGGCATGGTGGTGTTGGGTTGACGGTTGGACTTGATGATCTTAGAGGTCTTTTCCAACCTTAATGATTCTATGATTCTCTCCAGGTTGGGTAACTTGGCTCCTGTCCAAGTCCTGCCTGGACTTTTGAGTTAATGACCTCTGCTGGGAATGCAACTGGCTTGAATCCAAGCTCATGGCCACCAAAGGAGGTATAGATAGATACAGCAAAGGTGGTATAGATTACATCTATATAGAAGGAGCCCTGCTTCTGGCACCTCGAGCTCCAGCATTGCTGGAGGAGCTGAATTGCCCTGTGCAGAACTGCAGCAGGTTTAAGGGGACTCCTAGGACTGGACTCAGCTCTTGGCAGTGCTGAGCAATCCAGCCCCTGGTTTCTTCAGTGGTGCTGGGCCTCTCCTACAAAGCTTAAAAATGTTTTGAAACCTGCTTGCTAAGTGACACAAAGATTCAAAGAGCTGTAACTCCAGTTTGGCACTTAATTGAAAAACTTAACTTGAAAAGGAGTTTTCCAAATCCTTGTAAATCTTGTAGACTTCTTTGTTCACTTGTTCACATCTGCTTTTGCCTCCTTGCTTTATTTAATTTAGGGGCAACTGCAGAATTCAATTAAGCAAGACACCACTATGAGAATTCATTCAGTGCTGCCCCTTTGTCTTCTAAACTACTGGTAGGCAAGTGAGATTTCCAGACTGGTGAAATCTGCAGTGAACGTTTTGAAAACCTCATATGACAGAGAACAAGTGTGAATTTCAGGGAGCAAAACTGTCAGAATAAATATGCAGCTGTATAAACGCTTCTTTGAGGGCAATTTCACACTGCTGTAATTTCAGTTTTGCCTGGAATTTTTCTGGAATGGCTTTCAAGATCAAAAGCCTAGGAAAGCACATGGTTATCTCTTTCAATGGGAAGCCTCCACCTTTCAAAAGTAGGTTGAGCCTTCAGTAATTTGATTCCAAATAAGCATGTAATTATTTATTTCAATATTAAACTTTTTCACAAAAGCACACTTCTCTCTGAGGAGGCGTGCAAATCTGTGCTTTTGCATCAGTGGCTTAGTGACTCTAGGACAACTGTAACTTTTAAGTAACCCCACAGGTTTCAGCAGAACTGGTTTCTTAACTTACTCCTGCCCAAGCTAGGACAGGTTTATCTGAGTAACTTAAGTTCATCTGGGAAATTTAAGTAGTATCTCAAATACTGTAGAAAGGATTTATTTGCCTTAATGCAGACATTTGAAAACAGTAACAAAATCTTCATTGAAGAGATCTGTTTCCTCTCTGATTCAGAAGCAGCAGCAGCTTAATTTGAAAAATTTAAGTGGTACCTGTGTAAAAGGAGGCAGAGTAAATGTCATGTTATCAGGCCACAGCTTTCATATACCCTGCCTGAAATGTAGGCAAGAAGTTGCTGCTTTTTTTTTTTTCTTATACTCCACCTGATGCCAGTTAGTGTCACAGCCACCTTTGGGGGATCCATCACAGAAACTGCTATACTGAAACACAGCCTGGGAGGCTCTGTTGAGCAGAGATTTATTGCAGAGTGTTTGTGTTTTACCCTGTGCTGCGCCTGGCTTCTGCTCACCTGCATCTCAGGGGTACACCAAAAATAGCAGGCTGTTTTAAAAGCACAAACTATGTCCCTTAGGATAAATTGCTTTTAAATTTGGGCAGATTCAATGTATGTCAAGTGTTTCATAACTGAATATTGCATTTTTGCAAAAGCAGGAAAAAATGTGAGGAAAATCCTTAAACTTCGTAAGTTGTTGCGTTTTGATGCAGAGTAATACAGGGTTTAATATTTTGAGCAGATTTGCTTTTTCATGTGTTCTGTATTTCTATTTTAATTATCCTAATGAAAGCTTGCCATGCTTTTATTTTGTTTTTATCCATTAAAAAGACAGGCCAGGTATTTAGCTGGTATAAAATGGTATGTGGTGATTTACACCACTGGAATACCTTGCCCACAGGTAGTTGTTGCTCTTTTGAATAGTTTTGAAAATTGTTTTGGAGAAAAGCTTGGAGAAAAAAAATAAAAAGGCAAAGTAAGTCTGGAAGGAGATAAAGATCATCAAGATCCAATTAAAGAGAAGCTGGAGGGAGAGGCAAAACAAAAACAGAAGGACGAGCACTGTGACAAGCTCTCAATCTGTCTGTACTGTCTTTACCTCTAAGTGCATCCCGGCAGAAGCACCCACATAACTTCCCCTGAATTCTGGAGTCCATAGTGCCCGGCAGGTCTCGAAGCAAGAAATCTCTTGTCTAGCTCATTACCAGAGAAATAGCAGCAGCGTGAGATACCATTAGAGAATTGTACTCATAGGTGTCCCTGGGTTTGGCTACGGGCTCGCAGTAGCGGGATGGGGGAGACAGTTGGGGAAAAAAAAGAGTAAAATTCGTGGGTTGAGATAAAGACACAAGGTAAACCCCTGGTAAACTGAACGCCATGCAAGTAGGTTTGGGGAACAGAGCTGGGTCACCCATGAAGCAAGTGGCTCAGAAACCAAGGGCTGGGGGGGGGGCGGGGAGTGGGGGACTCTTGCTTTCACATACTACTTGTAGCGTGGTGTAGGTTGTTCTCCCGAGATGGCACGCAGTCAGAAAGCAATCCTTTTAGCCTTCTTTACTCACTGGAGCCCCTGATATTTCATTAAACATTTCAGGTAATGCCCATGTCCTCTCTAAGCCAACATTGCCTGTTTTGATAAAATGGATTTGTATGTGCCAGGCTGTGTTAACTATTATTACATGCAGAACAGCTGCTGCATTTGCCTGCTCAGTTGTTGCATGGTAAGGAAAAGGCTTGTAAAGTGCTTTTGATTACCCTGAGTCTGAAAGAAGCTATAGTATATAAATTCCAAATTTATTCTGTTACACAAAAACCTTATTGAGCTAGAGGAGAATAGAAACCATGCCTTTCCTTCATATGCACCAAAACCAGTTTCTCTGAAATATGTTCTTTCGTCCTTCACTCCCACCCTCTCTCAGGAAGCCCACCAATAAAATGCAACATGGTTTCAGTATTGCACTGTAAGCAATTGACGTTTTCTCCCCGAAATAATGGGTGTAAATCAACTAGACATAGCATTAAGACCACTTAATCGCCAGGCAATTCCTTCGATGTTCATGTATTGTTCTGTAATTAGTCTAAACCTTGGTTAATTTTACAACACTAAATAACAAATTTAAATATGTTAGGTTTACCTTAACTGATTTGATTTACAAATGTTAAGGGATTGAAAAGAATCGACAGGTAGAATATACACTAGGGGCAAAAAAAAGCCATTTTACTCAGTTATTCCAGGCTTTCTTTGAAAGCTTTTGCTGCATCACCTGCATTTAGATGAGGAGATGACAGTGCTCCTTTCTCCTCCCTGCCCACTCTCATCTGCTTGGTAGTTGTTCTAATCAATGCAACTTTTTAAGCTTTATGGTGGATGGAGCCACACCTATTGCAACCTGGCTCCATATGGACAAAACATGGGAACAGATGTTGTATTTAATATGTGAAAGACAGCCCAACAATCTAGGACTTGGCTTCCTTGCAGGAGACAACTGGGGCTTCTTCCTCTGTCCCTTCCCTCTACATGTGAAAATATTAATTTATTCTACTTACAATGTTTTCTTCTTTTGAACAAGGAAATTGCCATTTAGCTTATAAACTCAAAGGGAATTCCTCAGTTGACTGAAGTGTTTACAGCCTAATTGCTGGAAAAATTTGAAGAAGCATTTCAGCTGTGGATGGGGTAGGATGCTTCTCTCAAAGTTGAATTAAGCCATTTTTACTGGATGGAGCCAGCAGCCCCCAACAGTTCAGTGAGCAGGGAAGAGGGTTCCTTAGGCAGTGTCAGTACTGAAGCGTACTGAAGGCTAGTTGCCCTGTACCAGAACTGAACAATTAGAGTGGAGTTAGTTACTGGCAGTAAAACAGAGAATTTGGGATGTTTTCATTTTTTTCTTTTCATTGAGGGAGATTCACAATATTTACCATATTTCTAGGAGATCTACTATTGAAGTTCATGTCTTTATGCTTCCTGTTATTGCCGATAGACGTCTTTAAGAGGGGGTTTGATGAAGGTATCTGAAGTTGGATGGAGGTGCTAGAGGGGAAACTGGGTGTAAGGAGAGAAAGGAGAATACAGCTGAGGGGTTAGATTGTTTCTTGGGGCAGGGAGTAGGCTTTGAAGGGGGTTGAGCCCTAGGCTGCCCAGCAGATGGGCTGGTGTCCTCACAATAAGACACAGGACAACAGAGAACTTCAGGAATATCATCCCAAAACTACGCTGTGGGCACTGGTAAGGTTCCTTCATGTGTGCGAAGCCTTCAGAAGAGATGAGGATAAGCACATAGGTTAGTGCATCCATAGCAAGTGCTGCTCAACGACTCTGATCTGCAAAATGGATGCTGGTGTTCAAGAGTTGATGTGGTGCAAGACTGGGTATCCTTGTAGGAGAGAGAGGGGGGAATGGCAGGAGGGAATGATTTAGACAGTGAGTGATGGAAACAACAGGATGGGATGTTCTCAATGGCCTTCCAAAAGTCATGTTATCGTATTAAATAATGGTATATTTTTGTGCAGTGATAAATACTGTATAAATATATATATAAATACAGTTATAAATACTATGAATGCTGTACTTGCTGCAGTGATTTATTTGTTACAAGTCATATCAAAATGACCTATCTTTCATAATTAAGTTGACTTGCTCTTCGGTGCCCTTGGCAAGTATTACTCAAAATAATGCAACCTAAAATGGCATATCTCGATCTCTGGCGCTGAAAATACAACTGTTAATGCTCTCCTAACGATCTTCTCAAGTCTTTTCCATATGTAATGGTGGCTAGAGGTAATATGCTGTGGGAAGAAACAGCAGTGTGTTGGTTGGGAATAGCTCTGCATTTCTGTATTTAGGGTCCCAGGGCATAGCCATGCAGCAAGTTTTGTTTCTTCTCTTTCCAGCCAAAAGTTGCAGCAGATTGTTGGAGGTAAAATAATGACAGGGTAGTAAAATCCCAGCAAAGTAATTGGTGAGGGATAGCTTGTCGTTAACAAATAATGTTGTAGTATATAGATACAAACCTCCTCATGTACAGCAGGGAGAAATAAAAAGTACAGCACAGAAAGTAAAGGGGATCATTAATTGAGGAAAACAAAAGTGTTCCAAACACTGCAGGGGAAGGAAAGAATATAAAGTTAAGGAAAGGAAAACAATTACATGAGAAATCTACGGAAACAGATCGTTTTGGATTGCTTCAGATCAGTCCCGGATCAGGTTTGCTGAAGAAAGCCCAGTCCCATACTGACAGAAGCACGAACATAGAGCTGTTCCCAACACCCCTCTGAAGAGAAAAGATGTGGTTTTCATTAAGCTGCAGATCTAGTACCCTAAGGAGTTGAACTCAGTTTCTGACCTCTTAAAATTTCCCGGGTCACCTTGGGCAAAGCCTCGAATCCCTCTTGTCTCAGGGTTTAATGACAAATCACCTTGCAGAAAGAGCTATGAGCTGATCAGTGGTGAGGGCTGGCTAGGAATTTTTCAGGTGTATGTTTTTGTTAAGAAGTTGCTCTGTCATCAGAACCCAAACTTCTAATGGGAATGTACCCATTTGAATTAAAGCTACGGTAATGCTTGTTTGAGGGTTCAGGACGGACACTGTGGGCAAAATGAGGGAGCTCAGCCAGAGTAGCTGTGGTCCTTCTCCGAGCTGTGAGGAGCTGGTGACTCTTATGTTTCAGTCTCACTCAAGGGTATGAGTTTCTCCAACACTGGTTTAGCCCTCTGACCCAAGACACCTCTCTTGCCCAGTGACGATAGCATGACAGTGAGTGGGGCCATGAGCCTTGGCCTCCCCGGGTGCCGGGACTCTCTGGGCTGGTGGAGTCTGTACATTGCTGCTCTTGGTTTTCTTCCCTTGCCAGACCTATTAACTAAACAGTGCTCAGTCAAGCTACTAATTAGGAGCTGATTGGTTCGGTAAGTTGGGCTGGTGGCGGCAAAGGCAGCGGAACTCATCTGAAGGCTTGTTCCCATTGAGAGAGGAGAGCTGTGTCTTGCCCTTTGCCCTGCACCCCTCCCCTCCTTTCCACCTCACTATTTTCCCCTGCCTTGCACTGGCCCAGGCCTCCCACTGCACCCTGTCATGAGTCAGTTCAATGAAATGCCAGAAAATTATCTGCTTTTTTTTTTTTTCTTTTGCCTGATTGCTGTTTTCCATCATGTTAGTGCATTCAGGCAGGGCTTTGCTATGAGCTAGAGCCAGCAGAAGGTAGCAGCTGCCAGCAGCGATCAGGCAGGAGGGAGGGAGATTGGGAAGGAGGGGGCAGCCTTTTTGGCAGCAGAGCTGATAGATCATCTCATCATGTCCTGTGGAGCCATACCCTGCCAATCACCCAATTAAATGCTTATACTAGGAAGGGCATGGATGAAAGACAGAAGAATAACACTGGGAGCCAGAGAAAAATAAGATAAAATAACATCCTGGAGGCAGTCCAGGTCTATGCTGTATAGACTTTATGCTTTGCAACCCTGGCATCACCTTCTCAGTGCATGAATAATGAATTGCTTGCCATTTTGTCAGTCTGTCCCAGATTCGGCTCACCTCAGTAGCTAACTAAAAGTCAAGCTTCTAGTGCCAAGGTTGTTCTCTTGGCTCCCTTCAGAGATGGAAAAAAGGGGCAGGCATACCTGGGAAGTGATTTATGCAGCCTGGTTGGAGATGTGGTTTGTCACTGTCTGGAGCGTCCCAGCCGAGTGCAGGAGGAGCCTGGGCCATTACCCTTGTCCAGGGGGAAGGCTCCTCTGATTTAATGCAGTCCTGTATGCAGCTTTGGTTCATCATTAACTGGGCTCATGCCCTGGGGCCTGGACACACCACCACCATGTCTAATGTCTTCCCTGAAGTGGGGCTTTTGCTTGGAGAGATACTGTGCCAGGCACACTGCTCGTCTTCATCTGTAAGCCCTGATGAAGGCTGCAGTGCCT